>NC_137795.1:36932072-37258066 GCF_963383645.1 Muscardinus avellanarius | reverse complement strand
CTATTTTTTATATACATTTTTATTTGGAAACAGGGTCTCCTAAGCTAGTGAGGCTGGCTTCAAACCTGCGTGATCCTCCTGTCTCCTCCTCCCAAGCACAGGGATTACAAGCGTGCACCACCATGCCTGGCTTATAATCAATCTTTTAATCTTAAAAAAAACTGCTTAAATTTCATATGTAGTATTTGGTTCTTTGGTTATTTAAAAAAAATTCTGAAAATCCATATCTATTCCTTCCTTTAAAAAGAAGAGCCTAGTCAAGCACAGAAAGAGAAGGGGCATATGTTTTCTCTAATATGCCCAAGCTAGGGAGTAGTAGTAATTCCAGAGGGAATCCAGATGATGGAGGGGAAATCTCAGCAAAACTTGAATAGAAAGATAGGAGAGGAAGAAAGCTGAGGTTGATCAATGGAGGAGCTACATACGAATATGTGTAATAGTATAAATAGAACATGGTTAACCTGGACACTCTCTATTAGGAGGGAGGAAGGGAAATGGAGGGGGAAGGGCATGAAGCACAATCTAAATGTACACCACTTTCACTATATTCCACTAATAAAAAAATAAAAAAATTAAATTAAATTAAAATTTCAAAAAGGAAGAGCCTAATTTCTTCATTCTTCAAGTGGGCTGAATGTGTGATCTACTCTTAATGAACATAACATGGTGAAAATCTTTCTGTATGACTAGGTTGAAAGAATGATAGTTCTTACTTAGTTCTAGATCGTTTGTATTACACCTAGGGTAAGCTAGTTGTCATATTATATGGCTATTCAACTATTCTAAGAAAAGGTTTATGTGGAAAAGATCTGAGTGTTCTCAGCAATGGTGAAGCATCATCAACTTGTCAGTCATTAGACTGAACCACTTTGGGACTGAATACAGTCCCAAAGACTGATTACAACATCAAAGGAAACTCCCACCTGGAAGTACTTCAAATCCCAAATTGCTTCATGACCCATAGACATTGTGAGAGATTTAAAAAAATGTATATTACTTTTCTGAGACATCTGCATTTTATCTTTAGTTTTCATAAATTTAATCTCACTTTTAAAGTTCATTTAAATAAAGCCGGGTGTGGTGGCGCATGCTTGTAATCCCTGCCCTTGGGAGTCTGAGACAGGAGGATCGCACAGGTTCGAAGCCAGCCTCAGCTACTTAGTGAGGCTCTCAGCAGCTTAGTGAGACCCTGTTTCCAAATAAAATATAAAATAGGTCTGGGAGTATAGCCTGGAGGTAGAAGCCTCTGGGTTCCACCGCGAGTACCACCACCACCAAAAAAAAAAAAAAAAAAAAAACTTAAATACTCATTAATCCTAAATGACCATCTTAAGCCCAGATATTTCCACTGAACATTTTCATTACTTGACATTTTCATCTGGAGGTCTAAAGGTTTATTTGATACCTCAAAGTTAATATGTTTAAGAAATACATTCATTGCATTAGTCAGTCCTAAAGCTTATTTCTTTTCAATTTTTCTCATTACTAAAGGACAATTTTATTCTCTTAATTGCTCATGCCCCAAATATTTAAATCACCCTTTATCTCTAACATCCCAAATCAATCTGTCAACAAACTGTTTTGGTTGTATCTTCAAAATACACCCTGTATCTGGCCATTTCTCCCTACCCTTTCTTTTATTGAAATCAGTGGAATTAATGCTCAAACCTTTTCGTAGTCACCAACATCTGTCATGGGCTCCATCAGTCTGTCTTGATTACAACTGCCAGATCATTTCCTATAAAACATAAATTAGACCAGATCATGATGCTTCAAAGGTTTCACATCTCATTCCAAGTATAAGCCACATTGTTGGAAATGATCCGGGCTCCCATTAAAACTTTTGGCCTCATTGATTACAGTCTCCCCATGCTCTCTTTGCTTAGGCTAAACTGACCTCTTTTTCTCATCTGTATACAAATGAAACATCTATCTGCATGCAGGCCTTTGCATTGGCTATTTCTTCTGTTGTCAGTTACTCTTCTTTTGGAGACCCATATGCCACCTTTGCCTTCCAAGAGATCTTTGTTCAAATGTTACCTTCTCCATGAGGACTTTTTGGTGCCTTAAAAATATTTATATCTTCTATGTGCTACTATAATTCTTCCTTTTAATTTTCTTAACAGCCTGATCTAAGTATTTCATGAGTTGTAGTCTGTACCCTCTTGTCAATAAACTAAAAGTTTGTGAAAAGTAGGGATTTCCCCCTTTTTTTCCCACTGCTACATTTTAATGCCTAATGGGGCTTGATGCTGAATAAACTATTATTGGTCATTCTATTATTGATGACATTATCAAAGGAATAAATACTCATAACAAATATTCACTAAATTTACATTGTAAAATGTTAAATTTCTTTTATATTCATGATGGCATGAGCAACATATACTAGGATATGAGCTTCTTTTGTTCCTTTGGGAGTACTTAGCATTCCATGATTCATGGCAAAAGACACAGAGATGATCAAAAGTGGGATATCCAGAGCTGGGTGTGGTGGTACACTCTTGTAATCCTGGCATTCAGGATGCGGAGACAGGAGGATCTTGGTTCATGGACAGCCTCAGCTACTACTTAGTGAGGCCCTTTGCAACTCAATGATACCCTGTTTCAAAATAAAGAATAAAATAATAAGGCTGGGGCTGTAGCTCAGAGGTAGAATGCCCCTAGGTTCCATCCCCAGTACCTAAAAAAAGAGAGTGGGAGATCCAGAATCTCTTTAGATAGATATAATAAGCCAGCACATAAGTGATTAGGAGGGATACTTGTGGACAGTTAGTATGAATTAGTGTAGGAAAGAAAGACTTGTCCTTTCTGTGGCCTCAGAGTTAAAGCTGAGATAAAATAGATATGGTTACATATGCCCATAGAGTGGGAAGGCATCAAAGTGTGGAAGACAATTTTGTGAACAACACATATGTCCAGTAATTCAGACGAAGAAAAACGGGCAGATTCTTACCAGCTATAGAAATACACAAGCAGAAGGCAGTGGTTACCTTTTAAATTAAATGCTGAGGACCACTAATCCTAACATGGAGTCAGTCTTTCACTGTTTCCAACCAAATTTTACATGTGTTCCATTATTTGACCCTCATAACACTTGGGAAAAGGCAAAGACTTATTTCAATTTTATTAAAGTTAAGTTCAGAAGTTATGTATCATACCCAATGTCACATATCTTCAAATGAGTTGTGCTCCTTAGCACAAAATATTTTCCTTTCTAACATCGAAGACATTAATTATTTCAGGCACCTGGAATAGAGCTAAATCTATCCAGACAAAGGACCTTTATTTTGCATGAACTTACTAAATGTCCATTGGGTTGAAATTTTCTGCCCCTAGACATCAAGGTCTATTTGGTGTGGATAGGGATCCACAACTATTCAAGACAGAGTTTAGATACTCAAATAGTCATCTCATGTGCATAACAATTTAACCCCAAGCATAATAGCTTAAATAATACAAATTTATCACCTTTCATTTTCCGTTGTTCACAGATTTAGGTGCAGAATAATTGGATGATTCTGGCTCAGAATCTTTCATGAGGCTATAGACAAGACATCTGCAATCATCTGAAAGCTTGATTGAGGCTGTGCCAGAGCCAACCCTGTACGAGACACCATCTGCCAGAATACAATACAGACCAATCCAAAGCACATACATTACAGGTAGGTTAATCAATACCCTCGTGCCATCACCACCTGATCTTCTCTCAGATCTTTTACTTTGAACTTTCCATGATCCCAAACCTTGTTGACTCTGGGCAAAGGACAGTCAGCTGAGTGAGAAATATTCTTTTAGGGGAAAACCTTAATGGCTCCACACAAGGATGAAAAACATGCTTTTAAGATAATTGTCTCTGTAGCTGGAAAGTTGTTGGTTCTTGGCAATAGATCTCATTTTCTTGCCACCCTATTTCTCTACAAGGGTTCTTGAGCATCCTTATGAAATAACAACTGGCTTCTCCCAGAGGAAGTGGTTCAAGAGAATAAGGTAGAAATCTCAATGTCTTTTATGACTTAGATTTATACAGCACAGCTCATTGTTTGTTAATACTATCTGATTACACAATGAGCCCTATTCCATTGTGAGGGCACAAGACAAGGATATGAATAACAGGAGACCAGGACCATTAGGGGCCCTTTTGAAGACAAATGCAGCTGCACACGAATGAGCCAGTTCTCACATTTCTAGCAGAAGCATTGTATTTGTGTGTGTGTGTGTGTGTGTGTGTGTGTGTGTGTGTGTGTTACTGTGTACATAAACCAGGAACATTCTACCTCCAAACTATACTCCCAGCCCTATTTTTTTCTTCTTTATTTTGAAATTGGGTCTCACTGAGCCACAGAGGGCCTCATTAAGTAGCTGAGGCTATCTGTGAACCTTAATCCTCCTGTCTCATCCTCCCAAATGTTGAGAATAAAAGCATGAACCAGGACTTCCGGGAAGATGGCGACTGAAAAAAGCGGGGCTTAAGAGTCCCGCTAACAACCAATCTCTATTACCACAAAATCAGCACCTTTCATAGCCAGAAAACACCATCACCAGAGAAACAAAAAAAATCACCAGCCCCAGAGAGGAGGAGGTCTCATAACAGAGCTCAGAGACACAGAGGAGATACGCCGGCCTCACGGCCAAGGACTCAGCAGCAGTGCCATACTGCCAGCGGCAGCGGGGAGCTCAACAGCCCACCAGGCTCCAGAGAGGAGCAGCGGACAGCGAGCTGAGGTGAGCCACTGTGGAACAGCCCGGCGGGATTCGGCAGATTTTTCGGCGCAGGGAGCATCTAAAGCTCCCAGTGGCTGGGCTCAGCACACCCTGCAGGGACTCAGAGAAGAGATCAAAAACAGAAAAGAAATAAACCAGCCTCATGGCCGAGGGCGTGGCAGGGGCGCCATATTGCCACCAACAGCAGCAGCAGCAGCAGCGAATTCACCGAGTCCATGACAGCTCCATCTGCGTATTCAACAACAGTGAGTCAAATTGTGGGCCCCAGAGGAGAAATCCCAGTACTGCACTCCCAGAAACTTGACCCAGTGGGGGAGTGGCGGTGGCAGAGATATCACACCATAGGAGAACATGCAACCTGGCAGCCCCCATAGTCTAAAGCAGCCTCTATTGACTCCCTGGGTCTGAGACTTTGTGATACAACCCAGTAAAGGAGTACTGGTGACTGAGATACCACAGACTCGAGATCCAGACACCTTAAGTGAAGTCGTAGTGACCCAAGGGAAGAACCCAGAGAAGGCACAAACTTCCGAAATCATGGCAAAGAGGAATAATAATGGAGCAATGAATGCCCACAACCCACAACATCAGAACCCAATAAAACAGAAATTCAGAGATTTCTAGAAGATCAAATCAGGAAAATAACTGTAGAAATAATAGAGGTGTTACGAAAAGAATTCAGAGAGAGCCAAAAAGAGATAAAGGATGCAATTAATGAAGTAAAGGCCTCAATTCAAAGTACAAACAACCGATTAGACCACATGGAGAATAGAATCTCGCTCTTAGAAGATGATCAATCCAAAAATGAATGCATAGTTTCTAATCTAGGAAAAAAATATCTGACAGCAGGAATCTGACATAGTTTCTAATCTAGAAAAAAATATCTGACAGCAGGAATATGAAGAAATATGGGCCCATCTTAAGAGAGCTAACCTAAGAATAATTGGAATAGAGGAGGGAAAAGAAAGTGATACCAAAGGGATCAACAATCTCTTCAAGGAAGTAATAGCAGAAAATTTTCCAAACATAGAGCAAGAGGTCAATACACAGGCCCAGGAAACTTATAGAACTCCCTTTAGACAGGATTGGAGAAGAGGATCCCCACACCACATAATTGTCAAAATGACCAATGTGGAAGTCATGCAGAGAATTTTAAAGGCAACAAAAACAAAGGGCCAAGTGACATTCAGAGGCAAACCAATTAGAATCACTCCAGACTTCCCAAACCAAGTCATGAGAGCCAGAAGGGCTTGGAGTAACATATTCCAAACTCTGAAAGAAAACAACTTCCAGCCAAAAATTTCCTACCCAGCAAAACTTTCTATCAAATTAGATAGAGAAATAAGAATCTTCCATGACAAACAGAAACTGAAGGAATTTATGCCTTCAAAACCAGTGCTAGAGAAAATACTCAAAGAGATTAACTACAAAGAAGAAATAGGTAACACACACCAGAATCAGAGAAACAAGATTTTCCATCCAACAGACAACTAAGATTAGTTATCTGTGGAGATTCATTATTTATGTTAGTCTTTTACCTATCTCTAAATTGTATTGTTTGCTTTTATTTTTGTTAATTTTTAGGATTTCTATTTGGAATATTAATATACTTTCAGATATAGCATTTGGAAATATTTTATCCCATTCTATCAGTAACTTTTAACTCTGTTTACATTGTCTTTGCATATGCAATATTTTATTTTTTAGGGAGTTTGTATACCCTTCTGTTGCCTGTGCCATTGAAATCATATCCAAGAAATCACTGCCAATTTAATTTCAATGTTGTGAGGTTTTATGACCCAGATTTTCTTCTAAAAGTTTATAGTCTTAAGATTTATATTTAGGTCTTTTATCTATTTTGAGTTAATATTTGTATATGGTGTTAGGTAAGGGTTCAATTTTATTCTTTTTCATGTGATTATTATTTTACAACAATATTTAGTTGAAATATTATTATTTCCTCCACCAAATGTTCATGGAAACCTTGTCAAAAATAACTTGACAATATATGGAAGAATGTATCTCTAGGCTTTCATTTAACTCCAATGGTTTATATATCTGCCTTTAGAACAGTACTAGACTGTTTCAATTACTGTAGCTTTATATGGTTTGACATTAGAAAATATATATCTTCTAGCTTTGTTCTTTTTCAAGATCGTTTTGGGTATCTAGAGTCCATATTCCATATTAGGATAAATTTTTTTCTGAAAAATAAATATATAAATAATATGATAGTTTCACCTAAAAAAAATATTCTCTGGCAAGAAAGAAAGCAAAAAGAAATATTGAAATGTTATCTTTAAGTCATCAAAAGCTTGGTATCAGACAAATGAAACTGTTATGTGAGATTATCATTTTTAATTTTGGATACATTGCTATAATACTAGATGTCAACCACTAAGCCAAGCATGGGAAGGAGGGATGAGGAGGGAATGGGGTGGGGATCGGGTGGGGGCTGACTGGGCGATGTGTGCATGTATGTCTACAAAAGTTTTTTGTATCCCACTATGATGTATGAATACAGTGCACCAATAAAAAAAAAAGAAAAAAAAAAAAAGCATGAGCCACTACACCCAGCTATGGGGCATTGCATTTTTGAGAGAATGAGCATGAATGCTGAGGCCTAGATAAATGGACTTTTAATTTATATATATATATATATATATATATATATATATATATATATATATATATATATATATTGTGGGTCTGGGGATGGAACCCAGGGGCATTCGACCTCTGAGCTACACCCTCTGCCCTATTTTTTATTCTTTATTTTGAAACCAGGTTTCACTGAATTGCAGAGGGTCTCACTAAGTAGCTGAGGATGTCCGTGAACCATGATCCTCTGGTCTCAGCCTCCCAAATGCTGGGATTACAAGTGTGCGCCACCACGCCCAGCTTGGACTTTTTATTTTTATTTAAATTTTTTTTTAATTTTTATAAAAATATTTTATTTAAATGGTACAGTGGGAC
This sequence comes from Muscardinus avellanarius, assembly GCF_963383645.1. NCBI lineage: Eukaryota > Metazoa > Chordata > Mammalia > Rodentia > Gliridae > Muscardinus > Muscardinus avellanarius. Next base: position 37,250,365 of record NC_137795.1, on the reverse strand, counting down.
TCCAGATAATGGAGGGGAAATATCAGCAAAGTTTGAATGGAAAGATAGGAGAGGAGGAAGGCTGATCTTGATTAATGAGGGTCTACATCTGAATATGTGTAAAATTATGAATATGACATGATTACCCTGGACAACCATTGGTGGGAGGAAGGAAGGGAAAACGGGGGCGGAGGGGCGGAGAGGACACCAAATATAGTTTAAATATATACCATTTATGTGCAATAAGAAATTCGTTTAAAAAAAAAGGAAGAAAGAAAAAGAAAAGGAAGAAAAGAAATGGGTAAAATAAAAATGGAAATTCTTAAAAAAAAAAAAAACGAGCTACACAGTACTTACTAAAGTGGGGTTAAAGGCACATGACAACCAAATCCCCACTATACATACATCCAGTCATTTGATACAATGAACTGCTATCACTTAAAAGGAAAAATTTTATTAAAAATACTGGGAGCACATTATGTACCTACAACTAAACCACTACATTCTCCAAAGATTCAAACAGATTAGCAGTGCAAAATAATTACTTTCTAGACAGCAGACTTCTGAAAACTTTAACCATCACTTGGGTTTGAGAATATGCAAGTGAAATATAATTTATTCTGATTTCAACAACAGATATACAAAGACACAATCTCCCAAGGAAATCACTAGCTTCATAGATATAAAAACACACTAGCTTGTCCAGTATCTGGGAGGCTTTGGGCAAGCTGGATGTTCAAACATTCACGTTAAATTTCCATATCCTTAATCTTCAGAAATCACCCAAGGAGAGAGATGAACATTACCACCCCCATAGACTGAGTGAACAACAGTGGGGTGAAACACGACCACACACTCTACAAGGCGACGTTGAAGCAAACTCCTGCCGCAATAAAAGTCGCAGTTGTCATGGGCACCTGCGCGGGTTACCTGACTCCACACTCCCGGATGCAGTAGATCCCTACGCTGATGAACAGCAACACACCGCCCAAGAGAAACCAGATACTAGTGTGAAAGTTTTCTTTAATAGCCTTAAAGAAGTCAACATAATAGGTCACAACAATGGATGCCAAAATCCAGAATCCAGAATGGATGCTGAGTCTTGGACGAGGTTTCTCCTTTTTCTCAGTAGTTGCAGAGGTTTCTGGCCCGGCATCACTCAGGCGCTGCTGTGCCAGCCTCGGAGTCCTGCAGGAGCTGGTGATGCCGGCGGAAGGCTCCCGAGCCCACAGGGCATCTGGTATAAAAATAGGTACTTTAACTCAGTTGCTCATGTTAAAAAAAAATAGTTTCTAATCCATACTTTTCTGCCTGTATTCAAAATACACCCCAGCATTCAATTCTTCAGAAAGTTTGGCCAGATCAAAGACATAGTCTCTCAACTCACATAATAATAAAACATATTTACTGGTGTGTCAAGACTAGTAATGGTTGCACAGCCCTCATTAATTTAACATTAAATAACCAGCAAGCATGATCTCATCACAAAGTTCCTGTTGTTATAACACTTTCAGTTCCACTGTGTTATAGTCATTTTAAATGAATCTTTGAGTGGAAATAGTGGTGAAACCCATGCAGTCTGAAGATTTCCAATGTAATTTTTAGGCTGGTTCCAGGTGAAAGCAAACCTAATTCAATTAAATAGGATTAGTACACTGAAAATTTCATCACTTTTACAGTTACTGTTATTTTTGCTCAAAGACAAAAACATAATTGTCAACATTAGTAAGACAATTTGCTCAAGATTAAACCACAAAAATAGACACTGATTATAAATTTAAGTGTCCGATTGGGTGTAAAATAATCTATTCCAACATCTTTTATCCTTTTATTGGTGCATTGTAATTACCTATCATAGCAAGGTTCAAAGTCATACAAACAAACATGCACATGGGTACTGATGTGCTTCCCTTCAGGTCCCCCCTCACTACTCAGCCCTTTCCATACATAGCAGTAAGATTGATAGTGATACCATCATATGTGGGCACAGCATAATTTGAATTGTTTATTTCATCAGTTCTTCCTTTTCCATTTCCTCTCCCATTGCCTTCCACTATTTTACTTGTCACTCATCTCAATTATCTAGTCTCTTTTTCCTATTTTCTCTCTAGCTTCCACATGTGAGAGAAAACATTTTACCCTTGGCTTTCTGAGACTGGCTGATCTCGGCATAATATTCTCTAATTCCATCCGTTTTCCTACAGATAACATAATTTTTTTCTGTTTTATGGTTGAGTAGAATTCTATTGAGTGTGTATACCACATTTTCTTTATCCATTCTTCTGTTGATGATTACCTGAGTTGGTCCTGTAATTTATCTATGATGAATTGTGCTGCTATAAGCATATATAAGCAATCAGTAATGCCTCATCCACATGATCAACAGGTATCTATTGAGACAAGCAGTTAGCAGTTTTTCTGTGAAGATAGTAAATATTTTAGGTTTCCAGGCCAGAAGGTCTTCCATCAGCTATTCAAATCTGTCCTTGTAGTGTTGAAACAACCATAGACTATATGTAAATTAATGAGTGTAGCTGAGATCCATCAAAACTTGATAAGTGCAGGCAGTGAACTGGATTCGACCATGCTCTTAGCTTTTCAAACCTTGATCTAGATCACCTATCATGTGTCAATGACCCAGGCCCAACATATGAATGAGATTTGAGTTTGGCTTGGCCATTTTTGACTTTGTGTTGTTTTATAATGAAATACATTAAGTAAACACATTCTTGAAAATAAAAATCTTAGATCCTGTTGTTTCAAACTGTCACCTTTTACACAGTTGTGCTTATTCTCCACTTCTAAGTTCCTCTGAGTACAATTCAGACTTGGATTTAATGCATTCTTTGTCTGGGACTTCAGTATCTCTCTTGGTAACCCCATTATCAGATTGAACATATTTAAAAACATTAACTACCTCATTTTCTGTGTGCCCTTAGCATACAGTATCACTTCATCACATTTTATTAATTTTAATTTTGTAGTTATTTTCTTTTATACACTTTGAGAAATGATAGTATGTCTCATGTAGCTTTGTATCCCAACAATTAGCATTCTATACAGCATAGAGTAGATATGAAAAGATATTTTATTGTTACTGCTGACAACACTGGGTAAGACTCTAGTCAGCCCTGTGCTTAACAAGGACATATGTAGATGGGGGGTTTTATTTTTTCTTTTCCACTTAAAATGCTTATAAAATATTTTAAGTACTCTGAAATTTGGGTAGGAATGGGCATTAACCCACTTGGTCTGCCAGTACTATTTCTGCACAATTCTTGTCTCTTAGCCTTGTTTCATTGTCATAGTACCTTCAAATACAATGGCAAAAACTCTTTAGAATCCTGGAATATTCTGTTTGTAGACCATAGATAAAACTTCTTAAAACAGTCAGTGCCCTCTTTTGGGTCTTTATCTATTTTTGACTTAAATTCAGCCTGGCAAGTGAAGAGTTTGCCAGATGCTACTGGGACTATTTTAGAATACTAATGAAGTAAGACTCCTTTATCTTTAACATGCATAACTGACAGATTACTATTCAGTATATGTAAAAAAAATTTTAGAAATTCACAGGAAAAAGTAACTAATAGATTAATGAGCAAAGATAGGACTAAAATATGGACAGAAGAAAAAATTCATAAGGCCAGTAAACTTCCTCTTGATCAGGGAAACTCTATAGTACCTATGCAGACATACGTAATAACTTAAGACAAACTTTCCATGTTTATCTATCAAACCTTGGTATTTGTATAAATTTGTGATTCCAAAACTGTGTTCCTTAATATATAAAATGTGCTGAAACACCACATTGTACCCATAAACTTGTACAATGATTGCTAATTGAAAAATTATGTCCCCGACACTCTGAGTTGTTTTTGTACTGGTTATACTAATTATTTTTCTGCACATTTCTTTTTCTGTACATTTTGGCTGCAGCCATAAAATTTTATTTAAATCTCTTCTTTAATCTTATGTATACATTGTCACATCTAATTTCTTTATTTCCCTTCCAAACCATTAATTTCCTCTAACAAAATGTTGGAAAGCATCAACAGTGCCCACATGACTTTGAATTTCTTATCATGAAAATTTCTAAGGCATTTTTTAGTTCCTTTTAAAACATTCCAGATTTTACTATTGTAGAAACTCAATACATATTTGTTAAGTTGAATCAAAAAGCAAGATTTTCATTTTGTTTTCAAGTAAAAATCACTAAAGCAGACAGTGTGAATGGGGTCGATGGAGACTACTATCCTCCTAGCCTTCTCACACTTGGCCTCCTGAGCAGCCTTCTTCAGTGGGCATTTTATTTTTTTCAATTTTTTTCAGAGGATAGTTTAAAAGCTTCTGGAGTGGGAATGAGAAGGTTTTTAAATCTTTACCATTACCCAGATGTTTTTCATGGGTGCTCCTTTTTTTTTTTTTCCAAATCCTACATCATAGTTTTCCAAATTAATACTAATTGGCCATGAAATTGATTCACAACCAATATTTTTAATTTATTTTTTACTTTTTATTTTATTTTTTTATTGGTACACTATAATTTTACATCAGTTTTGTGGCGGGGTACTGGGGGTGGAAACCAGGGGCTTTTCTACCTCCGGGCTATACTTCCAGACCTATTTTATATATTTTTTTAGAAACAGGGTCTCACTAAGTTGCTGAGAACCTCACTAAGTAGCTGAGGTTGGCTTCGAACCTGTGTGATCCTCCTGTCTCAGCCTCCCAAGCGCTGGGATTACAAGAGTGTGCCACCACGCCCCACCTATAATTTCACATCATAATGTGGATCATATTGACAATGGCATACATTCACACAGTATTTGGTGCTCTCCCCTCCCCCCACTTTTTCTTCCCCCCTCCCAAAAATGAGTGACCAGGTTTACCATGCTACATTCACACTTATACACATATTCAAATGTAGCTCCTCCATTAATCAACCTCAGCCTTCTTCTTCTCTATCGCATCCCTAAGGCTCTGACCAGCAGAGCCTAGGGAAGAAACAAACGAACGCCGACTCTGTTGATGAAGCTACTTCCTCTTTTAATGCTCCTTCTCAATAATAATGCTGCTGCTGCTGCTGCGCACAGCAGGCAAATATATATCAGTCTCATAACCCCTCCTTCATCACTCCACCAACCCCAAGCTTCCCACAGCTAGGGCATGCGCATTTCTAACCCTCTCATAGGCGGGCTGGTGGTAGCAAGAAGCGTTGCGTCACTGATCATCCACAGGGCACCTGATAGGGTTCACTGCGCAGGCTCAGGGCACCGCCAGCCTCGTGAGCCTCATGACTTGGCTTCAAGCCTAGGCGCCATCTTGTGAGCCTCGTGACTAGGCTGTAAGCCTGGGTGCCATCTCGGTTCAGCCGAGTGGGCCCCAACATCTCCTTTTTGTTTTATTAAAAATAAGGCTCGGGATCATGCCTGTCTTAGGTTGTCGACCCTCAAGGATCATTCTTACCAGTCTTTGGGAGAACAATAGCATGATTGTTTCCCTGTCTTAGGTTGATATGATCCCAGGGACGATCTTACCCGTCTTTGACTACCGATCCAGCATATTGAGCCAAACCTGAGGAGATGAGCCAACATCAAGGGCTGCCATAGCTTGCACCAATATGTGCTGTTGTTGCAGTGTGTGTTGTCGAGTTCGCCTGATATATCCAACCAGGAAACAGCATGCTACCACCAGCAAGAATGCCCAGAATGCCATGCCACCCCAATCTTTTAAGAAACCCAATGTTCCATGTTCAAGTCCATCCATTGTTGTACTGTGGCGACTTCTACGCGGGTAGAATTAATTGCAACGATAGATGCTCGAAGCTCAATCATGGTGTGTTCAAATTCACGGCTCCAAGTTCCTAGAAGCATCTTGCTTAATTGACAAGACAAATTGCCTGCATGGGAGAAATTTTGATACTGCACATACGTTATACATAATCCAGATAATTTATGAATACATGGTACCATGGCCATTTGCCCCAGAATGTCAACCTGTTCTTGTAACAGGTCTACTCTTTGATTTACCATTAATATGCCAGCTTTAAGTTGTCCTTTTATTTGAGCTTGTTGAGCCATGGCAGTAGCCACATGTGAGGATAGAGCATTCATAGTGGCTGCAGTATTTATAGATGTTGCCAAAGCGGCAGCAGCTGTAACTGCCGCGGCCACAGAGGCCACAATTACAGCAATAAGAACAAAAATTCCAAAGTCTCTCTTTTCTCGTTTCAGCAAAACTGGAAGGGAATTTACATTCACTCGTATTGGCCAAGGAACTGCTATAGGCAGTCGCATTGCTACTGCCCAAGGGTGCATAGAAGAATTCCAGCAGAAAGTTAGAAAACAGGTGTCAATAAAACAACCTAGACTATCATTAACCAAAGAACTATAAGAAGCAAGCCAAAAAAATGGAGTAGTTACACAAACAGGAGTGGGCCTAAACGGGAATCATGGTCCCATTGAACAATTTACCTTGATGCTAGCCTCAAAAGTATCGGAAAAATTTTGAGAATAGCTGCAATTTTTTACAGTTCCCCCTGAAATCATAGAAAAATGGTCGCAATGGTGGACACAGGTAAAGGAAGAGGGAAAGCAGAAATAATTCCCCAAAGATCTTTTTCACCCATTCCAATGTGAAACATTACCAACAGAGTTAGCAATATCCATTTGTTGCTTGGCATCTTCCATTGGCTCCTGTACAAGGCGCACCAATCTTTCAGGAACCCAAATCAGTGAGTCTTTGTCCTGTGGGAAAACACACACCGACCCTTGACCCCACGTTAGCACTGGATCCGGACCATTCCATGCTCCTGTAAGAATATCTTTCCACGTTGCTTGCCCTGCATAGTGCTCATGAGGCCTGTAATGTCTTTCCGCTGCCGTTCGTCCATTGGCATCCAACGTTAAAAAATTTAGAATAAATAATATAAGATTTAGTTTATCTTTTGGTGTGCTCCATTGAGCCCCTATTCCCCCTTTTTGTTTTATTAAAGCAGACTTAATAGTGGCATGGGCTCATTCTACTATGCCTTGGCCCTGTGGATTATATGGTAATCCATGATTTAAGTGTATAGCCATTTGGGCACAAAAATGAGAAAATCTCTGAGAAACATAAGCAGGTCCATTATCAGTTTTAATTTGGTGAGGGATGCCCCAGGCAGCAAAAGCCTGCAAACAATGGGAAATTACATGTTGGGCCTTTTCTCCAGTATGAGCAGAGGCAAAGATGACTCCGGAACATGTATCCACGGAAACATGTACATATTTAAGAGAGCCAAATTCAAGAACATGCGTGACATCCATTTGCCATAGGTGAAGAGGTCGCAGACCTCGAGGATTTACTACTGTAGTAGGCTGTGGCAATAATGTCAAACAATTTTTGCATTGCAATACAATTTAGTGATTACAAGTTAGTTCTTTAGTGATTTTAAATTTTAGTCTCAGCGTTTGGGAATTTACATGAAATTTATTGTGAAATTCTTGAGCCTGTAACACTTTGTCCTCATTTGAAAAAATAAGTACAGTTCAAGTATGAAAATCTGCAATAGCATTGCCTTCAGCAAGCAATCCAGGAAGTCCTGAATGAGCTCGTATGTGGGTTGCATAGAAGGAACATTTTGGTTCCAAATATATTGTTGTAACTTAGCCAATAATAAAAGAATAGTAGATTGTCCCTTAATATGTCCTACACATTCAAGGCTATTAAGTGCCTGTACTACATATAAGCTATCTGAAATTAAATTGAATGGAGTGGAATCATAGAGCATAAATACTTGAATGACTGTCAAAATCTCTACTGCCTGTGCTGATGAATGGGGAAAAAGAAAAGTTTGTGGATCTGAGCCCTCTTTGAATATCACTCCCATACCTCCTTTGGATCCATCTGTAAAAATATTTGGTGCTCCAGCAATCAGTGCAGATCAAGTGATTTTAGGAAAAATAATAGAATGAGCCAAAACAAACCTGAGCCATGGATGTTGTGGATAATGATTATCGAATTGTTCTGTGGCCATTACATGGACAATAGCCCAGTCAGAATTGGTGGCAGCTAGAGTGGCAAGCTGTTCTTTAGTATATGGAGTGATGATAAGATCAGGCTGCATCCCAAATGCAGTCAGAGTTGCCTTTAGTGCCTTAATAATTATTTGTGGAACTTCGGCCTAGAAGCAGTCCTACAGTATTAGAAGGGTCCATAAAAATCTGAATCTACTTTTTGAACTCCCATTTCAGGGATTAATATGAGTCAGGCAGTGGCACAGACGTCCAATCCTGCACTCCCTGGGGTTGCTCTCCGTATGGTAGGAGAGGCTGCTGAAATCGAGGCACCTGCCTCATCTGTGGTCCTGCATTCCCTGTCTCCTGTTGAATTGCCCCATACATTTGAGGGCCCTGAGGCACAGGGCCCCTCTGCCCATTTTTTGACCTAGCACTTGATTGCGGTGGGGGAAGAGGCTTTCCATCTACATCCCATCGAGATCTGCACTCTACAGCCCAATGATTGCCTTTTCTACACCGAGGACACAGATTGGGAATCCTCTGGGCTGGTCTAGAAGATGCTCCAGAATTAGTCTGTATACAATCTCTTTTAAAGTGTCCTGGTTGACCACATCGGAAACAATTCCCTGAACTGCCTCTCTGCTTTTGTTTATAAGGCTTGCCCTGCAACCCAGCAACAATGGCAGCAGCTATGGCTTGTCCTTGTATGACAGAGTCAGTTATGTCTCTGCATACCTTGAGCCATATTTCTAGGCCCTTATTTTTATAGGGACGTATTGCATCCCGACAAGGCTTATTGGCTTGCTCATAAGCTAGCTGTTTAATCAATGGCATGGCAGCGTCCACATCAGGGAAAACCCGAGAAGCTGTTTCCACAAGCCGTGATAAAAAATCAGCAAAAGGCTCATTGGGTCCTTGAGTAACTTTTGACAAACTGGCTCCTAAATTACCTGTCCCTGATAACATCTTCCATGCCCTTAATGCTGCTTGATTAATTTGCCCATACACCTGCTGTGGGTACCCATTTTGATTATTAGCAAATGGTCCCTGTCCCATTAACATATCCAAATTCCAAGCAGGTTGCCCTGTCTGAGCATTAACACGAGCTTAATCAGAGCAATATTCTATATAGGCTGACTTCCAATTAAGATAGGCTCCACCAGACAGTACAGCCCTGCACAAATTCATCCAATCATTTGGAGTCATGGAGTATCTTTCAAAGGATTCTACCAGTGACAAGGTAAATGAGGCCTGCACTCCATATGTAGACACAGCTTCTTTTAATCTTTGAACAATCTTCCAATCTAATGGCTCATGGTACCTTTGCTGATTCTGGTCAAGAAACACAGGAAATGCTCCTGGTGTAGGCAAAATCTCCGCCCACGGACTAACCTCAGGTCTCTTCCGCCTATCAGACTTTCCTTTCTCAGTAAAATATGGCGGCGGACTAGGAGAGGGAGGGGGAGGAGTGGAAAGTTCAGGATGTTTCTTTTTTCTGTTATAAGACATTTGGAATCTGTGCCAAGATTCTAACAAAGCTTCTTCCTCCTTATCTCTTTCTGGTGGAACAGGCTATATCTCTTGTTCCTCCTCAGAGGAATCGGAGGAGTCACTTTCAGAGGACTCCTCATCCCTCTGAGAGTCTGCCTGTTGACCTTGCCCTGAAATCTCTTCTTTTGCTTCCTCTAAAACATTAGAGCCTTCAGCCAGAACTTGATGATACCTCCCTGTTTTGTCTGTCAGGCATGATTTAATTAAGCTCCAGATAGCCAATGTCCCAGGTGGGAGAGCCCCTTCGGCATCGGCCTTAAGAAGATCCTGACCAAGACATTTCCACTGAGGAGTGTTAACATATCCTTCCTCTAAAAACCACTGAGCTACAGTTTTAACTGTGCTAAGAAAATTTTCTAAAGTGGCTGCTTTTACTTTCACTCCCCCCTTAGACAGAATGTTATGAAGAGCCTCTTTGACCTTCATGGTAGCAACCTTAGACCCCATGATAAGTTTTACTGCGTCGCAAATTCCTGCAAACCTATCGTCACAAATTCCTGCGAACCTATCGTCGCAAATTCCTGCGAACCTACACAGCGCTGTCCCTCGCTTATCTGTGAGCCTTATCTTATTTTATCGCTTACCTGCGAATTTTTTGCTACGTTGTTTTTTTGTTTTTTGTTTTTTGTTTTTCTCTCTCCCGGGTCTCGGCACCACTTATCGCATCCCTAAGGCTCTGACCAGCAGAGCCTAGGGAAGAAACAAACGAACGCCGACTCTGTTGATGAAGCTACTTCCTCTTTTAATGCTCCTTCTCAATAATAATGCTGCTGCTGCTGCTGCTGCTGCTGCACACAGCAGGCAAATATATATCAGTCTCATAACCCCTCCCTCATCACTCCACCAACCCCAAGCTTCCCACAGCTAGGGCATGCGCATTTCTAACCCTCTCATAGGTGGGCTGGTGGTAGCAAGAGGCGCTGCGTCACTGATCATCCGTAGGGCACCTGATAGGGCTCACTGCGCAGGCTCAGGGCACCGCCAGCCTCGTGAGCCTCGTCACTTGGCTGCAAGCCTAGGCGCCATCTTGTGAGCCTTGTGACTAGGCTGCAAGCCTGGGTGCCATCTCGGTCCAGCCGAGTGGGGCCCGACACTTCTCCTACCCTTTCTTTCTAGCTTTGCTGAGGTTTCTTCCATTATCTGGAGTCCTTCTGGTATCCCAAATACTTCCTAGTTTGGGCATAACTAACATTTTAAGAAAAAAAAAATCAAGCCAGGTGTGGTAGCACATGCTTGTAATCCCAATATTTGGGAGGGTGAGACAGAAGGATCTCAGTTTTCAGTCTCAGCTACTAGTGAGATCTTTTGCAACTCATTGAGATTCTGTTTCAAAATAAGGAATAAAAAATAGGGCTGGGGGTATAACTCAAAGGTAGAATGCCCCTGGGTTCCATCTTCAGTATCTATAAAAAGAAAAAGGAAAAAAATATAAAAACAAAATGTTATATTATCTTGAGTTTGTCCCTCCCTCAAATAGACATTAAGACTAATATATATTCAAATCATTAATTTGTGATTTGATTCCAGAGTAGTGACACTGGACATCATAGGCTGGGTTCTACTTCTAGAAAGTTGTATGTCATATACCTCCAAAGAAGAATGGGAGAGAGGATAATTTTTCCATTGACTAAAGACCACTAATAGTTAAAGATAATCCCAAGATATAGTATTCATCTTGAACTTTTAATTTTATGCATTTGTCAGGATGATTGGCTCTTGTCAAGCCCCAAGGAAATGTGTTTTGAGAAGCCTCAGAAGAACAAGAAATACTGGATATAGCTGAAGCAAATCCTACCATATGGATATACATCAAAGACTATGCTAGATATTAGGATAAGATGAGCTAACATGTGGGGATAGGTTAGAAAATACTAAAATATGTCTCATGTGATAATGGCAAGTGTTACTTCATGAAACTTTATTTTTTTTCTTTTGTGTGAATATTTTTGTTTGTGACTGTGTGTATGCATTTGTGCATATGATACAGGATAATGAGGTAAGATATATTTCTTGCTCCGGTCTTTATTAAAATATTTGAAACTCATTTGTGCCAGGATTTCTTCCTCTTGCACAAATTGCTTGCACTTTATTTTAATCTCTGAGACCCAGACTCTTTTTAAATTTTCTCTTCAATAGTTCCCATATTTTTTTTTTTTTTTTTTTTTTTTTGTGGTACTGGGGTTCCTGGAAGCCCTTCTACCTCCGGGATACACTCCCATGGGCTACACTCCCAGACCTATTTTTTTTTTTAACATTTTTATGTGGAAACAAGAGTCTCTTAAGCCAGCGAGGCTGGTTTCGAACCAGCGCGATCCTCCTGTCTCCGCCTCCCAAGCGCGGGGATTACAAGCATGCGCCACCACACCCGGCCTCAATAGTTCCATATTGGACCATCATAATCTCCAATGAACAGAACCACATGGAGAATTTCCTCAACATTGTTTATCTTTCTTCTATCATTTGTAATTGAGTATTTATAGTTTGAATATCTTAAATTAGATACAAATAACATTTGTATCTAATATTACAAATAACATTTGTATCTAATTTGGACATGGTAAGTCCAAATGTTATTTGTATTATTAATTATGGTTTACCAAAATCATTAGGAAAAAGCTATACTACATATTTTGCTTTATTGTGAAGAACAATGGCTACACCTTGTATTAATACCTTATACCTTTGATAAAATCAAACACACAAAGTGTGTGCAATGCATTGAATTAAAAAAGAAGCTAGCCAAGCGTGGTGGCACATGCTTGTAATGACAGTACTTGGGAGGCTGAGACAGGAGGACTGCAAGTTTGTGGCCAGCCCCATCAACTTGTGAAGACTTCCACAACTTAGAAGCCAGGCACGGTGGCACACACTTGTAATCCCAGCTTTTGGGAGGCTGAGACTGGAAGATTGCAGTTCATGACCAGCCTCAGCTACTTAGTGAGGGCCCTTTGTAACTCAGTGAGACCCTCTTTGAAAATAAAGAATAAAAAATAGGGCTGGGGGTGTAGTTTGAAGTTAGAATTCCCCTGGGTTCCATCTCCAGTGCCTCAAAAAAAATTATATTTAGAGACCTAGAAATGAAGATATAATCTTTAAAAACCTTCAGAGCTTAGATTATTAGTAGTTTTTCCTTTATAAAAGTATTTTTGGTTTCTCTTGGAATCTTTTCCAAACAATGGCAAAATGTCTGTGCCTGAAGGACAAAACAGTGAGTTGGATCTTTCACCTCCTGTGGCATTCGTGTTGAAAGAGTACATTAAAGCATGAGAATTGACAGCTTTCGATAAATTATTCAAAGCTCTCTATATATTTTGGTTGACCAAGAAAAAAACCTTTTTCTGCAAGGTGTTTTCCAGGTTTTCTTTAGAAAATACTGTAGAGATTACAGAGTACATGGCAAAGCCTGGAAGTTTTAATTTTAGGCTTTATACATAAGATGTTATTGATAATATAATCATTGTCAGGTAGACTGAAGAAAAGTAGTTTGTGATTTTGAAAATTTTATTGTTATAAATAAAAATAAACTGAGACAGGAGGATCCCATAGTTTGAAAGTCAGCCTCACTTACTTAGTGAGGCTTTCAGTAACTTAGTGAGACCCTGTTTCCAAATAAAAGTATAAAATAGGTCTGGGAGAGTATAGTCTGGAGGTAGAAAGCGCCTGGGTTCCACTCCCAGTACCACCCCCAAATAAATAAATAAATAAATAAAAGTATATTTATATACTCTGTGTGTTAACTCATCAGTTGGTTTGCTTTCAAAATCTTTTATTAGCAATAAATAGGTATGGAAACATCTTAAATATAAGCACTGGAAGTCAGAATTAAATTAATTTAATTTTTTGCTTTGGATTTGTACATTCATGTGCCATCCAAGTGAAACTTTCTTAATAGTTGGACATACCTAGCTTTTAAGTGGAATAATACCTTCTCACTTTCCATTTTCTATTACCTTTCACAGTGTGAATGCTAATAAATAGAAGCAGCTCTTCTTTGAAAGACATATTTCTGTTCTTAAATGAAATGATTGTCATCATTACTCAGAGACAGGCTAACCACTAGAATTCTAACTTTGCACATATACATATGGTTTTTAGGGCTGTTGTATCATTAAATGAATTTACCAAAGAAAAGAGACAAAATTAGTTTTGATGATGATAAAAAGTCTCTTTGTTGGGAGAAACAATCATTTTAATATAGATGGATGGATACATACACCAAGAAATGTAAATGTGTATGTATGTGTGAAGAAATAGGGTGCCATCAAATTATTGTCTTTAAGGAAATAACAAGAATCTAAAACCTCTAATTTTCAGTGGTTTCCTGGACTTGTAGGTTTATGAGAAAAGTGTAAGATAGAGATTGATGCAAATAACCCAAATCTCTATTCTTTCTCACATCTTATTTAAATAGGGTGGGCCATGTATGAACCAAAAAGATTCCTTTTATTTTTTAAATTTATTTTTTATTTTTATTTCTTGATGGTCTAGGGATGGAACCTAGGGATGAATTTGACTTCCAAGCTATACCCTATGCCCTATTTTTTATTCTTTATTTTGAAACAAGGTCTCACTAAGTTGCAGTGTTCCTCACTGAGTAGCTGAGGCTGTCCACGAACTGTGATCCTCCTGCCTCAGCCTCCAAATTGCTGGGATTACAAGCATGCACCACCACACCCAGCTCCTTTAATGTTTTATTTTTATCAAAAGGTTCAGACCATGCCAAACATAAAAATGTACTACTGTATTTTTGGGGGGTGTGGTCCTGGGGATGGAACTCAGGGGCCTCCTACCTCCGGGCTACATTCCCAGACCTATTTTTTTTATATATTTTATCTCAAAACAGTATCTCACTAAGTTGCTGAGAGCCTCACTAAGTAGCTGAGGCTGGCTTTGAACCTATGCAATCCTCCTGTTTCAGCCTTCAAAGTGCTGTGATTACAAGCATGCGCCACCATGCCTGGCTTTACTATTCTACTTTGATGTTGAGCAAATATGAAAAATTTTCAATTACAGAAAAATAAAGTCTCTCATTTAAAACTGTTTGTGCACTCTGTGTCTCTGAAATCCACCTGGATCTGCTAGTCTTTCTAAAGACAGAAAAAGGAACTGTGATTCTCTGAATATAGTGGGAGCAAACAGAGAGGGGAAAACAGCAAATGCTGTCCAAAATCACAACACTAATAAAATAATCAACACTTTTGACTCTTATTCAATAACAGAAACAACACTAAATGCTCCATATGTAATATTTTATTTCTTCTACCGTAAGAAATATTACTGTCTACATTTTGTGGATAAAATCTGGGAGTACTGAGTTAATGGAAGTCCAATGTCAAATATCTTGTAAGTGGGAAAGCCGGAGTACACACGAGATGCTTGAGAAGGTCTAAAGAAATATTTATGCCGTTCTTCTCACCTAGAGCTTTGCTTTCAAGCCAAGTGTTTCCATACACACTAAAGTCCTGTGATTTAGGATAGTGTAGAGACAATTGGAAAATCGGACTCACAGAGGACAAGTTTTATAAGTGCTATCATTTACTTGTGACATTTGTCCTCTGTTATTATATTCTTTTCAATTACATACTTTCTATAGATTTACAAGGAGGCAAAGCCATAGGTTTCTTGGGAATGGAATCTATTGAATTATATATATATTTACTGACATGATTCTACAAACATCAGCTTCGGCTCAATACCAATGTTGAGCCACCCACATGCGCTTCCAGAATCGTGCACAGCTAATTATCTAAAACATTTATTCAGAGCCCATCTCTTTGAGAGATAGTCCTCTGGGATTGCCTTCTTTGGATGCTGTTTTGAACGAATATGTATTATATATATTGTATACAAATATATTGTATGCGTGTATATATATAGTATACATATACAAATATATATATAGTTACCAACTTTGTTTTCACATTCATTTTGCTCTCCTGATGAACTTGCGCTTTCAAATATTCTCTAAGGACAAGAGAAATTAATAGTAATGAGCTCATTTGGAAAGAAATGAGCTCATGATCATTTTGGTTTTGTTCACTCTGCAGTAAATGGCCCCTGCTCATTTTATTTTAAGGAATTTTGCTTAGGCAAGATGCTGAGTGCAGCAAGGTGGTTTTCACTAAAATAAACTTATTGAATTTTGGTAAGCCTCTGGGACAAAAAAAGGAAAGACAATTGCCTATAAAATGTGGAATTGTTATCTTTTGGTGAAGGAGAACAGTAGGTGTATGCAGCTTCTAGGTGATAAACATGTACATTTCTATCTTCATTTGTACACCTGCCAAATCTCCCCAGCAGCTGTCTTCATTACAGCCATCTGAGCGCTAATAGAACAAATCTAAAATTTCCCCAGCAACATGCATCATAACTAAACTTTAAAAAGGTTTTTATATCATCGGTTGGAAAGTTTCTGACAGAATGCATAGTAAAATTTTAGAGTGTAAAGTTTGTAGAGATTTTTATTCTTTTTGTTTTGAAAAGAAAGTAGCACATTTAATAAATAAAAAGGGAAGTTGTAACAGTTTTTTGTGAAACAAAATTTCTATAACTAATTAAAGATGTTGCCTATTAAGATAATCCTGACCTAATTATCTTAAAGGGATAATTATATTTTATATATACTATTTTCTTTTTAAGTAAATTTATTGGTGGAATGAAATTATACATCATATTGAGATTCACAGTGATACAACATACATCACTTGGTGTATTTCCCTCTGTATATGCCTTTTGCTTCATTTTCTTCCCTCCCCATACACTAGTAGAATTGGTATTGAAACCTTGTATGTACCTAACCTTATTCGAATGTTCCCCTTCTCAATCCTTGTTTTCCCCTCCCCACCTCCTCCTACAACCTTCTTACACTATTCTATTTTTTTTCTCTCATCATTTGACTAAAGTCCCTTTTGCTTCCTATATTTTTTCTAGCTTTCAAATATAAGATAAAACATATGACCCTTGACTTTCTGAGAGTGGCTGATCTCATTTAGCATAATGTTCGCTAGTTCCATCCATTTCCCTACAACTGATAGGATTTTGTTCTTTATGGTTGAGTATAATTTTATTGTGTGTGGATGCCACGTTTTCATTATTCATTTGTCTGTTGATAGATAGCACCTAGTTTGGTTCCCTAACGTGGCTATTGTGACTTATAATGCTATAAATGTAAGTATGTATATATCACAATAATGAATGCTGACGACGATGTCAGAAATAGAAACTCTTATACACTGTTGGTGGGATTGTATGTTTGAAATCAGTATGGAAGTTCCTCAGAAGACTAGGAATGGAACCATCCTTTGTCCTAACCATACATTTTTCAATATCTTTACAAACATATTCTATTTTCAATGTACACAAACTTGAGTACCCAATTCCCTGTTTTCTTGTTGGGTAAGCAAATCCTGAGCTGGTCAGACTTGATCCTAGGATCTTCACCCTCAATGGACAATCTACAACAGAAACATCAGGAGTGTTTCCTCCCACCTATGTTCCCCGAGCTTTCCCAACAAGAAACAGTATAAGGTAGACCTTGGAAACACTCCTAACCCTGGATCCTCTACGGCTGTAACTCTGCTTCTTTGGGTAATTTGCTTTATCTTTCTGAGTTTATACACTTTAAAATTAAGGACAAGGAATAGCATCAATTGCATAGGATTATTATAATCTTTTGATAATATAGTGTGTGCTCATTGTTAGGCATGTAATCTGACATATATGCCTAATGGAGGTCAATAATCAGTTCATTAATGTGGAAGCTGACGATACTTATGATGAGTTGTTTTTCAACATTTGAAGAAAAGAGCTTATTTGACAGGGCTTATGAAAGGCCTCAGAAAAACACCTGGAGGCTGCACTGTACTCTGTAGATGTCACTAAAAGGAAGGAGATTGCTAGGTGGTCAGGCCATGTTGCAGAGGCATGATTATTACCATGGATAGAATGCTCTAGCCTTTCAAAAAGGAAAGGAGGCACTTCTCTTGGTGTTCGTGTGCACATGTGTGTGTGTGTGTGTGTGTGTGTGTGTGTGTGTGTGTGTGTGTGTTTATGTGCAATACCTGTATGAACTGAATGTATGTGCATGGAAAAGGACTGGGTGATATAGTGTTTACATTTGGCCTTTGATTAAAGAGAAAAAAGTACAAAAGCATTTGAAGTTATAGCAGGCAGAAACCTGGAAATCTTAAGTTCTGCCTCATCATCCAGAGCCTGGCAGTGTTTAGCAATTGATTCCTACTCTATTGCTCATTGGTGCTTGCTTTAGTAAGAGTTATGCAGAGGGGCGGAGCCAGTAGAATGTACATGTAATTAAAAGGAGGGACTTAATAGGTTGGCTTACATGATCAGAGGCTGGATGGTCCCACAGTGGCCATCTGTGGACTGGAAATCTGGGAAAAACAGTAGCTTCTCAGTCCAAGAAGCTGGAAGCCTCAACACAAGGAAGCAGGGGTCAATGACACAGCTCCAATCTGAGAATGAAGACCTGGAAGTACCCTGGGGAGTCGCTGGTGTGAATCTCCTTTCAAAAGCTGAAAAGTCTGGAATCTGAGATCTGTGGATGATGGATGGTTGGTGATGTCTGTAACAGCAAAACCATACCAGTTTAAGAAGAGCAGAGCCTGTGTGGATATGTTCAAGCCTCTACCTTCCATTTTGCTCCTTATGGGCCCCAATTAGAAGGTGCCACTCACAGTAAGAGAAGTCTTTCCCACTCAGTTCTTTGACTCTCAAGTCTAGAATCTCTGGAAATATTCTCACAGACACACCTGGAACCGTGAGTTTCCAATTTACTAGACATCTCTCAGCTCAGTCAGGTTGAAACCAAGATTAACCACCACAGTGCTAAATGGCATAAAGGGATGCAGATGTATGCAATTTAAAGAAAAATTTGTTTTCCATCAGGAGGGTAAGTTAAACAGATTTTTTTTTAAAGTTACATGACCTTTTGGATTTTTTTTTTTTTTTTTCGGGTCTGGGGCTGGAACCCAGGGGCATTTGACCTCCAAGCTACACTGCCTGCCCAAATTTTTATTCTTTATTTTGAAACAGGGTGTCACTGAGTTGCAAAGAACCTCACTAAGTAGCTGAGGCTGTCTGTGAACTGCAATCCTCTGGTTTCAGCCTCCCGAATGCTGGGATTACAAGTGTGCGCCACCAAGCCTGACTTCGACCTTTTGGATTTTTGAGGCCTTTTAGTAAACTTGAAAACTGGCAGACTTCAAAAGCTGGCACAGTTAAGTTTGCATTCAGTGTCTCTCATATTGATATAGAATTTTTAAAAATGTATTTTATTTAAAAAATTTAACTGATATAAAATTATACTTACTTATGGGGAACTGTGTTATATTTCATCATTTACATATATTCTGTAATGCTCAAATCAGGGCAAACATATCTATCTTTTTGAACAATTAGTATTCTTTCAGAGAAAACTTTCAAAATTCTTCCTTCTGGAACTTTTTCTCTTTCAAATCCAACATACAGAACATTATCATCATTATCATCATCAAACATAGTCACACTACTAAAACGATAGAACATCAAAAATTTCTAACTATTAACCTTTTTTTTTTTTTGGTGGTACTAGGGTTCCTGGAAGCCATTCTACCTCTGGGCTACACTCCCAGACCTATTTTTATATTTTTTAATTTGGTAACAGGGTCTCTTAAGCCAGCAAGGCTGGCTTTGAACCTGCGCGATCCTCCTGTCTCTGCCTCCCAAGCATGGGGATTACAAGCTTGTGTCACCACGCCCGGCTTTTAGTTAATCTTTTATCATCCTTCCTTTTGTCCTATTCTTCCCAGTCTCTGGTAATCATCATTTCACCCTAGATTTCTGTGAGATTAACATTTTTAGGTTTCTCCTGTGAGTGAGATCATGCAGTGCATGTATTTCTGTGCCTGGTTTATTTCATTTAGCATAATGACCTCCAGTCCCATCCATATTGCTGCAAATGACAGAATTGCTAAGGAATTTTACTTAACTCAGTCTCTTTGAACCTTAGAGGATTATCATGAAAATCAAAGTGAATATTTTATGAATCATGGATAATATCAACTTAATTATTGTAGTACTTGGGAAAAAGTCCGTTAGTTTCTTTACCTTTAAAAATAATAAAACTATCACAGTTAAATGATGGGGATGTGGCAGTTAGTAGGTTTACAGAAATGGATAAGATGTTTCATATGAGTTTGAATAATAAAATCAGATGCTATTAGAAGATGATGATTCAGTAAATCCTATCACTTAAGAGTAATTGAAACTGGTATGCTGAAACTTATTATGTGCCAGACACTTATAAATTCTTAACATGCATCACAACCATCCTCACAAAAACTCTATAGCATTAGTAATTAGTAATTATCCACATTTTACAAATTAGCACCCAAATGTAGAAAGATTATTCCCTTCTTTTGAGCTTATACTAAATATTTCCTCATTACATATAGAAGATAAAGAAAAGCAGATCCAACTTTATGTATATAAACAGCTAAACAAGCTCTAGTTTATTTCCTTAAAACTCTTGATTATTTTCTACTGACCTAAGTCACAAGAGAAACTTAAGAATTTTCCATATTTTTATTTCGGGTAAGATAGTGAAATTAATGATAGGAGGTTAGTCTTTGGAAGTGCTGTTTGCTTTTAATAATGACATCTTTGTATTGATACCTTAAATGTTCTGTGGTACATTTTTTGAAAGAGTTCTTAAAGTAGAGGGCAGAGCTGTCCACTAGAATTCTGGGGTGTTAATTCCAAACCTGCTGCAGTCTGACTTTGTAATTTTGGTTAAGGAAAAACTTTTTGAACCTTTCTTTTCTCAATCACTAAAATAAGAGTATGGGCTAGATCTTCTGTTAGATCCCTTCTCATTCTATAAATTGCTCCAAAGTATATAAATAAAACTCACAAAAAGCCATTTGAAATGGATGTTGAAATTTCAATGAAAGGACATCATTATGGGAAAGGAGTTAAATATTTCCTCTACTATGAAGAACCTTTTGGGTTATTTTCACATCATGCTAAGGTGTATATTTAAAATTATTCAATCCAGTAAAATACATATTAAAATAAATTTGGAATTTTAGTCTTTCAAGGATTGCAAGTTGGTTATGTATATGTTGACTCAAATTACAAACAAATTTAAATTCTCTTATATTTTCTGTGCCATAATCAAATAACAGTTTTTTTTGTGTGTGTGGTACTGGGGTTCCTGGAAACCCTTCTACCTCTGGGCTACACTACCAGACCTATTTTATATTTTTATTTTGAAACAGGGTCTCTTAAGCCAAGGAGGTTGGCTTCGAACTAGTGTGTGATCCTCCTGTCTCTGCCTCCCAATCGTGCACCACCATACCCATCAAGATATCTTTAAAATCCTTTTGAAATTAATCAATATTGATTGTTTTCATGTTCTGATTTGCATTGGTCATTTTAAATGTAGATTTTTATGAACTATATGTAAAATTATAGGATTTTAAAATCATGGTGTCACCAGTAGTAATACATATAAAACATTCTACCGTCAACTCATGTTGCATATCTAATTTACTAATTTTCTACCCCTCTCCAGAAAATGCTTAAAGTTGGCATTAGAAGAGTATTTTTGTTTAAAATTAGAGGGCTAAAGGAGATGTTTTTGATTTTGGTTATATGAAGAAAACATTAGCAAATGAAATAAACGTGATTTGGGTCTTTTTAGCACTTAGAGGCACAGTTCACTTTGAACTCTAAATTATTTATGACACAGAAGCAGACACTTTGCAAATAACAGGAAAAGCACAGAAATCAAATGCAGATTGTGGTATTTGCAAACTTTAACACTGGAGTTGCTCAAATCAGAGGCTGGTGATTATTTATTCTGAATTAATTCCCAAAGGATTGTTATATTTCTGAATGAAAAAATAAATTAGACTACTAGCAAATGACTAATCAAATATTACATAGAAAAAGAAAATAATCATCCTTATTTGATGTTCAAGCTGAATGTATAAAACCATCAAGAAAACTAAAAGTATTTTTTTACTTGGAATCAATGAAAGCTTAATAAATAGCTAGTCTTATTTCAGTGTAAATTAATGATGACATCTACCTATGAAGTGTAAAGTTTCACCACCAGGACAGTAAATAAACAAATACAGGAAAGTTGGAAAGCTGGGTATGTGTAATTTATTTTACCTATATGTAAATTGATACATATATTATGTTCTTGTTATGTATTTTTGAAATTTAAGAAAGTTACTAACTTAAAAATGTAGTGTTTATACAAACTATCATGAATGTGTCTACCTATTTCAAAATGAATTAGTTAAAAAAATTGAACTCTTGAATTTTCTCTTCTACTTAGCACATTTCATTTTCCTCTGTAGTATGCAAATATTACCCTGCACTTTTAAAAGTTACTTTATTCCTCACAGAGAGTGGCATTATAGCTGACACCACAGGCCTGAGTCCCGAGGAGCTGCCTAGAAAGAGATGGTCATAGATGACTCTCCCTTTTTATGGAATTCAGTAGTAAAATCTTTCATTGGCGTCTACTTCTCATGCCATTTGGTTTATTTGTAATGTAACGGACTTACTTTTTCAATGGATACAAGTCAGAATTAATTTTTTTTACTGAAATTTTCTTTAAAGTTCCACGATGCATTTCTTTTTTTAACAAGTTCAGTATACATCTCTTTATCCTGCTCAAGTTCACAGCACATTTTCTTTTAAAATTTTTTTTTTTATTGCTGGGTGTGATGGTGCACGCTTGTAATCCCCGGGCTTGGGAGGCAGAGACAATAGGATTGTGCAGGTTCAAAGCCAGCCATGCTGGCTTAAGAGACTGTTTCCAAATAAAAATATAAAAAAATAGGTGTCTGGGAGTGTAGCCCGGAAGTAGAACGGTTTCCAGGAACCCCAGTACCACCAAAAAAAAAAAAAAAAATTAATACATTTTAGTGATACATCTTAATGGGATAAAAGACTTGTGTAGACAAACATGCACACATCTCTCAATTAGTCCTTACCCAATCTCCACCCCATTCCCTTCTCATGCCTCCTTCCCATGCTTGGCTTAGTGATTGAGTTTGATGTGTTTGTTTAAGTACATCACGTGTTTTAGAGAGTTTCCTTCTTCCCCCTTCCCATCCCCTCAGTTAGGTCACCTTATTTGCTCCTCTATAAGATCTCCTTCTTCATCTAGAATTTTTTCTTTTACCCATTTCTTCCTAGATTTTTCATATTAAGGAAAGCATCTGATGTCTTCTTTTTTGTGACTGACTAATCTCACTTAGCATAATGTCCTCCAGTTTCATCCATTTCCCTGAGAATGATGTAATTGTGTGTGTTTTTTTTATGGCTGAGTAAAATTCCATTGTGTACATATCCCACAGTTTTGTAATCCATTCATCTGTTGATGGACATCTTGGCTGGTTCCATAGTTTGGCTATGGTGAATTGTGCAGCTATGAACATAGATATACATGCATTATTTTGGTAGTTTGGTTTCCTTTCTTTTGGGTAGATACCCAGAAGTGGTATTGCTGGATCAAATGGTAAATTTGTTCCCATTCTGCTGAGGATTCTTCATACTGTTTTCAAAATGGTTGCACTAATTTGCAATCCCACCAACAATGTTTTAGATTTCCCACTTCTCCACATCCTCACCAGCATTTGTTTTTGTTTGTGTTTTGAATGATTGCCATCTAGTTCGAGTTAGGTGAAATCTCAGAGTAGTTTTGATTTGCATCTGTCTGATTGCCAATGATGTTGAGCATTTTTTCATGCATTTATGGCCATTTGAATTTCTTCTTTCATGCACATTTTTTTCTAGATATAAACACTACACCATTTATTTCAGTTTTCAGGTGATATTGTCCAAATACAATAATAGTTGTGAACATAAGAACAACTTTCACTTCTTTTTTCATTCATAATTGCACACTTATACTGTCTTTTGTCTTCTTATTTTTATTTTCTCAGAATTTTGGAATTAAGTCTGGATTCCTGCAAAGCCAATGAACTTTATGCTAGCCTAGGCCATTTCTTTCTTTCTCTCTCTCTCTTTCTTTCTTTCTTTCTTTCTTTCTTTCTTTCTTTCTTTCTTTCTTTCTTTCTTTCTTTCTTTCTTCTTTTTGGAAGTACTGGGGTTGGAAGCCAGGGGCATTCTAACTCCAAGTTATGCCACAGCCCTATTTTTTATTGTTTATTTTGGAACAGGGTCTCACTGAGTTGCAAAAGGCCTCACTAAAATAGCTGAAGCTGCCCTCAAACCCGGATCCTCCTGTCTCAGCCTCCCAAGTACTGGGATTTCAAGCATGCACCACCACGCCTGGCTCTTAGGCCATTTTTTAAAGAAAGCATTTTGTATTAATTACATCCTTAAATATAAAAGATCTAGCTTTAAATATTTATCACTAGGAGGTCCGGGCTACATGGCCCCAACCCCGGGAGAGTGGGTGGGCGCTGGCGCAGGCGGGGCACCCTTGGGCGACCCCCCTCCCAACCGGAAGGCCCTGGAGATCCGGGCTGCATGGCCCCGACCCCAGGAGGGTGGGCAGGTGCGGGCGCAGGTGGGGCACCCTTAGGCGACCCCACACACACACCCAAAAGGCCCCTGAGGTCCGGGCTGCATGGCCCCACCCCTTGCGAGTGGGCGGGCACGGGCAGGGCACCCTTAGGCGACCCCCCCTCCACCCAGAAAGAAAAAAATTTTTCATCACTACCGAGTCCCTGATCCCACATCCTCCCCAAATCACACATACTCTCTTATTAAAAAAAAAAAAAGGGAAATGAAAAAATAAAAATATTTAAGAGGGGTTAAGATGGCCGCGGCGGCAGCTAGAATATTGGAGATGCAGACAAAATATATCCATCTGAATTGGAACTTTTGAAAAAATTCCCCACGAAGGAAGACTGTTGCTTCTCGACATGGTTAAGAATCTGGGACATCACCTGTAAGGAGAGAGTCTAGTGGAGACCTAGGAGGAAAGCGGTGGTGGCAGCAATGGCCGAGATGGCGGTGGAAACTTGGATTTGGGAGAGGCAGACATCTGATCCAACCCACCCTGATCCTCTGAAGAAATTACCCCAAAGTCGAATGCTACTTTTGCGCATGCTTAGGAACACTGGACATTATGCGGTATGGGAAAAGAGCTTGGGAAAGATTTGAAAGGGTGGAGATAGTCACATTGGCAGCAGCAAGTACTCAGGGGAGGCAAAGATCTGATGTAATATGCCTGAAACTTTTGAAGAAATTACCTCAGAGGCAGAATACTACCACCACACACCCTTGGGAACGTCGGATAACCTGCTGGGTGAAAAGGGTGCTTGTATCAGAGCCTGCCGAAGCGTGAGGCTGGTGCCGGGGCCAGCAAGGCCGATATCAGAGCCTGCTGTGAGACAGGGCAGGTGATAGGGCCTCTGAGGCCGGGATCAGAGCCTGCCAAGGGGTTAGGTCAGTGCCGGGGCCAGCGAAGCTGGGATTGGAGCCTGCTGTGAGGCAAGGTCATTACTGAGGCCTCTGAGGCTGGGATCAGAGCCTGCCGAGGGGTTAGGCTGGTCCCAGGGCCAGCGAGGCCTGGATTGGAGCCTGCCGTGAGACAAGGCCAGTGCTGGGGCCTTCAAGGCCGGGATTGGAGACTGCTGAGGGGTTAGACCAGGGCAGGGGTCAACAAGGCTGGGATTGGAGTTTACCATGAGGCAAGGCCGATGCTGGGGCCTCCCAGGCTGGAATCGAAGCCTGCTGAGACGTTAGGTCAGTGCCGGGGTCAGCGAGACCGGGATTGGAGCCTGCTGTGAGGCAAGACCGGTGCTGGGGCCTCCGAGGCCTGGATAGGAGCCTGCGGAGGGGTTAGGCCAGTGTCGGGGCCAGCGAGGAATTGGAGCCTGCCTTGAGGTATGGGCTGTGCTGGGGCCTCCGAGGCCAGGATTGGAGCCTGCCAAAGGGTGAGATCAGTGCTGGGGCCAACAAGGCCGGGACCAGAGCCTACCATGAGGCAAGGCCACTACTGAGGCCTCTGAGGCAGGGATCGGTGCCAGCTGAGGGGTTAGGCTGGTGCCGGGGCCAGCCAGGTCGGGATCGGAGCCTGCCATGGGGCAAGACCAGTGCTGGGAACTACGAGGCTGGGATCAGACTCTGCCGAGGGGTAAGGCCAGTGCCGGGGCCAGCGAAGCTGGGATCGGAAACTGCTGTGAGGCACGGATGGGGCTGGGACTTGTGAGACCAGGATAGGAGCCTGCTGAGGGGTTAGGCCAGTGCCAGGGTCAGCGAGGCAGGGATCGGAGTCCATCAGGAGGCTAGACCAGTGCTGGGGCCTCTGAGGCTGGGAGAGGAGCCAGCCAAGGAGTTAGTTCAGTGCGGGGGCCAGCGAGGCCAGAACCGGGGCCTCCCATGAGGCAAGGCCGGTGCTGGAGCCAGCGCGGTCGGGATCAGAGTCCTCCAGGTGGCCTGGCCACTACTGGGGCCATCATGAGTGGGATCGGCAAACCGGGCGTGGTGGCGCACGCTTCTAATCCCAGTGCTTGGTAGGCTGAGACAGGAGGATCGCACATGTTCAAAGCCAGCCTCAGCTATTTAATGAGGCTCTTAGCAACTTAGTGAGACCCTGTTGCCAAATAAAATAGAAAATAGGTCTGGGAGTATAGCCTGGAGGTAGAAAGCCTCTGGGTTCCATCCCCAGTACCACCACCACACACACACAAAAAAAGAGTGGGATCGGAACTTGCAATGCGGCATGCACAGAGAAATAGCACAGAAAATAAAATCCAGATGCTTCCCCTAATTAACAAGAACTAGGAGGAAAGGAGGTACAGGAGGAGGTCGAGTAGTAGAAAGGGCCCTATTGAGAAGCAATTAAGGTGACCAATCAGAGGGGAGGGTATGGGGGAGGATGGAATCTCTTAAAATCTCATGAGGTGTGTAAACAATTATGTCAAAGATAATCACCAATTAAGCATGGGATCGAGGGATGGGGAGGGTATGGGATGGGGATTGGATGAGGGCTTATTGGATGATATGTGCTTATATATCCTCTCAAGTCTTGTATTCCAAAGTGATCTATCATTATAAATAAATAAATATTTCTCACTAACATTGATAACATTATCAATCAATTAATCCCTGAAACAGGAAGACCTGTTTCAGTGAAAAACAAAAAAAATTTGGTATAGTGCAAAAATCTATAGTTTGCCTTGGCAAGGAGATGCTGAAAAATAAGTAACATTGAAGGAATATCAGATTTACTAAATTTGCAATTTTGACCAAGACTATACTAGGGAGCACATATTGGTATTACAAGGAGTCTAGAGCAAACAGAACCTATTTAATTGTATTCCTCACCCAAGAGTGATGGTGCACACTTATAATCCCAGTACTTGGGAAGCTGAGACAGGTAGATCACAGGTTCATGATCAGACTTAATAACTTAGTGAGAATGTGTTTCAAAATAATAAAAAAAAAATAAGACATAGGACTAGGAGTGTAGCTCAGAGATAGAATACCCCTGGGTTCATTTCCCAGTAACAACAACAACATTGTATTTCTCTGTAACAGTTTATTAAGGTATACTTTTTTTTTTTTTCTTTTGTGGGTCTGAGGATGGAGCCCAGGGGAATTCAACCTCCAAGCTACACCCCCTGCCCTATTTTTTTTTTCTTTATTTTGAAACCGGGTCTCACTGAGTTGCAGAGGGCCTCACTAAGTAGCTGAGGCTGACCGCGAAGCGTGATCCTCCGGTCTCAGCCTCCAGAATGCTGGGATTACAAGCGTGCACCACCACTCCCGGCTTACTTTTTTTTTTTTTTTAAAGAAAGAATACCAATAGGTTCTCCTAGTTCTAAATATTTTCTAATTCTAAATTGTATAAATTTAAAATAGAAATTTAAATGTAAAATAAATAACTTTATGCAGATAAAGATACTATAAAATGAGCATAATATTTAGCTATTTGAGATACATGTCACCAAGACTTAGAAAAAGTAATTTAAAAATTAAGAATAGATAATATATTTAAAACAATTTTTTAATTTTAAACAAATTTCAGAAAATCTTTGAAAATTGAATTTCCCAGAAATTTAATAATTTTCCAAAATAAGATGTCATCATGCTTTTCAAAATATATTTTAATTAAATCAATGAAAATGTTAATCAGAGGATAGGAAGTTTCTGTTAGATAGAAGTAAGTCCTAGTGATCTAGAGACTAGCAGGGTGACTATAATTAGTACCAATATACTATATAATTCAAAATTGCTAAAAGAGTAGATTTTTTTTCTTTTTATTGTGGTACTGGGGATGGAACCCAGGGGCATTTTCCCTCTGAGCTATACCCACAGCCCTATATTTTATTCTTTATTTTGAAACTGAGTCTCACTGAGTTGCAAGGGACCTCACTAAGTAGCCAAGGCTGGCCGCGAACAGCGATCCTCTCTCTGGTTTCAGCCTCCCAAATGCTGAGATTACAAGCTTACGCCACCACGCTGGGCAAAAGAGTAGATTTTAAATGTTCTTATCACAGAAAAATGTTAAGCAGGTGAGAGGATGGATATGTTAATTAGCCCTATTTAATTAGTATATATGTATATATGCATTATAACATCAAATTGAATCTTATAAATATGTATACCTATAACTTGTCAATTAAAAATAAAATTTTAAATATCAGTTGAAGGTAGAATTCTAGGAGGAGTACTGTTTTTGTTTGTTTGGTTTTATTTTTGGTGGTACTGGGGTTCCTGGAAACCCTTCTACCTCTGGGCTATACTCCCAGACCTATTTTTATGCTTATTTTTATTTGGAAACAGGGTTTCTTAAGCCAGTCTGGCTGGCTTTGAACCTGTGCGATCTTCCTGTCTCCACCTCCCAAATGCGGGGATTATAAACGTGCACCACCACGCAGGGCAGGAGTACTATTTTGATACGATTGCTTCCTATTTTCAAAAGTCTTCTCCACTTCTCCACATCCTCGCCAGCATTTGTTTTTGTTTGTGTTTTGAATGATTGCCATTCTAGTTGGAGCTAGGTGAAATCTCAGGGTAGTTTTGATTTGTATCTCTCTGATTGCCAATGATGTTGAGCATTTTTTCATGCATTTATGGGCATTTGATTTTCTTCTTTCATGCACATTTTTTTCTAGATATAAACACTACACCATTTATTTCAGTTTCCAGGTGATTAAAACTAATTCAGGAGCATTTATAAAGTAGGAGAATAACTAAAATATAAAATAAAGAAAAAGCTAGAGTTTATTGTTGAATTAATAAATTTCATCTTTCTGAAACATTAGTACAATGTGTTTGGCAGCAAACATAGATTATTTGAACTCAAAGATTATTTAGAAAGTTTTACTTATGCATGTAAACAGCAACATAGCAATTTTACCAAAGGATCAGCACTGAGCTTTCAATTGCATGAACAGTAGTGAACCATTACTTTTATGTAATGTGTTTTATTAAAGAGACAAAAGTGATATAAAGCAACAAATGAATGAGTATTTTAATACTACTTTTAAATTCTTACCATTAATGTAAATTTTAATGCCTTGAAATTAGTATCAGACATGCACGACTCATTCTTCAATTAAATTGAGTTTGCCAATTTGTTGTAAGATGGCATGTATATGGGTGTGAATAAATGAGTGTTTGTACAAGACTATGTCTTTGAAAAAGTCTCTAAAAGGTAAGATACATGTATTGAGAACTGGAGAAAAGAACATATCTCTGATATAACAACTTGAAATGAAATGCTGGATATTTAGAACTACGTGTGTTAAGGTAATCTAAAATTTACAAGCCAAAACCCAGCTAATTCTTCACAGATGTGCAACTAGAGCTCACAGCACGTAGCTACTCGAGAGCATAGGAAAAGTTACAGATATGTGTAAATATTTTGAAAATATTACATAGTCCATCTGCAGCTCTGTATATACTGCTAAGTGCTTTAAACTCCTGTTTTATCCACTTTTTTAAAAAACCAATTCTGTTATAAGTCACATTTTGTTTATTGACTAGATTCAATGAAACAAGCCTAGAATGCAGTAATAAGTTTTCTACTGAACAACTAGATATCAAAGGCAATGTACTTTCCGATATTGCAAGGAAAAAAGGAGAGTAAATGAAATATGAGGGCTGAGGTCTGGAAATTGCTTGTAGACCTCTGAGTTGTACTGGAAGAGTCTTCAATGTCAACTCTTATTCAAATCCAACACCTTCATCCATTTCTGTGGTGGTTAAGGTTCATACCCCAGTACCACACACCTGACACTGACTCAGAACTGTGCTGACTACCCCCAACCCCTTGGTACTGGGAACTGAACTGAACTCTATCACTGAGCTTCATCCTCAGCCTTTTTTACTCATTTATTTTTTATTTTGAAAGAGGGTCTGAGCTGGGCATGGTGGTGCATGCTCTCCATCCCAGCATTTGGGAGGCTGAGACAGGAGGATCACGGTTTGCGGACAGCATCAACTACTTAATGAGGCCCTTGCAACTCAGTGAGACTCTGTTTCAAAATAAAGAAAAGAAAAAAAAAAAACAGGGCTGGGGGTGCACCTTGGAAATAGAATGTCCCTGGGTTCCATCCCTAGTACCAAAAGTAAAAAAAAAAAAAGGAGAGAAAAGAAAGAAGAGAAAAGAAAAAGAAAAGAAACAGTCTCACTAAGTTGCTGAGGCTGGACTTGGACTTGTGATCTTCCTATCTCAGCCTTCCAGGTACTGAGATTAGAGGTGTGTGTCACTGTGCCCAGGCAGAACTGTGGTTTTGATAAAATATCATCGATGCATATTTCTTTTATTTCTTTCCTTTTCTCACTCAAAATAGATTATTCTAATGCAAGAGAGTAAAGACACATTAGCATATAAAAGCTACTCACATTTACATAAAAATTGATAATTCACCTTATTCTGTATCTAGTCATTTTTCAGATATAATAGGATAGCCAGGCGTGGTGACACCTGCCTGTAATCCCAGTACTTGAGAGGCTGAGACAGGAGGTTCACAGGTTTGCCATCAGCCTCAGCAACTTAGTGAGGCTCTCAGCAACTTAGGCTTTCAACAAATTAGTGAAACATTGTTTTCAAATAGAAAATAAAATAGGGCTGAGGGTGTGGCCCAGAGGTAGAATACACCTGGGTTCCATCCCTAGTAGAACACACAGACAAAAAAAAAAAAAATAGTATATTAGTAATTATTTTTATCAAATAACTATGCTACCTTATAATTAATCAAGTCATATCTTTCATCCATCTCCTTATTGAATATTTAATTGTTGAATAATTATAAGTAAATATGGGACAATTCCACTATTTTTATGAAGAATCCATTCCTTTGAGAGATATATTAATTAAAAATATACAAATATGCAAGATTGTAGCAATGATAGCTGTCTTAAAGTTAAGATTTGTAATACAATGAGGATTTATAGTAAAAGTTTGCAGATTATCTGTTGGTTCTCATTCCACACTTGTTCAGTTTTGAACCTCCAGGGCTGAAAGCCAGCAAACTACATTTCTCAAATGGCTTTATCCGTCTTCCTTTTTGGCAGGAGTCATTCTTAGGAGGCATGGCCACAAAAGGCATAGATTTTTTTTCCCCTGCTCCTGGTTTGTGGCTGTCAGTGGAGTAATAGCAGAGAAGATTACTACCTGACACTGTGGGTTCCAGTAGCATCTGTTGAGTAACAGCAGTGTAAATTTGAGTTCCTAAGTTCCTGCACATTGGTGGCAAAATTGTGGTTTCAATATCTGCAGTTTCAATGTCAGTATCTCCAACAGTTTAACAACATCAAGCCCGAGAAAAAAAATTTTAACTAGAAAGTGATATTTTAGCTATCAGAAAGTATCGACTGTCTGCTCTGCCTAGAACATTTTTTCTTCCCTCTATTTCTATATAAAGAGATTATGCAAAAGAGCCCTATATGGAGGTATATTTTAGATCTTGGAAGAAACTAATTTGGTTAAAGAACAGAAAGCAAGAGGAAGAAGGAATAGCAAGATATAGGCTGTAGAGGAAGGAAGGTGACAGAATTTGCAGAGAACTCTAAGTACCTTCTGATAGTAGAGAGAAGCCCTAAAAGGTGTTGAGATATACATATTTGCATGGTTTGTTGTTGTTGTTTCAAAATGTTAACTTTGCAATTGGAACTTTGCCATCAAGACATTACCACTCAGCATATAAAAGTTTTATTCTAGACTATTTGAAATGGAGTCTTCATTCTGTGGGAAAAGGACAGGATGTTGCTTTCTCCATTGAGCTACATGATAGCAATAATAGCAACAATTATCAGAATACAGTATGGAATAGCTCCAATCTTTGAACAATTGTTCTAGAGCAAGTATTATTGTAACATTTAACATGGACATGCAAATTAATAGAAATCTTAAAGGAAAAGTTTGATTTTTTTTATACTTTATATATGAAGAAGTTGAACACTAGAGTTCTTAAGTAATTTTTCAGAAGTCAGATTGCTAATATGGTTTGATGCTGTACCATTCCTTTCAATTTGAACCTGGTAGTTTTTGTTTTTGTTTTTTTTTTTTTTGGCTTTCTAACCACATAAAAAAAGACAAACAGATATGTTACTATTTGTATCTTGACTCAAAATGATACATTCTTTTCCCTCTCCCAATGTTACTGCAATATATATATATTACTGGGGGTGGAACCCAGAGGCTTTCTACCTCCAGACTATACTCCCAGATATATTTTTATATTTTATTTGGAAACAGGGTCTCACTAAGTTGCTGAGAGCCTCACTAAGTAGCTGAGGCTGGCTTCAAACCTGCGTAATCCTCCTGTCTCAGCCTTCTAAGCGTGGGGATTATAAGCATGCGCCACCATGCCCGGCTGTATTTCCAATATATATAATTTATTTTTACCTATGCACATGGTTAAATAAGGGGCAAGTTGATTAGAAAAAGGGGGCATAATTTCTATAAAACTCATAGTAGGATACAGATACTAGGATGTAGTGTTCACAAAATACTCTTTTAATTTTCTTGTTTTTTGATTTTGACACACAAAAACCTAGACTCTTCGTCCTCCTTTTATTTAACAATGGGCCATTCCAATGAGTCTTGGTGTGACTGGTTCTGGCAAATGGGACAAGAGGCTGTGATTTGTGTGTGTAGCCTCATCAGAGGCCTAAACTGACAGAATCACATACTCTAATTCATGAAGAAATATGATGTAAGAAACAGACTTTTCTTTTTGTTTGCTTAACTGCCGAGATTTATTTTTTTTAAAAATCTGATTTAATGTTACTCTCCTTGGCCACTAGAAAAAAAAAAAAAATTAGCGTTTCTTATTGTGGTGTTAGGGTAGAACCACAGTTTAACATGTATCGGATTGGCATAGAATAAATCATTAAACATACTGGTGACTGGGCTAATAATTTATATTTTATAGTAGGTTATGGAGGCCAGGTAGAGTTTTGAACAGATAATTGGCATGATAATATTTATGCTTTAGAAAATATTTCTTCATTACATGGTAAGATGAATTGAAAAAAGAAAATACTGAGAGGAGGTACATCAGTTAGGCAGGTTTTTTTTTAAAAGTTCAAATAAAAAAATAAAGAACAAAATTAGATCATAGCACTGGGGAGATAAGCAGAAGATGAATGTGAAGTAAATGAAACAGAAAAGGCTTGATGGCTAATTAGATATGAAAGAGTGGGCCGTGCTTTATGTAGTGGTTTAGATTTGGGGTACTCTCAGACCTCATGTACGTGAGGTGGCAATGTTGGAAGCGGGGCTTCACTGTAATCTCAGCAGTGGATAAATCCAGTGGATAAGTCCTGGGTGGTGGCCCAGGTTGGTCGGGTGTATCTGGAGAAGATGGGTTGCAAAACTACAACCTTGGGGGATTGTATGTGGTTCCTCCCCCCATTTTTCTTGTTTCTGGCCTTGTGATCTGAGGAGCGGAGTCTGTGTTCTTTCTTCATGTCCTCATGCCATGAGCTGAGATCCACAGTCCCCAGCATCACCAGTGGGTCTTGGTGTGACTGGTTCTGGCAAATGGGACAAGAGGCTGTGGTTTGTGTGTGCAGCCTCATCAGAGGCCCAAACTGACAGCATCACATGACTGAGGCTGGAACTTCTAAGAAAACTGTGAACAAATAAATCTTTCCTCTAAGTTACATGATCAGACCTTTAGATTATAGCTGTGAGAATGCTAATTAAAACAGAAATTGGTACCAGAGCAGTGGGCTCACGCTTGTAATCCCCGCGCTTGGGAGGCGGAGACAGGAGGATCGCGCTGGTTTGAAGCCAGCCGCACTGGCTTAAGCGACCCTGTTTCCAAATTAAAAAAAAAAGTATAGAATAGGTCTGGGAGTGTAGCCCGGAGGTAAAAGGGCTTCCAGGAACCCCAGTACCACCACCAAAATAAATAAATAAATAATAAATAAACTCCTGCAGACAGTTTTTACTTTTCAAAGAATCTTTTACTCATTCAATGCCAGAGAGATATTTGTTGAAGTTTGTTATACAGAATAAAAGTAGAAATCAGTTTTTTTTTTTTTTTTTTTTTTCTATTTGAGGTACTGGGGATAGAACTCAGGGGCATTCTACCTCTGAGCTGCACCCCCAGCCCTATTTTTCATTCTTTATTTTTTGAAACAGGGTCTCACTGAGTTGCAAAGGGCCTCACTAAGTAGTAGCTGTGGCTGTCAGTGAACCGCGATTCTCCTGTCTCAGCCTCCCAAATGCTGGTATTACAAGTGGAAACCACCACGCCTGGCTAGAAATCAATTTCATTCTGAAAATTCAAGGCAAGTCCCTACAATTCCCATCCAGCTCATTGTTTTTTCCAGAATTGATGAAATTGTCATAATATAGTATTTACAGAAGCAACCTGGGGCACAAACTACCACAAAGTTGAATGTCTTGGCTCTTAAAGATGCGAAATTCAAGTCCAGAATACATAGACAGACTCTTCCTCAAAAAAGGCAGGGTGGCTGTCCCAGTAGCCCTAGTGGATATTCATTGGTGTAGGTTGACTAACAAAACTGCTGGAACAGTTCACTTACAGAGAAAATCTGATCCCACTAGCAGTGAAGAATGACACTTAAGAGAGGGATTAACATTTTTATTTCAAAAAGCAGGAATTTTATATAACACTTTCTGAGAAAATAATTAAGATACTATAATTAAATGAATCCTATATTTTAAACACAATAACAATGTATAGAAACTTTCAAATGTGAGTTTACTCAAACTTTGTTTAAATACAGTGCAGTTTAGTTGGGACTCTTAAGAGGTGATTTCAGTCTCTTACACAATAAAAGCTCTTTCTCAGGTTTTAATTTATTTTCTTAAGTTTTACATACTCAATGTATATCACAGGGTTTGATCTTTTAGTAAGATCAAATGCAATAAGCTATGCATTGGTGTTATATGTGCAGTGGAGAAATCCACTTTTCTTTTTATAACCAAACCAAAATAAACATTAAAACAAAAAGTAATGGAATCATCTATGAATCTTATTTCATTCAAGTTGCATAGAGTCTGAGATTCAAAACATATTCTTCCTTGAAAATTGTAATTGTTCCCCACACCCCTGAAAACAGAACAAAAAGTGGAAAAATTTGTGCAATTCATTAGTCCTCATTTCGACTCACATTTTTACCTGCAGTAGACTACAGTAAAGGTCTGAGTCTTTTGTTTTATTTTGGTTATGATCAAATGGCCTGTTTTAAAAATTAAAAAAAAAACTGTTTTACAATTTTATCTTTTTCCATTCCCTAGGAGACATCTCCTTGCATCACAAAAAGTTGACCATCATTTTCACATTAAATATAAGTGCTGTACATATGAAGGTGGAAAAATGCATATATGAGCTTTAAAATTTACATAGATATATTCATTTTTATTTCTTCAAAGTGTGGATATCTATGTTTATTCTGGAATCATCCTATGTTTACCAACTTAGTGTTAGCACTAAGTATATGGCAGTGTTTAGCAGAATATATATCATTCTTCCCTTTTTTCTCTCACCCCCATAAGTTAATCCAGTATTAATTTTCATCTAAGAGCTTCAACCACTTATAATTTCATATCACTATATCTACTATATTTAAAAGAAGTTGACTCAACAACTCAAACACTCACCCACACACATAGAAGAAAAGTTTCCCTTTTGTAAAGCTAAAATTAATTATTCAGTATTTTAATATGCCCTAGAACTTTCCATTTAGAATTTTCCTTAAAATATATATTCTTCATAGGAAGCTGTCATTAAAAAAAGAAAGAATATCTTCTCTAATTTCAAAACCATCAAAGTGGAGTTTTAAAAACTACTTTCTAAACCCCAGGAGTAGCATACTTGAAGGGCAAGCACATCAGTATCTTTAGAAAATGAGTTGGGAAAAGTCAAATTTGATTCATATTTGAACATTTATTAGCAGTACCAATGAATCTAACTGGAAATGGGAATAACTACTATTAGTGCTGATTATAGTTCACAGCTGCACTGACATGAAGTTGCATCCCATCACTTTGACTACTGAAATTGTACTGGCAGGCTGTGAATGTGTCTCATCTCACTGTCTATCCAACAGCTTTTCCCAGGCACAGATTGTTCAGAGTGATTCACAAACTGTTGGTGTCTTCAAACTATATACTACTAGAAAAGGTGGCCAAAAAATAATTGTATGTTGTGCTGAACATAAAATAATTTGCGGCTTCAAAATATGTTTTGACACAAAGCTTGCCTGCCCATTGTAGAAAATTTTGTCAATTCATGTGAAAATATTTACTACCTGTAACCATAGATACACAAAATCAATGTGTGTGTGCTATGGAACATTATTTCAGTAATTCATTTGCTACTGTTTTAAGATTTCTTTTGGTCTAGATTACTGTTCTACCAAATAACTTTCTATTATTATTATACTACAGTACATGATTGGTATACTAAATTTGCAATTGTAATCATACTTTTCCTGGGAATGCTAAATTATGTCTTAATTTTATTCAAAAGCTTTTATCTTTAACGCAATTAAACTTATTGTTGGTTGATATTTACCATCCAATGTTCCTGGAACACTAAAAGAATAATCTTTATACATAATCTTCCATTACAGCACATTGCTTGAGAGTAGCTATTTGACATAGCAGTATTCAGTTGAGTTTTCAAACCAAAGAACTAAAATTATAGCAATTTTACTTGAAATCCATAAATCCATGCACTGGATTGTGTTTAACAGAATCACTAAATGCTATTTGTTATTCAAAGCTGAATGAATCAATAGGAAAATAGAACTGATAAATCATTGGCACGTTAATGCAGAGTGGAGAGAAAACCTAATAAATCATGCATTTCAAGCACTTACTTTCAGTATGGAATGTTTGAAAACATAAAACATGCAGTGATGAGATGCAGGTAAAGATGCACGAACAATACCAAGAATGCTCAGAAGTATTCCATATTATACTGTAGGCTTAATGAAACACAGAGAAAAGAAGTCATTCCATGATTTCTTTAAATAATTAAAGACTTCAACTGTGCCATGAACACAACTAGTGATATAGGCCATTGCATATTTCTAAATAAATATTTGAAATGTCACAGGGATAGAAGTGGAGTAGGGGAGTGGTAGAGCTAATAGCATGCATGGTTTGCTCCCACAAGCTCAAACGTCATTGTACTAGAAGGGAACTGATAACTATACTTTCTTCAAGTGCACTTAACTGATCCATTAAAAACTATAGGTCCCCATATTCATAAAGGACTAAATAACCAAGACATTGGCTATTGAACTTTTATTGTGTTCTATGACCTATCATCAATGAAAGGTGAGAACTTTGATCATAATAATTGGGTAACTCATTCTCTTTCATTATTTTAGGTATCACACATTTAATCATAACAATTGTAAAGTAATTCTACAATGCTTAATTATGCATTATTCTCAGCTATATTCTTCTAAATCTTTGGTGGGAGACACATTGCTTAGGCACATAGCTTAAGACATCTATTTGGTTACTGGTGTGATTGTGAAGTTTATTCTAGATTCTCATGCAGAAGGAAATAAGGCTTGTCAAATTGCCACACTTTGTGGCCAAGTAATAAATTTTCACTCACTTCTTTTTTGGGGGGGGGATTAAAAACCATATTCAATTTTTCAGCACAAGAAAATCTTACACCTGATATTTAAAGTTCCACTCAGAAAATTTAAGATTTTGAAGAAAAAATTTCCAGATGTAGCAAGGTATCATAGACAACTACTTAATAAAATCTTTGAGTTAAAAGTTTCTCCTCAAATCAGAGGTCAAAGAGCATTGAAATACTGACTCTAAGAGGAAAAAGTGAAACAATCTGCAATGATGATCATTATAGCATTACTGATTACTGCTTATGAATAATTGGAATCACACTGAGAATCACATATCCCATGGTATTTCCTTTTTTATGTTTATCATGTTTTTCTTACAGGTTAGTAAATGTATATTAGGTAAGATGTGGATGGGAGAAAAAAAAACCTATGGGAATGCATGCAACAAAAATATGCAGTATCACTTCATGGAAACTTCTGCTTTCTTCATGCAAAGATGCTTATAAAAAGACAATAAATTTTCTAATAGCTGAATTTTACATTAGTTCAGTAACAAAATCTGTTAAATCAATTTCATAATTTTGCATGAGCAGAAGACAAAATGGTTCAAAGGTTTCCAGCATAAGTTTTCCATGGCCCAATTATTCTAATTAGATTTCTAAGAATGAAACAATGCAGGATTATTCCTTGCTTCGGTTCCTTGTTCTTTTGACGAGGGAGCAGAACAGCCCGGTTTTAGGAGGAGGGCCCATCAGCATCGGGGCTTGGTTCTTGTGTGTAATTTTTATCTAGAAAATAGAGAAAAAGAGAAAGAGAGAAAAAAAAAGAGTAATCTCTAGACACAATATCCACTTCTGAGAATCTCTGTTAAAGTTAATAGTATTTCATGAGTTACCAAAACACCACCAGGGTAAAATGCAGTTTCAGAGTTTTATTATTTCACAAGTATTTTTTAAAAGCAATAAGCACATACATTTAATGAATAAACTAATGCTAAGGATACTAACAAAAAACTTGACTGAAGTCATTTTTAAAATATCACATTAACTCTAACCTCACTTGTAATAGCCCCAAACTCCTTATTTAGACTACATGATTATCTAGTATAATTTCTTGACCATTAGTTATGTATTATTTATTGAAAGCAGGAAAAGGTGCACCATTACAATATCCAGAGTCTCAGTTATAGCCCCACATTAAGATGTACTGAGTATCGGGTAAGCCTTATTTATCTTGCTAATCAGATTGTTTCTCTCTTTCAACATGAACTGTAAGGATTAATTTCAAAACAATCATTAAGAATGAAAGTCAAAAGTTAACATGCATAAAAGGTCAGAAATGATGAACTAGCTTTCTAATTTGCTAATTAATTGGTAATAGAATAGAATCAAATATTGAGAAGCCTGCTTAAAACACTCGGAGAGACTGTTCTAAAGCTACTCGTTTTGATTTCTTTAATATAAAACTACGAATCACCTTAAATGAGACAACCTTAAAGTAGATTATGTCTGCAATTTTCCCTAATTCAACTCTAAATTAGAGAAGACATTTTATGAATATATGCTATGCTCAAAGCTAATTGAAAGCAATTATCAAAGTGGCATTTTGTCTGTGACTTTAAGATACATTGTAAGATAATAAATGATTCTCATTATGTAATAAAAAGGTCACATCTTGCCTTTGGGCTAGTGACGCCAAGAGTTTTTCAAAAGCAATCTGAGACATTTTCTTTAGCATACTGGGACTAATACAAGAATCATCGCTTATTAAATATCAGTTGTCACCTGCACAGCATCCCTCTCAGAGATGAGTATTTTCTTTCAAAAAGAAACACCACCTCATTAAAAGCTGCAAAAAATATATCTCTTAAAGTGCACACCTGACATTTTCAAGTTAAAAACGAATATCCTTCACTTGTCATTTACTAATAGCAATGAAACAAAAAAAATTTTGTCACATGGGCAGGATCATTAAAATGGGTAGTAGGACTTTTGGCAAATGAACATCTACTTCAGAGTCTAGAAGGACAGAAGTATAGGCAACATCTTTAAAGAATGGCAACTTTAAGTATGTTGGCATCGGGTCATACTGGAAAGATTTAGTGCTCTTCTTTTTACTGTAAGACTAAATTGCACTTGTAGAAGGCCACTAGGCTAAGCCAGCCCCCATATCTCTGGGTATTGGACTTTATTATATTTTTGTTATCTTAAGAACAGGGGCATTGATAGCCAGACAGCTAAGATGCCAAAAATGGACCTATATAGGTAGACTTCAAATGGACTCTACCAAATTCTCCCTCGTTATAATTCAGTTTTAGATTATACTTAATCTTAAGCCATTGATTTTTAAACTCCTCAGAATCCTAGCTTTGTACGGGACCTAATACAATATAATTCATAATTTATTCATTGCACAAAATGTATTCATCCCCTACTATACTTCAGTTATTATACCAAGAACTTAGAGTAAATAGACAACACACAATCTTGGCCTCCCCAATTATAGTCTAGTAGAAAAGAGAACTTGATAATAATAATGTTGTACATGCTGAAATAGGAGACTAAACAAAGGCATTTAGTGAATATGAATCATTTTACATAAAAATGTCATTTTAAATGAATACCTGGGGAAGCACTTATCACATACTACTTACATGATAACATTACATTTAAATGAAATGACAAAATAAGACAGAGTTCTGATTCAGTTGCTAGACTAAACTATTTAAAGAATAAAATCACATTAGGGCATCAGAACATGAGATAATTACTACCAAATTATTTTTCAGACTTTAGAAGAAATTAATTTTTCTTGTTATGCTAAACAAGCATCATTTTATAGTCAAAGTATATCCAAAGTGCCACATAATTATCACTAATGAGATTCTGTTTGTGCACCTTAACTTATTTCCATTTTGTTTCATCATGAGTATCTTTATATTGAATATTCTTTATAGCATTAAATCATAGGTTCTTATTCCTTTGAAAATAGCACAGTATCTCTTTCATAGTGGGACAGTGGATCACATTACTGATCAGTGTCCCATCCTACTCTTCAGTTTTGAAAGAGGATAAAAATCAGTCCTATTTTTACAATTACTCATAGACTTTTTGGCTTAATCTCTCCTAGAGTCAAAATACACAACTCTTTTTAAAATTTAACTTTATTTCTTTAACACACTAAACCTACATTGTTTTTGTTTTGTGCTTATAGAAATGATAAACAAAGATTCTTTGAATGCATCTTCTTATCAGATAAACATATATTTTTTATATATTTGAATCAAAGCAAAAACTACTCCATTAAGAAAGAAGCTGGAATGGTTGGATGAAGGTAGAACACTGCTTTGAAAATACAAGTTAAATATTGTCATGAATGGAATAGTACTACCAAAACTTTTTTTTTCTACTGACCATTGATTCTTTTGGAAAACAACAGTCCCAGGAGAAAGCCATTGTGGCTGCCCCATGACTCTTTCTATATCAAATTAATATTTACCATATCTAAAAATTTGAAGGTGTAAACCTTTGCTTCCAGTTTTAATTTTATAATTTTTCAATATGAAATAAATATGTATACATCAATCAGAACAAGTCTTATAAAGCAATGTTTTCTTGTTTTTATTACATTGTTAAGGTTTCATAGTAAGATAGCTTTATCTCATAAGATTAAAAATAATAGCATAAATATATACAATTATTTCTGAATTAAAAATCATACAAATAGCAAAAATAAAATCAGATTTAATTGCTCTTATTTTGTGCTGAGTTCATAAGTGTTTTACACATAATCGAGATATTACTTGTTTCAATCATAAGGTCAGCCTCAACAAAACTCCACTCACATTAAAAAAAATGAAAGAATGTAGAATTAAACTATGTTTTCATGAAATGTATAGAAGAGGGGATTTATATCTTACAGCACACAATGAACAAGGTTTATGCACATTAGGTATGAGTGTTCAAACACTTCAATCCAATTAAAATAAGAGGTAAGAGATATGAGTCTTATTTGATTAGTCGGGAAGATAGAATTTCTCTTAGCTCATTGGTAAGTTGCTTTCTCTCCCCCCCCCATTCCCTTAATCCTACATCAAATATTTCCATCATCATTTATTATGAAAGGTATCATCTCTCTTCCTTATATTAAGATCCTATTAAACACCCTTTTTTCTCGAGGCCACACCTACCCATCCAAGGGCTTATTAGAGTACTCTGACAAGATTAGAACAAAGGTGGCCTCATTCTCTTTAGGAATTCTTGTGTCTGCTGTTCTGGAATTTTGAATGTATTCCCAAGACCTGTATGTTAAAATCTTGGTCCCCAGCCTGTGGTGCTACTGAGAGGTGGCAGAACCTTTAGGAGATGAGGCCTAGTGGACAGAAGTTAGGGGCATGCCATTAAAGGGGATATTGGGTCTGTAGTGTCTCTCTCTCTCTCTTTCTCTCCTGTTATAAAATAAATAGACTTTCATCTTGTAATTTGAATATAAAATATACTCCCCTTCCCCCAGAGAACCTCATGTGTTAGGCAATGTAGCCAGGTTTGGTGGAAGGAGGTAAATCAGAGGGGAAGATGGTCTTGGGGATGTTATTGGCTCCTGCTCCCTTCTTCTCTGCTTCATGGTATTCATGAAGTCAGAGTGGCTTTTCCTCTGCCATGCCCTGCCACGGAGAGATTTCTGCCTTGCAGCTGGCCAATCATGGGCTGTTCTCTAAAATCTGAGCCCCAAATAAGTCTTTCTACTCCTAACTTGTGCATGTCAGGTATTTTGGTCACCGTGATAAAAAAGCTGAAACACTTCCCCACCATGTGCTCCCACAATGATGTACTGTGCCACCACAGTACCAAAGCAACAGAGCTAAGCAACCATGGACTGAAACTTCTGAAATGTGAGAAAAAATCAACTTTTCTTCTTTATAAGTTGATTCAAGTATTTTGTCACAGTGACTAACACCTCTTATGCAATTATTTTTATAATTTTATTTTAAAGATATTTATTTTTATCCTTCCAACTCAGATTCAGAAGCCTGAATTACACCATTCCGGTTGGTAAGTGTGAGAGCTGGGGTTGAATGTTGCCTCTCGTGTGTCAGGCTCCTATGCTAATTCCTACCTCTGCATCTTTCTGCCAGCTATGGTTCTGGAGAGCTTTCTCTTCAACAACAAATATATGTTTCTATCCTGAATAGCTAAAAATCACACATTATTGTGAAATGTAAAAGCAAAGAGCTAAAAACAAAAAGATTTTAAATGTTCTCAGAGAGGAAAAGCAGGTCAATTGCATGAAAATAAAAACCAGCATAGTATCAGGCATCTCAAAAACATCAGTGCTATATGACAGTGGAGAAACACATTCAATCTCAGAGGGAAAGTAAATCTTGACCTAGATTTGTATACCTAAGCAGTATAATGATTAAATGTAAGGGTAGATTGAATATATTGTCAGTCACAGAAGGATCCAGAGAACGTGCCTATTACGTGCCCTTTAGAACATAGTTGAGGGTGTTCTTTAGTCAAACAAATGAGGATCAAACTAGATTAGGGATGGCAGATTTGCAAAGACCTCAAGAAAAGGTCGAAGGGAAGGGGTTTCTGTCATATAAAGAAAGAAGTATGGATGATAGATAAATTGATATATGAGATAAGAGCTATTATGCCAAGAGTGGTGGTGCATGCTTGTAATCCCAGTACTTGGGAGTCTGAGACAGGAGGATGCAGGTTTGAAGCCAGCCTCAGCAATTCAGTGAGGCTTGTGTCAACTTGGCAAGATCACATTTCCAAATAAAAATAAAACAGGGCTGCAGGTGTAGCTTTGAGGCAGACGACCTTGGGTCCAATCCTCAATACCACAAAAAGAAAAAGCAAAAGGAACTATTATGAGGGTGACTGAAAAAAGAAAGAATGAGAACTTTATGGGAAAACTTTATGGGAAAGAAAAACTTTATGGGAAAGAAAATGTGACTGTAGATCAGTCCTGGTCTTGCATTTAACATTTTTCTATTATTGATGATTATCTATTTTATTGTTTAAAATAATATTATTTTAAAATTATTTTCAGAATCACAACAGTGTAATGACTGCCCAGGTCCACTATTTCCTCTCTGAGGACTTTAGGTAAGTTGCTATGATTTATTTCTCTCAGCAATACTGCAAAAACTTTAATATAGTGTCTCATGGGTTTCTCTTAAGGACAAAAACCAATCAATGTACATAAAATGCTTAGAATGCTACCTAGCACATAAAAAGCTCTCAGTAAATGTTGATTATTACTAAGAGAATTAGGGTAATATAAGAGCATGCTACCCCTCTGTAGCATGGATTAAGTAAAGCATACCTAACATTAGTACATCAACATTAGCAAAGAATATTATTTATAGATGTGGAGTAAACTATCAGAAGAAACAAAGAATCAGAATGGTTGCATCTAAAGAATGGACCTGTGATATAGTAATGATGGGAAAGAGGATGACCGCCTAATTTGCCTATAATTCTAGTTTATAATTAAGAATATGATTCTAGTGTTTTAAATATGCATATGTAGCCTTGACATAAAGGCTAAATATATTTAATGCTCTATGTAACTGATCCTATTGCATTTTAGTGTTGTCAATTCTGCAAATGGGGTCCAGAGACAAGGGCCTTGACATCACACTTAGAAATGCAGACTCCTCAGAATTCTGAATCCGATTCTGCTTTGTAACAAAAACTCTAGATGATTCATATGTATGTATAAATTTGGGGCTATGGTCAATAAGAGACTGTTGATTGACTGACTGAATGACCAGCATTCCAAAAGATGACTGACTGCTAATAGTAATGAAAACAAATATCTTAATTTACTGAAATGTAATTATTTTTATTATTTCTTTTCTAAGA
The DNA here is from genome assembly GCF_963383645.1 of Muscardinus avellanarius. Taxonomy (NCBI): domain Eukaryota; kingdom Metazoa; phylum Chordata; class Mammalia; order Rodentia; family Gliridae; genus Muscardinus; species Muscardinus avellanarius. The sequence goes on along the minus strand of NC_137795.1, from coordinate 37,205,928 downwards.
TTAATTAATTATATCTATTAATTAGTGAATTAATTAATTAGTAATTTATTATTAATATTCTAAGATTGATTAATTATATTTATTATTAATCTTCTAAACTAAAATACCAGCTTACCTTAGTTTAGTGCTGGAGATTCCAAAATGAATAGACATGTTTCTTTCTCTTTCCTTTCTCTTTTTTACTTTTGAAGTTTATTTACTGAGTGGTAATTAAAATGTATCAATATTTAATTTTTATTTTTTATGTTTATTAGTGCATTATAATTATATATCATGATGAGACTGAAAGTGATACAAATTTACATGAACACTTGGTGTATTTCCTTCCCCATCCCACTCTACTGCTTCTTTTTCTGTCCTCATACATGTGAGATTGGTAGCAATACCTTTATATATTGCTAGAATTACTTGAACTGTTCCCTTCTTCAATCCTCCTTTTTCTCCTCCCCACCTCTCTCACTTTTCCTATTCCACTGTTCTACTGGTCTCTCTGTTCATTTATCTAAAAACACACAACCCTTGACTTTCTGAGACTGGCTGATATCAGAATAATATTGTCTAGTATAACCATTTCCCCACAAATGTCATTATTTTGTTCCTCTTTATGAGTAAGTAAAATTCCACTGTGTGCATATACCACATTTTTATTATTCATTTATCTGTTGATGGATACCTAGGTAAACCTGTTTTTAATCTAGGAAGTTTATTGTCTAATAACAATAACAACTATGCCATAGTTGGATGTGATATATGCTGTACTACAGAGGTATTGTCAGAAAGCAATGGATCATGAAACAAAAAAAGTGGTGTTTAGATCATGGGAGATGGGCAGTGACATAATTAGATATGAGTTTAAATTACACCAGCAGAGATTAGGGGCTGAGTACCAGACTACCGTATCAGTCCAGAAAAGAAGAGAAACAGGCTTAAGTGATGGTTGTACAAAGAGAATGTAGTAGGATGGATGCATATTTAAAAGATAAGGAGGAGACACAATTTACAGGGTGCAGTAGTTGGCTTGTGGTGTATTGGAAAAGGGAAAGATTTTACTCTGATTTCCATGTTTTTGACCTGAGTTGTTCCTTGAGAGATAATGCATTGCATAGAAAGAGAAGAATTTTCAGTAGAGAATCAGGAATTTGATGAAGTCAGTGTTAAGGATGAGATTCTGGAGAAAAGGTTCAGTGCCTGTGGATATGAGGGTCTGGTGTTTAGATGGGAGAACAGGTCATGAGGCAGATTTGTGTGTGATGTGTCTGTGATAATAACATCCTTCAAGAAGGGATTACTGATGGACAGAACAGCACATGCGAATAGCAGATGTTATATTTTGTAATCAGGGAATACTGACATTTAAGGATGAAGCAGGAGAATCATATCTTTTGAAGGCTATGAGTACAAATAACAGAGAAGTAGGAAAAAAGCTAGAAGGAAGTGCTATCATGTAAACAGTTCAAATTGATCTTCAGTGTGGCCTCTCCTATCAAATAGGGTGAAATCTTTATATTGCATTAATATAGCTTAGATAAGCATGCTGAAGTCTCTCACAATGGTCTACATATAAGAGATGTAGGCTATTAAAATATTTAACCTAATTCTAAACATTGAAATCATTATATTTGGAATTTATACACTGCAGGATGCTTAAGTAGATATCCATGTAATTTTGAGGTGCAAATATTTTCTGTAAAGAGCTAGATGGTAAGTGTTTTAGGCTTTGCAGGATTTGTGGTCTCTGTCTGGACCATGCAATATTGCCACCCCAGACCAATGGCAACTTTAGACTATATGTAATTAAATAAGCATGACCATGTTCCAATAAAACTTTTTTATGAAAACTAAAATTTGAATTTCATATAATCTTTGCATTAGGAAATATTATTCTGCTTTTGGTTTTTCAACCATATAATAATATAAAAACCATTTTTATCTTTTCAGCTATACGAAAATAAGCAGGTAGCCAGATCTGACCTACTGGTCACAATTTGCTGACCCTTAACGTAGTCAAATACTGAAAATTAAATATAAAATTACGAGACACCAAATTCAAGATACAAATTTTAACTTAAAATCATGATTTATTTGGTCAGTAGCTAAAAGATGGAGAAAAGTGAACATGATTTTCTACTCTGTCATTTCTTTAAGTGCAACCATTCAGAATCTATTTTTTTAAATTATGAATTGGAATATATACTAACAGTTCTCGTTTTTGGTAATATACCAAGTAATCAAATTTGGCTTGCATGCACAATCTCTTTAATTGGTTCTCATTGCTCTGCAAGTAGTATTAATTTAATAATATTGTGGATCTTAGAAATATCTTGGGGGATAGCATCTTCCATTTAAAATATTCTCCCTGAGTAGAGCCAAATTTTATTTCCTTGCTTCTTCTCTTTAGGAGTTTATTATTGCTGGATTCATTCAGCTGCCTTAAAAATGAATGGGGTTCTCAGAGCAAAGTAAATGCCATTCAATATTTGCAGGGAGAGCTTAATTTAGCAATTATCTGGAACATTAAAAGTTACCTAGCTAGATTCTGGAATAAAATTGTATCCTTCCAATAATGGAAACCATTTTGAATTCAAGCGTGTAGCTAAGCCATATGACAGCGGGGATAAAGCGCATGCTAAATTTTTTAAGTCTGTAACTGCCAAAAAAGCAAAGCAATGAAACATAACAATTTGCTAAAATCTCTTCTCAGTTTCTTAATAATTCCACCCATTATTTTCTAGAAGGATAGAATCTCCAAGTTTAATGTTAAAGTCTTTGATCTAACATCAACTTCAGGAAAATTATTGTGAAGATTTAAAACAAAATCACTAAAAAAATAAGGTTGAGAGGTTTCTTCGCTGATAAAATTCACAGGAATTTTAAGTATGTATGGAAATGACAAACCTTTTTGCTGAAAGAAATGGGCTGTTTGACCATATTGCAGGAGATATAGTCATAGCTGGACTTAAACTATATTTTAAAATATAAATTTTTAGCCGGGTGTGGTGGCACACGCTTGTAATCCCTGCGCTTGGGAGGCGGAGACAGGAGGATTGCGCAGGTTTGAAGGCAGCCTAGCTGGATTAAGAGACCCTGTTTCCAAATTAAAAAAAAAAAAAAATATATATATATATATATATATATATATATATATATATATATATATATATGATAGGTCTGGGAGTGTAGCCTAGAGGTAGAAGGGTTTCCAGGAACCCCAGTACCACATATATATATATATATATATATATATTTTTTTTTTTTTTTCTCCATTCTAAAATATTTCCATGGTTCTAAGTTGGTTGCCAGGAGAGGTCAAAGGCATTTTGAAAACATTTTATTATTCTCATGTCTCTTTGGAGAAATTATACCCAGTAACTCTTCATGTTTTCATGGACCATCTTCAAATCTTTGGTCACAAGAAAGTACAAAAGCCACAACACAAAATATTCCCCTTCCTGACTATAGCAAAAGTATATTCACAGTTTAAAGTTTTACTTTTCCCAATAAATAATATCTTATAAATTTCTTAGATGATCTTTTTCATCTCACACAGGGGTTAAGGACATGGACTTGGGGCATGAGATAAAGGTTTGATTTTCACCTTGGCCACTGGCCAGATATTGTACCCTGTCCAAAAAATATCATATTGTTGATCCTTAGTCTTTATTTTCTAAAAGAGTATGATAATAGCATTTAGTTTGTAGGACAACTGCAAGTACTAAATAATACTATACACAGCATATGTATACTTAGTGTTATCTTTGTGTGTGTGTGTGTGTGTGTGTGTGTGTGTGTGTGTCTGTAATCATGTGTGGCCCAATGAAAAACACATTTTGCTAACCCCTCTTTTATCTGAGATAACAAAGCTTTCTGCATTCCTTGGGTAGTATTGGGAAATTGCATATTATGGCCATCTGCTTTCTCTCTGAAATACCTGGCAGCATTTCAGCCACATACTAACTTTCACTTCTACCCAAAGAGAAGGGTGGGAAAAAAAAATCAATGTGGGGCATTAGTTAACCCTCAGAAAGACTATATATATATATATATATATATATATATATATATATATATATACACACACACACACACACACACACACACACACACACACACACCAAGAGAATCTAATTCCTAGGCTCAGCTATACCATTGTCTATTTGGAACTTTGTTGTACTGCTTTGAAGGACTTTGCCCTCAATATTAAAACATTACACTGTAATCCAATTGCCCAATTTTGACATCTTACCTATAAAAATTCTCTTGGGTGGTATAATGATAATTGGCATTCTCAACAATGCATTTGGGCTATTGATTAGGGAGCATAATTCAGTTGAATTAGTACCAAAGCAGAAAAAACTATCAGATTATTTCTGAATTCTCTTATCACAAGAAATTGTTTTATCATTTTATTGTCATTGTTGACCAAGGTGATCCAGGAGCCTGCCTGGACATCACCTTTTTCTTATATTTCATAACCTATACAGGTCTGACTGATTTTATCCCTCCAGTATTTTCTGTATCTTGATTTTTTTTTTCCTACTGCCATTTTTAAGGCCTAACCAATTGCCGAATTTTTCTAACTGGTAGCTGACTCTCCTGCCAGTCCATTCCTCTCCCAGAATGGTCTTGTTACCAAGCAAATCAGCTCATAGCACCTTCCTGAATATAACTTTCTTTTTAAAGAATTAATTATTTATTTGGTGCATTGTAATTTTATATCATATTAGGTATATAGAGTCAGACAAATGCATGCACACAGTTTTTGGTCTCTTTCCCACCCAGCCTCTCTCCCTTCCACCCTATCCCCACCCATATCTTTGATGTTGTAATTGGCAATTTTGTATACATTCATAGCATTATTTCAACTATTATACCTTTTTTTTTTTTTTTGGTGGTACTGGAGTTTCTGGAAACCCGTCTACTCCAGGCTATACTCCCAGACCTATTTCATATATTTTTTATTATTTTATTTATTTTTTGGTGGTACTGGGGGTGCAACCCAGAGGTTTTCTACCTCCAGGCTATACTTCCAGACCTATTTTCTATTTTATTTGGAAACAGGGTCTCACTAAGTTGCTGAGAGCCTCACTAAGTAGCTGAGGCTAGCTTCGAACCTGTACAATCCTCCTGTCTCAGCCTCCCAAGCATGGGGATTACAAGTGTGCACCACCAGGCCCAGCTATATTTTTTAAAATTTGGAAACAGGGTCTCTTAAGTCAGTGAGGCTGGCTTCGAACCTGTGTGATCCTCCTGTCTCTGCCTCCCAAGCACGGGGATTACAAGCGTGTGCCACCACGCCCGGCTATATTTTTAAAATTTGGAAACAGGGTCTCTTAAGCCAGTGAGGCTGGCTTCGAACCTGTGCGATCCTCCTGTCTCTGCCTCCCAAGCTCGGGGATTACCAGCGTGCACCACCACACCTGGCTAACTACTACACTCTTTATGACTTCCTCTGCCTTCCTTAATCCCCCTCAGTCATTGCCCTGGAGTTTCTGCTCATTTATCTGATATTTCTGTTATTTCTGAATCTCTCTTTTGCTTCCACATATAAAGAGAAAATATACACATACTCATTTTTTGAGACTGGCTGTACTCAGTATGTTATTTTTGAGTTCTATACATTTCCCTGCAAATGGCATGGTTTTGCTCTTTATGGCTGAGTAAAATTCTTTAGTGCTACTGGACTCTTAAAGGACAGATAAACATCCTTCCTTTGAGCACTGAGGTGCGATCTGTGATTCATTCTGAATTCCCTGCTTGGCTCCACCCCTCCCTCCCTCCAGTTCTACCTGTGGCGCATTTTCTCTCAGATCTTTGTACCCATCATGCTTCTTCCTACACTGTGCTGTTTTCTCCCCATAGGACTCTCTTCCCTCCCTTTGGATCCAGTTATTCCTTCCTCATCATTCATTTCTCAGTTCCTTTGAAAGTCTTCCTAGATCTCCTTTGACTAGGTGAAACCCTTCCATTATATTCCCTCAAAAGACTGTTGTACCGCAGTACCTAAATTGAAAACAATGACTGCTTTGAAATAAAAATCACAAGACCAATTTAAATTTATTTATAATATTTAAACTGAATATATTAAAGTGAAGAACTATATAAAGGTAAGTCACAACATGAACATGATATTTGGAATAGATTTTAAAATATAACATAGCAAGAAAAATATCTGTAAAATATTTCACAGCACTGTGAACCACTCATTCACAGACCTTACATCACTATTGAAATTTTATATATGTGAGACTGAGTAATGTATACTTTCACTCAGTTCAGAAATCATGACTTGTTTAGTTTCACTTTATTTCTTTCCATTGTAGCATTCTGGGGCAAAATGTCAGCACTTTTATCAATGTATCTTATCATAAAACATCATTAATATTATAATTATTGTAGTCAGGTGTAGTAGGAGGGCTGAGACAAGAGGCCAGCCTCAGTAACTAAGTGAGACCCTATTTCAAAATGAAAATAATAAGGGCTGGGGGTATAGCTCAGAGATAAAATGCTCCTGGTACCAGTACACACACACACACACACACACACACACACACACACACACACACACAAATTTTATAATATTATGTGGATAATATAATGTCTTATAAATTAGCATTAAAGTAGTAAAGTAATGAATCACCAATATTCTTGAATAAAATAGCTGTATTAATTTTAATTTTTATTCATTTGAAAATAATGTTTAATACTAATCTATTTTGTTTATCCCATAAGATTATCATGATGATTATAGTCTAGTATATTAAAATTCTTTGAATTGTAAATACCTTCATATAAAACATATGCAACTATATTCTAAACATTAAAGGAATGAAAAACAATAAATTATTAAATCCTATTCATTTTATTTTCATTAAGGCATTTTAACTTCATGTTTTTACCTGGAAGGAGGAGGGTCACTTATGAAAAAACAAGTAGGTCAGTTCTGATTAATGGATTAAAGGCTTACTCTTTAAAATTTTTAACAATACATATTGCTGCCTCTTAATAAAAAGCTTAGACCATGTTAGCTTTGTTTTCTAACTTTCATACACAAAATTGGAGAAAACAAAGAGCTAGATAAAGTCTGGTTAGAAGGCAAATATAAAAAAATAGTCAGGTGCAGGCCTGGTGATTTTATACTTTGCATCCACCCAGAGATATATTCCTAACTTCTAGAAGAAATTAAATCTGTGAATTAATCTAATGACGCCAATCAACTGGCCAGCTACTTCTAACTTTACCCATTCTAAAGGAAGCTACTCAATTTCGAACTAGGTGTGCATATTTGCCCTCCTGGAAGATAATCTTTAAAGCTTAAAGATCTGTTAAAAGCATGTGATTTTATCCTTTGTAGCATATTTATCTTCTTCAGTCACATCAATATAAATGCATAAGGTATTGCATACGTGGCATTATTTCTCATTTAATTTTTGCCCTTACATGGTTTTGGACACTGTATCTAATTGGGTTTGGAGATCCTATCAGAGAGTATAAGTATGAAAGACTATTGCCTGTTAGCCAAAATAAAATTAATCTTTCAAAACTAAGGACAATGATTATTGCAACATAAAGACTAAAAGTCCAATTTAGGTTTATTTAGAATACTTAAATTGAATATATTAAAGTAAAGAACTATAAAAAGTTACATCTAATTATAAACATAGCATTTGGAATGCTTTTAAAACATGATGTGGTAAGAAATAAATCTTTAAAATATTTTGTTTAGGATGCAAACAAATTTAATCAGTTTGGCATTAATTAAGCTCTGATAACGTACTTCAGTATCTTTCCAAAGTAGTGTGATCCGTTTCCCCTCTATCCAGGTCGATTTGTGGATTTGTGCACATTATGGTGTCATCATAATTTTAAAACATACTGAAAAAATGACAGAACTGCAAAATTAAAATAAATGATTAATGGTATTTTTTTCATGTTTTGTACTAATAGGTATTGCCGAGCCTTTAAATTAATAGAGCTGTCAAGCTCATAGAAGCTACAGATCCAGCAGTGAACCAAAATGGAAATTATATATTCCAGAGACACCTAAAGATGACACTTTGGAATATTTTAAATTTTAATTAGTAGGTGCAATTGTTTTGTTCCCCTGTAACCACTGCAAATTAATTGGAAATTAGTCTCAACTAATCCTTTTTGTATTTTTTTTTTTTAGCAACCTGAAATGGAGATTTGGTGCTTTACACCTTAACATTCCTGTTTGGGGACCAGAAAGCACACATGCAGTAAATTACGTTGTCAATTATAAAAACAACAACGGTTGTGAAATTAGGAAAAATTATGCACAGGTAAACAAAACTAATTAATGCATAAGTAACAGAGGAACACACAAAATAATGCCCAACTAAACACTAACATGTCAGTCTTTGGGAAAAAGATTCAGAAATGTAAGTTTATGTCAAAGCATTTACCAATTAAAACTTAGATAAAAGGCTGCTTTTATATATGTTTTATTTAGCTGTTTGGGGGGCATTACTATCACTCATATTTTAAAATACATACAGTGCATATCACTGAATGGCATTCTGCCTATTCAAATATGTTTTAAGATGGAAGAAAACTTCTATTTAATTTTCTCTTCTTCTAAATACCAAGACTTAGGCTCATCAAATAACAAACTATAGCATTTCCTTCTTTAAGAGTTATCATTATTCTATATTTAAATATTAGGCACAACACAATTTCTATGAGCATCAAAATATTAATTACCTGTTAAGTATTTTGCTTCTGATAATTTATGGATTACTCTTTTTCTTTCATGACTAAAAATACACATGTTCTCTCGTTAAATTTTTCTTTCCTTTTCTAAAGTAAGTCATTAGAACAGCTTAAGATGCTTTAAAAATAGTGTGTCTACCAAGTCAGCAAGTGTTAAGTTATATTAGCTGCCTAACTCTTAATGGAAAATAATATTCTTATCAATTTTTCAAAACAATACTGATTACTAAGAAATCAACCTGGTGCATTAAACATTACTTAATAGTATTTAAAATTAGGAGATGGGGGAGATATCAGACCCATTTATGTTACATTCATGTATAATCACAATGCGCCAATAAAAATTACCTTAAAAATAGTATTTAAAAGGCAGGGAATGGGGGAGATAGAGACCAGAGGATTTGGGTTCACTGACAGCCTCAGCTACTTAGTGAGGCCCTTCATAACTCAGTGAGACCCAGTTTCAAAAAATTAAAATACTGAAAAATAGAATGGGGGTGTAGTTCAGAGCTAAGATGTCCCTGGGTTCCATCCCCAGTACTGCAAACAACAAAAAAAAGTATTTAAAGTTAATTAATTTAATGCAAAGGTCTTGGGAGATTCAGTTTAGGTACATTTGCCTATAACTTTAACAACACTATTCTATTTATTTAAGATATTTTCTTTTTAAGTGACTTAAATATTATATATATACTACAGAAAAATGCTGTCCTTTTCCAATAAATGTTTATGTGTAAGTGATAATAGGAAAACAATACAAGTCAGTACTTTATTTCTATATCATTTTGGCCAAATCTTAAATCAATGTCAAATTTTGTCTGACTGTAAAATAACATGGTTTTAACTCCTCTTTTGTATTATTCAGAATTAGGGGGAAGTTAGACTAAATTATAAAAAAGGAGACAATTTAGGTGTATTGTTAAATATAATACTACTTAATATGCAATGCTTTCTTTGTGCTGATAAATGTTATAGTAATTTTTAACAATCATCATCGGACTTTTGGGGGGTTTGTTGTAACCGGCTTTAGGAATAAGAAAATAGTTTCAATAAGATTAAATAATGCTCTGAAATCTAAAAGTCACTGATGTAACAAAAGACAAGACCTTCAACCTTCAATCTGGCCCTCATTTCTCTTTTCTACCCATTGTGATATACTTAGTTGATGTAGTAATCTTCCTAGGTCATTTTTCCTCTTTTATCCTTTCAGAAATTTCATAAAACATTGCTTTCAAGGAGTGAAAAATATCTTTAGCTTTGACTACATTTAATTTCTGCTAAAGTGCAAGAACAGTTGACTTTTTCAGTTTCAGATGCCAGGTTGCTCAAAATAACTGTTGAAATAGTGAGGCTCAGAGTAGGTTTTAAATTAAAAAGCTGATAAAAGAAGTTTTAATAAAATGGCTGAGATTTTGTAGTAAGAGAGTGGTAAGGCCATATAACTTAGGATTTGTTTTTAGTCAGTTATTTTAGGTAGAGGGTATAAGGACATCTATCTACCATTAAAAGGTAAACTCTAGATATTTTTTCTACTTCTCAAAATTGCCCCCTCTCTCAAAAGTCTTTCCCTGAGTACTGTGTTATATGTAGGCTGGGTAGTTTCTTGGTGGGAAACTTAGTTCTATGTTTGAGTTGACTTTAAGAATACTTCTGTCGTTAATAATCAAGAGTGATACAAGCACAGAAATATGAAAAAGAACAATGAACAGATGCCATAGTATTTTCTAATAGAATATTATGTGCGATGCTCACTTAAATGGTATTCCCAAATACAGAAGATTCTTATGATGTTCAACTTTGAATGGAACTTTGAGAGGGTCATTAAAACAATTCCATTTTTTTAATACAATTCCCTCCCTCTTAAAATGACTTATTTTTCTTCTGGAATGTAAATGATCTAGTGAGGTTTGCTAATGCTGGCACTGCTAGAGAAAGCGAAAGTGTAGAGGAGCGGCTTTGGACTGGCTGCCTGCTTCACACCTGTATGATCCTTTTCTCATCACTGAGCACATTGAAAAGGTTCAGAATCGCTGTGTTTCTGCTGGGCATGGTGGCACACACTTGTAATTCCAGTATTTGAGAGGTGAAGAGAGGAGGATTGCAGTTTTGAGGCTAGCCTCAGCTACTTAGGCCCACAGAAATTTAGTGAGATCCTTTTTTTAAAATAAAAAATGAAAAATAGGGCTGAGGGTATAGCTCAGAAGTAGAATGCCTCTGGGTTCCATCCCCAATACTGAAAAAAAAAAAAAAAAAGAATAGTGGTATTTCCTTCTCTGAACTTTTTAACCTTAGGTCAATAGTTTATTGCACTGATGACAAGCTTAGGAGTAGAAAAAGAGGTTAGGGACAGTCCCTGTCAAAGGACACTTTGCTTAACGACCCTGGGCATCACCTTACCTCAACTCCATGATCTGAAAGTCTTTTATACTAACAGACTAACAGATAAGTTACAGTACTCTCAAAATGACTCTGTCTACAAAACAATCTAAAGAGAAGAAAAATTCCATGCGATCATCCACATCATTCTGATGTAGGAAAAATACCTAAAATTTTATTCTTATCTTTATAGGTAAGTAAAAAGGGCTAGGCTTCTGGGGTACACTATTTTCTCTGAAACCATGAGTAGATAGATGCTGTCTCAATTGTCTGAATGTAGGACACAGGAGTAGAAAAAAATAAATGAAGCTTTCTCAAAATGGTTAAGATTTAAGATTCAATGTTTAAAGCATTTATTAGATAAAATATTTTTGCAAGAGATACGGAACTAGAATATGCATTATGAAATATCATTATGGCTGACAATAGGTTGGCCTGATGAAGCAGATTCAGATGGATCTTAAAATAGCCATCAGCAATGAAATCTGAGGCGTGAGGAGGGCATGGTTCCAGATCCAATGGAGGGAGGGAGTACACTCTGCTCTCTTTACCATTGACCGTAGATAACAACCCCTGCACATACCACACTGAGCAGCTATCTGGAGATGCTGAGAAATAAACAAGAGCAGTAGACTAAGGAAGATATTCAGAACATGAAATGCCACTGAATTAGTGACGTATTTCCAACTGTATTTTCTCCTTTCTTATATCTCCTGTGTTGGACCTAATGGCAGCCTCATTATTTATTCTGAAAATATATTCCAGGGAGAAATAGAAAGTTCCAAGAAAACCCCTATCTTTCTGGTTCAAGGAATAAGACATGAGAATCCTTCAGATCAAAGAAATGTTTTGACCCCCAATCCCAATCTCTCCTATTCCAGTCCCCCACAATTACCTGGCACTGGCAAGTGCCTGAAACCTCAATGAAGAAGAAAACTTGTCTCAGTAGAGAACTGTGGTCTCAAAAGCACGGAGATGCCTACTTTGTTTTTCTTTTCTCTCTCTCTTTTTTTTTTTTTTTTTTGGTCTCTCTCCTTGCCACAGAGCCCTGGATGCTATTTCAGAAAGCATATGGCAGAGCAAGAAAATTAAAACCCTAGCTTTCTAGCCAGAGGAGCAATATGAGAGTGAAATCTCAGTGAGACCATGAAGAAGAGGAAGGCTCAAGCAAGCCATCGTATAAAGTTGCATGGGATCCCCTGGGTTTTCTCTTGAGCTGGCGAGACATGGACTTGACTTTTTTTTTTTTTTTGGTGGTACTGGGCTTCCTGGAAGCCCTTCTACCTCCGGGCTACACTCCCAGACCTATTTTATATTTTATGTGGAAACAGGGTCTCTTAAGCCAGCGCGGCTGGCTTCGAACCTGTGCAATCCTCCTGTCTCCGCCTCCCAAGCGCTGGGATTACAAGTTTAAATGGCATTTTGATGACTTTGAGAACTGAATTAAAATATAGGGCACCACCAGGTGTCCAGATAGACCTATAGATCTTCTACATGTAAGATAAGTTTGAGTAATATTGCAAGGACTTTGAAAACTGAACTGATATTGGAACCACAACTCATGGAAGATAGATGGAAGTTTTGTGTTTTGAATTTAACCTGGTCAATTACCTACCAAAACAGCAATAATGAAAGCAATGATGAATCAGTATTGCCCACAGTAATTAAACAATAGTCAGGGTCTCATATTTAAGATGCTCAAGATACAATCCAAAATTGGTCAAACTACAAAATACCAGGAAATCTTTTTTTTTTTTTTTTTTTTTTTTTCAGTACTGGGGATAGAACCCAGGGGCATTCTACCTCCAAACTACACCCTTACCCTATTTTTTATTTTTTATTTTGAAAAAGGGTCTCACTAAATTGCAAAAGGCCTCACTAAGTAGCCAAGGCTGTCCATGAGCCATGATCCTCCTGTCTCAGCCTCCCAAATGCTGGGATTACAAGCTCACGCCACCATGCCCGGCTCCCAGGAAATCTTAAAAATGCATATGGGGACAGAAGCAATGAATGATACTTTTGAAAGTAAAGACAGAGAATGGTAGGTGAGAAATAGAAGAACTTTTTTAAAAAAAGATCTACGGGAAAATTTTGCAATTGAAACACAATGACCAAAACAGAAAAAAAATTAGTACTGAAGACTGAACTCAAAGGCATCCTACTTCCAAGCCATTCCCCTGTCCCATTGTGTTTCTTATTTGGAAACAAGTCCCAATAGGTTGCTGAGAACCTCACCAAGTTGCCCAGGCTGGCTTTGAATCTGCAATCTTCCGGTCTCAACCTCCCAAGTACAGAGATTACAAGCATTCACCACCACAACAGGTTCCAAACAAAATTTTTCACAACTGGATGGGTTCAAGTATAAAATGTAGATGAGGCAAAAATATCAGTGAACTTGAATGAGGTGGATATTTATTTTTTTAGTCTGAATAATCTAAAGAACAGGGAAAAAAGAAAAAGTGAACAGACTTAGAGTGCTAGAAGACAATAGTATCTAACCTTTACTTGCCATCTGTTTCAGAAAGAGAGGAAAAGGAGCGTAGCATTGAGATCAATATTTGAAACAATAAGGGCTGAAAACTTCCTGATTTAGCAAAACATAAATCTACAGATTCATAAAACTCAGTGAAACTCCAACAGGATAAGCTCAAAGAAATCCATGCCCAGACTCATGAAAATCAAACTGCTGAAAACTAAGGACAAAGAAAAAAAAATCTTGAAAGCAGCCTGAGAAAACCTACATATTACATATAGCAAGCAATGATTTCAAGTGACTGTGGGTTTATCATTGGAAACCACATTATGTAAAAGACATTCCCCCAGGTAGGAAGGAGAATTAAGGAGGAATCTCAAAATGACTATAATTAAGTCAGAAGGGCTGGACGTAGGCACACATAGCCGACAGACAAGGCTGTGGATGGGGAGGCCACAAAACTATCAGCAGAGTCAGAGGACAAAGGATCAGGCAAATATTCCAGACAGATGGGGAGTTAAAGAGGCTTCATGAGGAAATTGCTTTTAAGCTTGGCATTGAAGGGAGAGATTTAAAAAATGGGTTTTTTTTTTTTTGGTACATATATATTTATATCCATTCATCATCGAGAAAGATTTTGAAGGAACTTATAAAAACACATATATCCTAACAGGAGAGAATAATTAATTCAGGGAATCTGAGTAAAAGGAAAAAATTAAGTATATGAAAAGAATAAACGAGAGGTAAGATGAGATGAAAGAAATGCAAGTTGTAGGTCCTGGAAAACTGAGAAAGGTTTGCTGATAGACTTCTGAAAGGCCAAGTCAAGAGAAGGAGCCTATATCTAAAACCCAAACAGAGGATGGGGGTTTTAGGCTGGATGCAGTAGAAAGCAGTGCAAATAGGAACCTTCTGCAAAGGGGTCCCCACAGAGCATGGCAGGTTGGTGCCAGTTGTGGGAATATAAATACTATGAAAATGATTCTGCATCGTATTCTAAGAGAAATGAGGAGACACTCAACAGGGAAATCAAGGGAGTAGGCTCATCATAGCTGTGTTGTTCAGTACTAATTCTGGCAGCAATGTGATAGAGGGCTTTGACTACACTGAGAAGCAAAACAAAATGTGTTAAAAAAAAAAAAAAGTATGGGTCAGGTGTGGTGGCTCACGCTTGTAATCCCCGCGCTTGGGAGGCAGAGACAGGAGGATCGCGCAGGTTCGAAGCCAGCCACGCGCGCTGGCTTAGGAGACCCTGTTTCCAAATAAAAATGTAAAAATGGGTCTGGGAGTGTAGCCCGGAGGTAGAAGGGCTTCCAGGAACCCCAGTACCACAAAAAAAAAGTACGCATAAACCAAAGTGGGGCAAAGTGGTGCACACACCTACAATCCCAGTACTTGGGAGACTGAGTCAGGAGAAGCCCAGATTCCAGGCCAGCCTCAGCAGCTTAGTGAAACCCTTAGAAACTTAGCAAGACCTTGGTAGCTCAGAGGTATAATGTCTCTGGGTTTGATCCCCAGTACCACAAAGACACAGTAGACACACACACCACACACACACACACACACACACACACACACACGTTGATAAAAGGCTGAATTCTGTTTAAATAACAGAGTTTTAAATGACTAATAATTTTAGAAACATCTTAAAAGTGTTGAAGAGTGACTGAGCTAGGCAAGAAAGAGTCACAGTTACACAGTTAGAATACAAGACAGTAGAATTAAATAGCCTGTTTCTACATCTTTCTGTGTGGCCTTGGGTAAGTCACTTCTCTGGCTTCATATTTTCTTTTTTAAAGAAATTGTTTTAAAAGTCATTCCAGGGGAAATTTTTTTAAGTCATTCCAGGGGAATGACTGAGGGGGATTGAGGAAGGCAGAGGAAGTCATAAAGAGTGTAGTAGTTAGCCAGGCATGGTGGCGCATGCTTGTAATCCCAGCGCTTGGGAGGCTGAGACAGGAGGATCACTCAGGTTCAAAGCCAGCCTCAGCTACATAGTGAGGCTCTCAGCAACTTAGCGAGACCCTGTTTCCAAATAAAATATAAAATAGGTTTGGGAGTGTAACCCAGAGGTAGAAGGCCTCTGGGTTCCATCCCCAGTACCACCAAAAATAAATAAATAAATAAATAAATAAATAAATAAATAAATAAGTCAATGATATTTTAAATTTAGGTATTTTAATATTTTAATAGCTTTACTAACGTATTAGGGTCTTTGTAAGGAATAAGTAAATAGTGAATATGATCACATTGAACAAAAACTGGCATATAGTACAATTTAATAAACACTAGGTATTGCTACTATAGTTTCCCCCAAAACATCTCCAGGCCTTTCAAGCATCACAATCTCAGGCCATTGCTTTAATTAATTTATTTATGTGTGTGTGTGTGTGTGTGTGTGTGTGTGTGTGTGTGTTACTGGGGATTGAACTCAAAGGCATTCCATCTTTGTGTTATATCCCCAGCGCAATTTTTTATTTTTTACTTTGATACAGGATCTCACTAAATTGCTGAGGGCCTTGCTAAATTGCTGGGCCCGTCCTTGAACCTGCCATCTTCCTGTTTCAGATTCCCAAGTTCTGGAATTACAGTCATCTATTACCATATCTGGCAATTTCAGGCCATTCTTGATGACTGCCATTCTAACTGGGATTCAATGGAATCTCAGTGTAGTTTTGATTTGCATTTCCCTAATTGCTAATGATATTGAACAGTTTTCATTTGTATTTCTTCTTTAGAGACGTTCCTATTCAGCTAAATTGCCCATTTTTATTTTTATATTAACTTTTTTAGTTATTTATATATTGTAGAAGTTAAAATTAAAAATTAAAGATTTTATAAGTTTAAATTTTCTTTAGCAAGTGCTTAAGATTATCTTTACAATTATGATTATTTTAATAATTAAAAAAAACAAGCACACAAAATTGATTAGGCAGGCCCTGTTTCTCCTATTTTTTAAAGAGTTTATACCTTAATATCATGCTGAAATATGTGAAAACAAGTGTGAAAATGAATATATACTCCAGACAACCTTAGTGGCTAAGGAAGTGGAAAAAAATGTAGTCTTCTAAATGAGGGTGCAAGCAAAGCCTGGGTAAGTTGTCAGTGTCTAAGGAAGGTGGGCGCTACTGCCAGGGAAGGGAACTGGCATGTAAGTCAGAAAACAGCATCGCATAATGGTTCACACAGTGAAAATCAGGGCAACAGGGAACATGTGCTCTTAGATGACAAAGTATTTATCCCAAGAATACTAGAGATCAAACAAACCTCAGGCAGTGAGAGAAACAGACTTGGCTGAGTGCTAGGTCAGCGCTGCTTGGCACGCCAAGGTATTTTAACATTGCAAGCTGGGATTGGCAAGCAGGTGCAGGCTTCAGAGAAGTATTATACCAGGGAAAGTACAAAAAGGGCAAAGGGAGATCATACACATGTAGATGCTTTCCAGAAGTTACCTTGGCTTCTGCTGTCATCTCTTTGGGTATTGATATTTTACCTGTAGTCATTTCACCATTTGGCTTGTGATCTGTTCCCAATTTCTTTCCTATTCTTTATGATGTGGAAGAAAGTTTGAGGAATCCTCTCTACCTTAATCATAGACAGACACTGGTATGATCGTGTACCCAAACCTCCTTGGTACTGCTCTTCATAAGAGAGTAACGGATAACAAAAAAGGCATGGCTTAGTAGTTTAAAAAATTAAGAATATGTGGCTTATAGAATATGTGAAATAAATATTGCTATTGTTTGGATCTAATGTACTCCAAAGGTTCCTGTGTTAATATTTAGAGGTGAGGATTTCAGGAAGCAATTGGGATAGAGTCATAAATTGATAGCACTATTGGGAGGTGATAGAAACTGGAGGAGGTATGACCTAGCTGGAGGAAGTGGACCACTGAAAACATACCCTGAAAGAATCTGTCTTGTCTCTTCCTCCCTGCTGTCTGGCTGCCATAAACTGAGCTGCCTTCCTCACCACGCCTTCCCACGATGACACTCTGCCTCAAAACAGGACCAACTCAATGGAGTTGGCTGACTACAGATTGAGACCTCCCAAGCTTGAAACACAATACTTTTTCATTATTTTGGCTATTTTTCTCAGATATTTGTGACAGGGACAAAAAATTAACACAAATATAAAATTGATTATGCAAAAGGAAGTAGCCCAAGGAGGTTTAGTTGTACCATACCATGGAACAGAAGGATCAAATCTTTGAAGGTTGGGGAAGTATTTCTTCTCTGATACATTCAAATTTTTGCTTTGAGAATATAATGAATAAAGATAACTCAAAATAACTTTTACATATATTTATATATGAAAAATATGTGAATGAATTGCTAGCCAAACTACATTATGTTCAGTGAGAGAGATTTAGTAGAAAGCATTTTTTAAAATGTTATATTATCCCATGAAATATTGAAGAAGTTCACAAATTCAACATGCACTTGGTATTGGAAATTAAATGATGTGTGAGGCACAGTGCTATACTCCATTGGTGCTTTACTCTGAGGGTACAAAGATGGCCAGAATCATGGCTTATGACCTTATAAACTTATACCTACATGGAGTGAAACATGTAATTATAATTTCAATGTAATGTAGTTCCTGATTTAACAAAGCTACTGAGCATTGAGACTAAGTTCTAGGTTAGGTGGGATGGGCCAATGCGTGAAGGAGTAATGGGGCTATTCTCAGGGAAGAAGACTTCATTAAGGAAGGCAGTAAGGAATGAGTCTCAGAGAATGGATTGCGTGACTCAATTGAATAAGAGGAAAAATTTGCATGAGTGGTATTAAATGAAAAGATGAAAAAGAAGTAAAATGAAGTTGGTAAAACAGGAAGTCTGATTAAAATTATATTTTATCAGCTAGAAAGTAACTAAAAGATTTTAAGGGGAAAGAGTCATTGGTAAAATTAGTATTTAATAGTGATCACGCTAATGGAAATGTAAAGGATAGATTAAGTAGAATAAAAAAATAGAGATGGGAAATATTAATGTGGCTTTTGTCAGGAGTGAGAGAGAAATGTAATAGGTCAAATCTAGAACAGTAGTTAATTGGATCTGGGGTTACAGAAATAAGTATAGGGTGACTCTCAAATTTTTAGCTTAGGGAACACTGGGTGAGTAATGGCTCCATTTACTCAAAATGGTATAGGGGAGAGTAGCAGATTTGGGATGTAAAGAGAGGTCAGTATTTGGGGAGGGGAAAGAGGCAGGCAGATGATGAGACCAGTTTGGTTATAATGAATTTGAAATTCATGAGGCTTTGTATAGCCACTTCTTATTTAATAAAACTACTGAGCACACATAAATTGTAAATTAAAAAAAAAAGAAAGAAAAAGAGGTGAGGGGGAATAAGTGGGCAGTAGGTGTACAAACAGAAAACAAAATCTGATCTAGTCTATGTCTTCCGATCATGTTATTCTCTCTCCCCACGTCAACCTGATCTTCTTCCTGTCTAGGAGCAGAGAAACAGTAGAGACACTGTGTTCTACTGCTCAGAAGGAAGAATCAGAGGAAAATGAAGTTAGAAGGGTTAAGGTTAAATGGTTAAGCTGTGGGGTCTGCCTGAAGACAGCTTCTCCGAGAGTTATTTCAAAATTCATTCTGCTCGAACTGATCGTCTCTTTAATTAAATATGCTGACTTACATGACTGATAGTTATGTGGATAAACCCATTTTTTGTTAGCTTGATGACTAACTGCAACACTATAAAACCAGAAATACTTAACAAACTTCTATTGAGAGAATTTAGGTCACAAAATTATTATAAAGTAAATATTTTAAGAATTATTAAGCTCCTTTGACTTTGTTTTCTTCAATACTTGAAATCAGGATTGGTGAGGTTTATGAATAAACATTACATCAACTTTTCTGTCACGATTATTATTATGGTAGAATATACATAACATAAAAACTCTCCTTTAGACTTACATTTTAAGTTCATTAGCATTAAAAAATATTCACATTGTTATATAGCCGCCGCCACCAGCCTTTTCGTAAAGCTGTTATCTTGATTTTTAAATTATTTATTGATTTTAGAGTCAAGACATACTTATCACTTGTCCTTCTACTTTATATATTCCATTTAGAGAAAAAACAGAACTTCTGCTCTCTTCTAAAATTATATCTAGAGAAACTCCTTCATAAATTGAATATCAGCTTATGGAGATTTAAATTCAGCAGAGAATTTTAACATTCTACCAATTCTTATGTTCTGTAAGAAAAACATTGTGTTATTTGATTGAAGAAACATTTTCTAGCTAAGCCATACCAGTGCTACAAATATTAAACATTCTCTTCAGTTAAAATAAAATTTAAAGTTCAGAACTCCATGTGGTTCTAGGAAAAGCAGAGTATGCCAGAATGCGAAATAACAATAATGAGCCATAGTCTAGTACAGTTCTTGGCCCAGTGTAGGCTGTAATACATGTTTTAAATGAATAAGTGAGTTTACAAGAAGGGAAAATTAAATGCAAATTTTGTAAAAATTGTAGATCAGGATAATTAATAAGTGAAGTGAATGTCCTGTTACTAATCGAAACGGAAGTTAAAAGTATTGTTTAAAGTGCTTATGTGAAGTAAGCTAAAATTATTCTAAAACACTAATTAGATTCCAATAGACACAGTCCCTTTTAAAGCTGGAGAAAAGCAGTAAGTGATTTAGCAAAGGTTATGGCCCAGAGGGGGATCTTGAGGCTGCACTGGGGCCTTTCCAGGTTGAGCTCCTCCATGGAAAGAGAAGACAAGGTATCAATGAAGCATGCAGACTCTGGAGCCAGCTACTGAGTCTCAATGTCTACCCCGCCTCTTATTAGCTATGCACAATTAGGAAAAACATTTAACCCTTCTCTACCTTGGTTGCTTCACTGATAAAATGAAGCTACACATAGTGCTTTTGGGAGAATCGATTGTATGGCTTCAGATTAATGCCTCAATATGTACACATTTCATGGAAGGTATTTGTTTATAATGCAAGATAGTAATGATCATGGTGATAATAATATTTTTATCTTTAATAAAAGGTCACTGTAGGTCAACCATATTCACAAGAGAATATTTTTTTAAAAGGACAATAAAACCCAATACCTTCTATCACCAGAAGTTTTACTAATAAATCAGCCATAACTCTAGTAAACACTATTACTCTTCTACCACTATAATAAACATCACCATTTCCACAAAACCATCATCACCACCACCATCAACACCTTTGATTTCCATGTGAATATAAATTTGAATTTAAAAGTATCTTTTGGAGAGTCTGCATAATAACAGACAAGGTATAAATGTCTATATCTTGACAACTTAAGGAAAAAGACATTTTTAAAAAGATATTTGGAACCAAGAATAAAAATTTGATTAAAGTCTGAAACATAGCCAGTCTAGAAGAGTTTTTAGATATAAAAATATCATACATTATTGTTATAATATAAAATATTATGCAAACATAAAAATAATGATGTTTTACACTATTATTATTGTAGAAATAATGGATTTCATGAACTTGGGGTTAAGGTAGTTATATGAAATATACTAGAAATAAACAAGAAGTTAGATGCATGTACTATGCACAAAGTTTGAGAAAACAGTTTCAAAATAAAACAGAAAAAATATGAAGTTATTATCAGCCAGGTACATTAGCACATACCTGTAATCCAAGTACTTAGAGGCTGAGACAGGAGGATCACAGGTTTGAGACCATCCTTAGCTACTTAGTGAGAATCTCAGCAAGGCTGCAAGACCCTGTTTAAAAAAAAAAATAGAAAGGTCTACGGGAGTAGTTGAGAGATTGAATGCCCCCTCGTTCAATCCTCAGTACTACTATTACACACACACACACACACACACACACACACACACACACACACTCTTCTGTGCTAGTCTATGCTGTTTGGAATGGGCTTTAATCAGAGTGCTGGGCTTGGGTTTTATATCTGCTACATACCAGAGCTTGAATAAGTTATCTAATCTCCAAAAGCCTCAATTTTCTCCTGAAATTTGAGATGTGTATATAGAGTTCAGGTCAAAAGTTAATTAATACATCCCACAGATGTATTGCTCCAATGCACCAATAAAAAATAAAAATTACATTCCATGTATGCCCTTAGCACAATATGTTTACAAACCGAAGGCCCTCCTTAGTCATTCCTTAACATGAACTATTCACTCCCAATCACAGCTACTAAGTAAATGGCATCACCACTCACAGGCCACAGTTACCTTCCTTCCACTCGACCTTTTCCCACTTCTACTATCCTCTACCCCAAAACAGCTTATTAGTCAATTCTTGCTGTTCCAAACTCCAGAATGTAGTTCGAATCCATCTTCTGTTTTCCTTCCCTGCTGTCATTCGTGCTTATGCCCAGACAGCTGAGACAGGCCTGTCTCCTAGCTGTTGCTCAGTACAATCCCTTCTGCACAGAGTGGCCAAAGTGAATTTTAAGATGCAAATCATATGATGCCCAGTCTTCAATAGCTGCCTATCACATTTAGGATAAAACTCTCTTTAGCATCTTTGTTTTTTTTGTTTTTTTTTTTACCTGAACCTGTCCCTGTTCCTCCTTCTCACTTTATTATGTCTTTGGCCCCTAGAAACCTTGTTCATTCTTGCTGTTTTCTTGACAGAGCTTTTGATTGTGTCCTCTCAAAAGACCTCCCAGGCCAGTTCCTTTTATTTTTGTCTAAACTTTTATTATCTGAAGTTAACGTTTACTATTTTTTTGCTTAATATTAATTTAACGGTCTATTATTAGACAATCTTTTAAAGACAATTATACTGTTGATCTTTTCCATGCTTCTATCTCCAATGCCAGGAGTGTGCCTAGCATGGTTCTGAAATATGATTAAATATTCACTGTACAGGTAAAAATTAAAATTTTAGGGGATTCAAAATGTGAGAAGTAAATCGTATCTCATGAGGAAAACGACTATGGCAGAAAATAGAGAAGAGATTTATATTTTTTTCTACAGGGAAGAAAGCCCTTAGATCCTTAAATGGAGACAACATAAGGGATGAGTAATAAATTCAGGGAGACTCATGTCTGAAGGTCCATTAAATGTATTTTTGTATAATGAGTTCTGAAATGAGTACTGGAAAATTTATGAGAAACTTTATATTTTTTTAATTTTAGAATTTATAATTGATCTTTGGTACTTAAAGTTATACTTAGGCTAATATACACATTTAAAAAAGAAATAATTGCCAAGTTTACATAATGCATAAAATCTCAATGTGACTTTGACACATATGTAAGGAAAATATATATGCTATATCCCAAAAAAAGACAAGACAAAAGATTCAATACTATGATTATTTAGTTATAATAGTATATGATATCTGGAAAGCAAAAATGAAATTGACATAGCATTGCTGTTGCAATTGACAACAATTGCTGTGTACTCACCGTGCATGGGGTCTGCATCCATGGCTCCCCATCAATCTGCATTGGCAGAGACTTGCTAGTCCTGAGAGACAATATTTCATTTTAAGTATAGCACTGAAATATTTCATGTAACAGACTATATGTAAAATATAGGATGATGAAACCAGGAAAGGCAAATATGGTAATAGTTGAACTCTAAAGTCATATTCTGAAAGGGAGAGATTTATTCACTATTAATGAATACCCTAAAAAGTACCTTGGCCACAGGAATGTTAAGAGCTTCCTGGTAAATGTAGTGATATAAACAAAAATTTCTGAAGGTCAAAAGAAAATGTCAGTGTAGGTGTTTAAGGACATGGAATTCTTACAGCTAAAAGAAACTCTTTATTTTCATGCCCACCAGGTGGCAAACCTAGAGAAAAAAATGTTGGATTTCTCAGATTTTCCAGTATCAGCCAGGCATGGTGGTACATACCTGTAATCTCAGTATTAGGAGGTTGAGACAGGAGACCACAGATTAAAGACTAACCTTTGTAACGGTTAGTAAAAGAAAACAAAAAAGACTTTGGAAAGACCATGTAAAAGTCTTTAATTACAATTTAGCAATACTCAGCAACCTAGCAAAACCTTGTTTCAAAATAAAAACATAAAAAAGGACTGGGGTGATAGGTCAAAGATAGAATGCCTCTGGGATCAATCCCTAGTATTACAAAACAATCATACAAACAAACAATGCAAAAAAAGACCCCATTTTCCAGGATCAACACTTTCATGTAAATAGTATTTATTATGTCTACACTATAATTCGTGGTTTTGCCATAAAGGTCAAAATAAACTTGTTTTCTCCTCACAGGTTAAATATTAGGAAAGATTCTTTAAAAAGTTTCAAATTTAATCCACAATTTTTTTATCATAAAATAATTTATTATTAACTTTATAAGAACAATCTCACACTTTGGTCCATGAGAGAACTAACTTCATAGTCCCAAAATAACTTTTTTGACTTTGGATAATTTGTCTGGTAAATACTTTGGGGTTTCAGTAAACTAAAATGAGTGTGAATGAGCATAGAGGAATTAAATTTGCATGTTAAAACTGGGGCATCACCATTTCCATGGTAGTTAATAAGAGAGATCCCAAGACCCTGACAAGTAGTTAACCAATATTTTATAAAAGCTATCAGTTTCCTTTAGTTTGAAATATATGTGTTAATAATTGAACATTTGGAAAAATAAGAGAGATGTCACTATCAGAGTCTTGCATGCTTTTGATTATTTTGTGGTTATGACTCCCTCTGTCAATTACAGAGGAAAGAGCTACCTGACAACCACAGAAGAGCACTGAGCCAGCCGCCGGCCAGCACTTTTCAGTCCTGTGTATATTTGCCCCATCTCCATGGCTCCTTCCAAGCCAACCACCTCCAGCAACTGGTCACTCAGATCTGAAAGAAAAGATAAGCCTTGTCAGTTATAGTGAAGATGCATATGTCCAAAATTTAACACCATTGAATATTGTGGAAATAATGAAGGCATGTCCTAGAGAAAGTTGTTTCAGCTTGAAAATCAAAAGTCATGAAAGGATGGCCTACTTCTGCAACTCTCAATTTAACTAAATCTTGAGGTTCTGTGGAAAATTATTTGCTGTCAGCTTATTCTAAAACAAGTAGGAAGGACAAATCTGAGTCAGATAATGCTAAAAAACATACCAGTAGTTTTTTTTTTAACATCAACAAACTTAATGTTATTCCACATGTATATACGGAACATTGTATATCCCACATCAGACATTTGGCAGCAAATACACATTTTATAACTATAAATAAAGTATGAGGATATGCTGTCAAACACAATTTTGTTAAATTACTTGAATGAGAGACCTTAGTGATCATAGAGTTGAAATGTTTTATTGTATAGATTAGAAGACTTGAGTCCCTAAATCATTGACTGACTTGTCTATAGTCATAGGTCACTTTGTATATAAGTTCAGAAAAAATATTAGTTTCTGGAAATATTTTCCTGATATTAAGGAATACATATTCTACCAAAATAATATACAGTAGTAGTTTGGATAATTAGCACAGTGCAATTATCATTATTATTGACAGAAGACACTAAAAGGGGCTAATAACATAGATATCACTTGTTAGATGTTTATTAGTATCTGTCTCTGGAATAATCACAGTCTATCTCATTGGCTTCCTCTCAGAATGAACCTAAAAAAAAAATATGATTATCCCTGTTTATAGAAAAAGAAGCTGAAAATTACAAAAGTTAACTCCATTTCAATATTCACATACCAAAGAAATTATAAAACTAAAATTTGAACCCAACTACTTTGGAGTATAAGTACTGTGCTAACCTTTAATGAATCAGAAGTTTGAAAAACAGTTAACAACTATAGAAGTATTTCTTACATAGAGAAAGAGGCTGGATTATGTGAGCTCCAAGTTCCCTTTCTAGTCTAAATATTTGTACTCAATCAGAAAGCAAAGTTTGGACTCATATCAGTAAAATCCCAGGAAGCCCTTCCCTAAGACACAGTTATAACACTCATCTACTGAACTGAGTGCTGAGACCTTTGATTTGGAAATAGACATGGGTCATTTTCTATGATAATAATCTTATGTACTCTCAATGTGTTTTCAAATGTACATAAATAGATCATCTAGACATTTCACACAGAGTCCAAAAACAAGCAGGGGTAGCAATTCTAATGTCTGAATAAATAGACTTTAAGCCAAATCTTATCAGAAAAGACATAGAGTGCCATTTCTTACTGATGAAAGGAACAATCCAACAAGAAGATGTAATGGTAATAAAATATGTATGGAAATAGACATATGTTTGGAAATAGACATGGGTCATTTTCTATGATAATAATCTTATGTACTCTCAATGTGTTTTCAAATGTACATAAATAGATCATCTAGACATTTCACACAGAGTCCAAAAACAAGCAGGGGTAGCAATTCTAATGTCTGAATAAATAGACTTTAAGCCAAATCTTATCAGAAAAGACATAGAGTGCCATTTCTTACTGATGAAAGGAACAATCCAACAAGAAGATGTAATGGTAATAAAATATGTATGTCCCAAACGTGGATGCACCCACTTTTATAAAATAAACTCTTCAAAGCATTAAGACTCAGATACACCTCACCTCAAACAATATAATTGGGAGACTTCAACAGAGCTTTCATACCATTAGATTGATCTTGCAGACAAAAAGATAATTAAAGATGGTTTAGAACAAAAGAAGATCATAAACCAAAAGGACCTAATAGACATATGTACAGACTGTTCCATCCAACAACAGCAGAACACACATTCTTCTCATATCCTTATGGAAGCTTCTCCAAAATTCTAAGCCACAAAACAAGTACTAGCAAATCCATAAAATGGAATATAATCCCTGGCATCTTTTTAGATCATAACAAAATGAAAGTAAAAATCAACAGGAAGACCCAGAGGAATCACATAGATACATAGAGACTGAATGATACACTTTTGAATGAGGACTGAACCAAAGAAGAGACAAGGGGAGAAATTAAAAAATTCTATAATCACCGTGTGTGGTGGCGCATGCTTATAATCCCTGCACTTGGGAGGCAGAGACAAGAGGATCAGAGGTTTGAAGCCAGCCACGCTGGCTTAAGAGACCCTGTTTCCAAATAAAAATATAAAAAAAAATAGGTGTCTGTGAGTGTAGCCTGGAGGTAGAAGGGTTTCCAGGAACTCTAGTACCAAAAACACACAAAAAAATTCTATAATCATATGAAAATAAAACATAGAGGCACACCATACCAAAAGATAAACAAGATTGATAAACTCTTAGCACATAGTACTTTGAAATCTCAAAATTCATGAGGTCCATGATCACTAGAAAATTTAATATAAGCACTTACAACAGAATTTAAAAATTTAATATAAGCACTTATACCAGAAATTGTGATCAAGACTTCATAGTTTTCTAGGGAAATTATAAAAGTATTATTTTTAAAATTTAAAACTATAGCTATGGCATGGGATTGGTTCAAATAAAGATCGTTTAGCTACCACAGCAAATGTTACCAAGTCAGAGTTTAGATCCTCCACCTTGTTCCTCTAACTCCTATTTAGACTTATTTCTCATGAAGCTTATTCTGTTTCTAGTTTAAATGGATGTTGCCAAGAACAGATGGACAAGGAATAGAAACATATTCTTTCAACTGTAGCCGGCACTAAAATGTGCTTGGCTCTGTAGCCTGGGTGTTAATATACGCATTTCTTAGATATAAGTCAACCAGAAAACAGCACTGTGGCAAACAGGAAAGCCCAGATGTGTACCTGGTGATATTTATAAAACAACTACTACCAGCCCCTGTGCAGGACTGGAGTTCAAGTTGGATATTGTAGGTTTTTACTGTCTGATTTCTGCATAGGTAAAATTTTATGCTAATTTTTGTAATGATCTGAGGCTGGTTGGTGGGAAGTAGTCTAGAAGAAATGAAACACTTTCTCACAACATAGTTAATCTGTGAGCCCTAACTTTTCCCTGAATCACAAGGATTTGTCTACGCCCACACCATATTGCTACCGTCTACCACCCTCCTTCTGATTTTGTTCTTTCTTTTAATTTGTCTTTGTTTTTATCCCTGCAAAAATACCCTGAAAATCTATTCTACTGCTAATAATCAGTAATTAAGATATTTCTTGTGGATTTAGAAAACCTAGGCTTTCAACCTTTCATGTTCGTGCTCACAGAAAGTGTTATATAGGAATGGCAAAATGTTTACAAAGACTAGCAAAAGTAAATAATTACCATAGTCTTTTTAACTAGGCATTTAGATGGGAAAAAAATCAGAAAAAAACTAAAATTGTGCTGTGCAAATTTGCTCCCATAAATGCATCCATATTGTTTGATGCAGCATGATCTGCAATATCCATAAACAACTTATATCTCCTACATGTTGTCTTTGAGATAGGGGTCTTGATTGACTTCAGACAGAGTTTTTGTCTATACATTTTTGAACTCTTTCTATATGTGGTGTCCTCTGAACATCAAAGACTTCTTTATTTCCTGTTCTATCTAAAATTCAAGCGTAGCTTTCCTTGCAATGACCTAACCAACCACAGTAACCTATTTAATTGATTTGCTACCCAGCTATTGATTTCATAATTAAGAATAGGAGTAGCACAC
This sequence comes from Muscardinus avellanarius, assembly GCF_963383645.1. Classification (NCBI taxonomy): domain Eukaryota; kingdom Metazoa; phylum Chordata; class Mammalia; order Rodentia; family Gliridae; genus Muscardinus; species Muscardinus avellanarius. The sequence continues at coordinate 37,177,787 of NC_137795.1, read as the reverse complement.
TATAGCTCATGGACCAAATCCACTTACTGTCTGTTTTTGTATGGTTTATGAATTAAGAATAACTTTTTCCAAATTTAACAAGTAGAAAAACTGAAAAAGAATACTATATTGTGATATGTGAAAATTATATCAAACTATATTGCCCATGAATTAGTTTTAATTGGAACATAGTCATATTCACTTGTTTAAATTTCATCTCTGCCTGCTTTAGCATCACAATGGCAGAGAAGAGTAGTTGTGGCTGTGACCATATGGCCCACAAATTGTTAATTCTTTACTATCTGGCCCTTTGGATAAAATGTTTCCCAAAAGAAACATGAATTCTTTTAGATCACAGAAGTCTTGAGTTCTGCAATAACTGCTAATGGAACCAGAGTGGCCTGAAAGACCTACTCTTCATGCACTGATACCACGGGCCAAGCAACTCTTCTCAACCACGACATCTCGACACCCTAGTGATCTCTGAGGTTTGCCAAATTCATTCATTGCCATCAATCAGCAAAGTGTCTAAGTAGCTTTAACTCAAAAGAAACTAGAACAGCTAAGAATTCAGCTTTAGGCTCGGCCATTGCATTTTTGTTGGCTTTTTTGAAAGTGAGAGAAGAAGTGGAGTCATAGAAAGGAAGGCAGAAGTTGCAAGCAGATCTAGAGGCCCAGGTGTGAATCAGCTCTACCTCTCAGAGTCCTCTGCAAGCATAGACAAGTGCTCACTTCCTGAGATGGGGACGTGTGTATGTGTGTCTATCCTCAGCAAGACCTTGCTTTTGCTTAATTTAATGTTATGAGATGAACTTTTGAAGGACAAAATACGAGGTTTCTGATTTCATGTCCCTTCAGATATCTCCATGGGGGTAATGGAGTCAAGAGAATTTTCAAATTAGATATTTTCATTTTTAAAGTGAAAATCTTAAGAGATATTTTAGAGGAAAAATTAATGAAACCACCAAAATTGGGTCACATTAGAGCAGAATTCTTAACATAGGGTTTATAAATCTGAGTGGGGGAAATATAACTGTATTATTACTAACCTAATTTGAATTAAATAGTTCTTTCAAGTCTAAATTTTTGGCAAGAAACTATAGTTGTAGTGGCTGTTTCTATGACTGTTACTGATAGATATCAGAGACATTTCCATATCATATTATAGTTAGTGCAATTTTTCTTTTAAAAAGATAGTAACCAATTTTAATTATTCACAGTCCTAAAATATATTTAGTAATCTTTATAAAAATAATAATTTAAATTTTATTATTTTTAAATTTAAATTTTATTTGCATATAATATTTCAAAATTTTATTTACACATAACTATTTTGAAATTTTAATAATTACTGGACCTCTGCTAGATTTTTAAAATTAACTTGTTAATAAGGAAGTACACATTACTAAATCAAAATTTTAGCATTATTTCAACACAATTGGCTTTATATGTAGTCTGTATACTCTATCTTTTAAATTTTAAAACGTCTGATAAAAGTCTGTGGATTTCAACAGAATGGCAGAGGACTGTAGCACCAAAATGGTCTGAAAGCTTAATTTGGAGTAGAATTTGCCTTTGACATTATAAGTCTTTTTCTGGACATTGTTGATGCTGCTTTCAATAGGGAATGTGGAGTAAAATTGTAAAATCTGAAGTTGGGGACATATATGATGATTGGAGAACTCAGGAGCAACACAGCTAATAAGTGGGTAATATTTATTCATTGCTTAGTCTCTTCATTTTGACAGTTATGTTCTGATAATATGTTTCATTATGTAATTGTTTCAGACTGCCATATGTGATAGAGCAGAAGAAGATGCACTACAAACACAGACTGGATGTGGGTTGTAGCATTTCATAGAATATGGAGTATCCCGAAGAGAGGGCAGGGAGAGGTGGAGCTGAGCAGCACAAACTTGGAGTGTGGTGCATGGTGGGCGGAGTCCAGCAACACCCTGTCCCACTGTGGGGGACAACCCTAAGGCACACTCAGCGGGCACGTTTTGTAATTCACATTAATTGTTAATTATATCCACTGCTTATTAAGTCATTGTTTGGCCATGGTAAGAGCAGACTAGCTCTAAAGTTGTACTTTCTAAGGATATGCAGATTTTATGCCCTCCAGTGATGTTTCATTTATCTAACATTGATTTAAAACATTTATGAGCATCCAGAAAACCTTTTTTAAATTAAAAAAAAATTTTTTTTGGTGCTGTGGATTGAACTCAGGGACTCATCTATGCTGAGCACATACTCTAACACTGAGCTACACCCTGAGTCCCCAGAATAAACTTTAAAAACGCCAAGGTGTCTATCTGAAATCCATCCACCAAACTACATACTTCAGAGATTCTTCCTTAATGTGTCTGTCCACTGCCCATTGATTCTGAATTTGGTTTTACATCTCATAAGTATAAATATTCATATTCCCTGACTTCCATAAATTAAAAGATGCAAATAAAAAGGGGTGAGTAGAGAAAGTTTAAGGAAGAATTTGTTAACATGTACTCTGTTTCATTGATAAAATGAAGGTAGACTTTTAACACATTAAGAAACAAACTATGCAATTGTAGGTCTATTAACAAAAGAGAAAAGAAATGGTAAGGGTTTCTATGTAATTGCATGCTTACTATGAATAGATTCTCTACTAAGGGCTTTCAATTTTTCATTTAAGACTCTCAACCATTCTTTGAGGCTGGTATTATTCTATTCATTTTATTGTTAAAGAAATTATGCCACTTTGTTACTGTATAATTGAAAATCTGATTTTTAAACTTGGTGTGCTTGACTCCAAATTCCATGTTATTGTATATACTGATGACAGTAAGAACTAGTTAATTAAATGTTATAAGTGATGGAAGAGAAAAAAATACTACACAGGAATATATCCATGACACCTTAAAATGGTGCTGCTAATGATCATACCACTAAATTGTTTCAGATATCATCACCAAATTAAAACACAGTAAACACAGTATAAAACTTCTATTTGTGAGTACTCCAAGTCACATAGGAATTAGACTCTGAAAAATCTCTGTACGAAAGCTAAGAAATGCAAAATGCTTTTTGGAACAATTTCTATCCAAAATGGTTAAAATGCGATATCTAAAGAGATTAGAATCTGGAACACAAATGGATTAACTAGAGTTATTTGAAAAAAATATAGCAGTATGAAATATCCCATTTCCTACTGAAATCTGAAAAATGAAGGGTGTGTGTGTGTGTAGAATCACATGGCAGACTTTAAAAAATGACTTTTAAAGAATGGATTTGATCATCTCTTTTAAAGCCATCTGGTTTTTTGAAAACAACCAGGCAGAGCTGACTATAACTTTATGTGTTTTCCTTCTAAAATCCTGAACTTCCCTAAACGTATCCAAAAAAGAAGACCAGAAATCACAGTATGGTATATTGTCAACAACCTCCCATTTTGTCCAGAGCAGTTCAAGGCCTACAATTCACTTTGTAACAGTGTACTTGAAAAGTGAACTTTCACCACAGGACATACAACCCAAGGAATCATAAGTATTTCATTCACAAGACCCATAGAGGACCAGTGTCAAGATTTCCCACAGCAATCTATTGCTGCAACTGGCAGTTGTATTCTCAGGAAATGTGTATGAGCAGAAGCAAGTGGTGAATTTGAACACTGCTGCCTCTGGGTTCTCGAGTCAGTTTGTTCTTGCTGAGCTTTGTGTGTGGACTCAAGGCCCTCGCTTGTTTTCTGTGTGAATGAGCCGTTGGTGTGTGTGGGAATGTTTTCACAGTGCTATGCCTCCTCTGCCCTCTTCTATAAACCAAGCTATTTCACGTGTCTCCTCATATGAGTGCCATCACCAAACAAAGCGAGTGCTCATGAATGAAGGCTGATGTCAGCAAACTCTGAATAGCTTCTGGATAGGCATCTGCACCCTAATACCAATGCCAGCCGAAGGGGTGCATTCACACGGGCAATCACCAACCCTTATTCTCCTAAGGAGCACGCACTTCCAGTAATTAATATACAAAACAAAACCATGCACATTAAAGTTCAATATATAGGGCAGTGCCAATATTACTTTATATATGGTCATCTAGTCTTTAATCCAGTTTCTAGAAGTTGTAGGAAAATCAGATATTTATTTGAAATATAGAATTTAATGGGCTATTTCAGCTGTGTCATTCATTTTGATTTCAATGAAATATGAGAGAAATAAAAATTTAAAAGCATGCTGATTTCAAACTCACTTATAAACTTTAGCTAAAAATTAAAAGGACAAAATAATGGTAAGGAATAGTGATTTACATTCAACATTTCCCTGTATAACAGAGCTGTTTTGGTATTCACTGTTCCCTGGTTATGTATAAATTATTACACTCCTAGCAAGAGATTGAAAGACTCTATTATATTTGGAGTTCTTGTGCATAAAAACATTGCTGGTCATAAGTAAATCTTTTTCTCCTGGCAGTTTATCTTCGGTGAAAAGTCTACATGGCTAAATAGAATTAAATCCCAGAGAGCTTCATTTGGAACTTTTTGTTACAGGCAAAAGATAGGATTATATTGTGATGTCTTGTGTCTTGCTAAGGATGCTTGAAAAGCTGCTGAGTTCAAGGCTCTGCACAACAGGAAGTTTATAGTTTCTGCTATGAACAGTTAACTGTTAGTGCAGGACTGAGAGTCCCTCTCTCATGAACGGAGACAGGAGCTGTTAGTGGCTTAAGCACCAAGCACCCTGCATAGCATCATTACATCACCATTGAATGATGAGCAATTCTTGACTCCTACGTACCTCTAGGAAAAAATAATTCCAGTCAAGAAGACATTCCTAATTTTTAAAATTTGTTTGGAAGTTCATAATAGATTGTGAACAGATGGACCCACCTAATAGGCTGCCTGCTACCAAGTTAGTACAGCTTAGCCCACACCTAAGTACTTTTATTTTGTATATATTCTCATTTTCTCCCCTTTTATTGTGCAGTCAGGTAATTTTAATTCATAAATTTATGCCTGCAGAAAAAGAATTGTCCTGGATTATTAAAGTGAATTAAATGTTGACACAAGTAGTGTTATTTGAATGGGACTTTAAAATTAATTCCACCCGTAAATAATTGTAAAAAATACAACATCTTTTGTCGTGTCAACTACAAAGAGCAGAGAAATCTATTCCTCACATGAAATCACTCAGAAGAACGAACTTGCATCCTACTGCTACAGATGGGTTTTCAGCATCTAGTCACCTTATGACACTTATTAATCATCTACTAAAAGTTTCCAAAGAGTTTGACTTTTTTTTAAAAAAAAATAAAGAATAAGCTTTTGTATACAGATATGGTAAAGGATTCAGATAAGCACAAAAAGTCTCTGTGAGAGAATTTTCCTTACATTTTTACAAAGCATGGCATTTTATCTTGACAAAAGAACTACACTGATATTAATCCAGCTTTTAGAAAATGCAGCAACATTCATGACTAATAGTAATGTGAAAAGTAGACTGGGAAAGTTAAAAGTATCTTCACCCCTAGCAACACTAGAGAACACAAGAGAAGTTCAAATGCAAACTCAGATTTTCAGCACTAAGAAGCTAAGGACTTGATCTTTCCTTTCAAGGAGCTGCTTTGGGGGATGGGGGAAGCTTAAACCTCTTTTATATTGCAAACTTTGCCAATGTATCTTATCCTTCTACTTCATCATACAAGAGCTACATCCCTCTTTAACAGTTTAAAATGCAATTGCATTGATATCCTTGGTATAGAGACAAATTATTCTGTTTAGGCATATTCTTTTAAAAGTTATTTGTTTAAAAGGGCTTCACTGTATTGGTCTTATAGCCCTTCATACAACAGAACAAAAGCAGTTCTATGAAAGAAGACTAAACTTGGACTAACCGTTAAAAAAAAAAAAAAGCAAAGTTCCTCTCTGTTTTTATCAAATTTGATTGCTGCAGCTGTTCCCAGTTTCTGTATTTTAAAAATAGCCTTATTCAGTGCCTTGTTGGCTAAAGGCCAGAGTGCCATTAGAACATGTTGTACGGAAAACCTCTATTCAGTTACAGATACAGAAATATATTTAAGATCAGTGGGGGTCATCTGCAGCAAACACTTGTAAAGGAAAATAGAATTTTAATGTGTTTGGACTGATCACCACTTTTCAAGCTAGTTGAAAGCTCCTGTGCAGAGCCTTCCTATTATTTTTTTCCTCTTAGGTAAAAATATAGAATGAATATCAACTTCATTGGAAAAATATTATTAGAATGGTCTATTTCTCAAATAGCAATTGTGTAGCTGAAATACAGATTTCAAAGAATACCTACTAGTGGTCTCTGTCTAACAGGTTAACAGGCATCCATCCAGGGGGAAAGATCGGCAACTGAAAAAATACTACAAATGGGTCATAGCTTCTCTCTAAAATAAGCTGCCTAACTAAGGTTACCAGGTCTGAAATAGACCAGTCTGTCCTTCCCCCCATAAATGAGTCTGAGGACTCATTTTGGGCAGATAACTTCATACCTTTGGGCTCAAAGTGTGTGGAGCTAGGGTCAAAGAATTGAATTATTCAGTGGAGTTCTACATGTATTCTGTTCTCTTTTTGCCTCAACAAAGGATTGAAACTAGCATTTGGGACTAAACAGATTCATACAGGAGTGTTAATGTGAGTTGAGAGTAAAAGTGTCTGTTCTGCATGTGTCTTCAATAAAAAGAAGGTGCTTTTCTTTTTTAATTCAGGGAATGATAGTATGAAAGAAAGATTTAGAAGCAGAAGTTTGAGGAGAACCTAGGTGGGAAGAGGAGCTTCTGTTAAGGAAATGCACACCAGATGTGAAGGTGTGAAGTATTAGAGACTTGGCCTTTCTGGAAAGCTAACATATTAGCTTGTCACAGTTTTGTGGTGGCTGGTGGAGGACATGAGTTGGGTTAGAGATCTAAGGCGTTAGCAATAGCAGTAGTCAGAATACCATCATTTATATTAGTCTCTTTCCCTTGACACTTAATTTCCATAAAGTAAAACAAAGAGGCCAAGAAGACACTAGCACACACGCTGGGATGTGGGACAGAAGAGGAACCCTTAGTCTAGAAAAACTTAATCTTTTATAATAGGCATAAGCCTGTCTATCTTTTCCCAGTTGCCAAACTGGTTTATAAAGAGTAGCCATTTTTAACACTTTCCTGATCAAATGTGAATGAGAACCATGATGGTACTAAAGTAGATGTGATACGAAAATATTTCACAGTTAGCAAGAGCACTGGCCAACCAGAGTGGATCCTATCATTGTTAGGTAACAGGGTTCCAGAGGCCTCTAATATACCTGGCATTGATCTCCTTGCTGGATCTTGAAGTCAGTATAAAGTCCCAGGGAGGAATGGGGGAACGTAGGAAGATCATGAACAACAGTGTGGAAATATGGAAATAATTTAACATTTGGTGCCACTATCCTGAATGGCAAGTTCCAGTGGAAGGTACTAAACTGAAATATGTGTCTTAAATTCTAGTTTCTAGTCCTAGCTTTTGCTTCTTTTACAAGGTAATCTCAGGCAAGTAACTAAGTGTTTCTGGGACCAAGATACCTTATCTCCAAAAGAAGAATGATATTGACTTGGCTTTGTGATTAGATCGCTCAGCTTTGTGATTAAAACATACAGTTAATCTTACAGTAAAATTTTCCTGCTTACTCTTTCTTAGTCCCCAGACTAAAAATATTTTGCATAAATGAAGTAATTATATAAATTATTTGAATGCTACATTTTTGATCTACCAACATTTCCATGAGAATAGTTTGGAAAAAATACTGGAGACAAATTAATTAAAGATGGTGTGCCCAGGTAAAAGATACATGACTACAGATATTAAAATGGAGGACACAGAATGAATTCAAGTAAAGAACAAGAAACAAATAAAAAAAGGGTCTGATCTAAAAATTCACTTGGTTTAAGTAAATGTAAAACATAGTTAGGCTGGATGCCTCATAAGAGAGAGAGGACCAGAGTACGAGCATCTCCCTTTGATTTTTCACCATGAATCCAAGAGTGGAGAGCTTAGCCAGGCATTCTGCAGGAGGCATGGGACAGGCCTGGCCACATGTAAATGTGGAGGAAGAGATATGACCCAGATTGGTCTGATTACCACAAGGATGGGGACAAAGTGATGATCTTCAGATGTTCTAGGTACAAGGCAAAGTAGAATTATAAAGTTTAGTGGATTCACTTAGTAAGCAAAACAAAGCTACTTTGGGCTGGTGGCAGCTCACTGTAATGAAGCACTTTATTAGGCAATGATTTTACTATGCGATTGCTTCATGATTTCTGAAATAAAAGCAGTGATGACAAAATATGCAATTTCCTAGGGTTCTGGGTATCAACATTACAAAACAAGTCATTTGTTATTTATCATATGCTTATTACAATTTCAGAAATTACAAAAGCAAAGTGTCAACACAAAAAATAAAATATTCAAATCATATGTATCAATTGCTAGGCTAGGTGTGGAGTATATAGTGATGAGCAAAGCATAAAATGGATTTTTACTACAGAAACTGGAAAGGGGATGTTCACTGTAGTGTATCAGTGTAGTGTTAAAGCTGTCTATAAAGTGGAAGCTCCTGGGGATAACTTGTTACTGCACTGGAGAAGTCGCTCTGGTTACAAAATTGGTTGAGTGCTTGGATTCAGCCATTTCTGAACCTAGGTTATGGATTTTCATGTACATAAGGAAATAAATCCACTTTGTACTTTTAAAAGTAATTTAAAATATGAATACCTAAAATAATAATAATCAAAAGGTTTAGCTTTATTTAGCCAGTTGAGTTTGGTTTGTGTCATCTGTAAATGAATAATACCCAGGTGACACGACTTCTAGCCCTTACTACTGGCAGATTCATTGTCTTCAATATACTTGAATGGTGTCATTTGCCCTCACTGGTGCCTTTAACTAATTTGTATTCCTTAAAGAGCAAGAGCCTTTACATTCAATTATCCATAATCATAACTTTATTTCCAATGCTACTCTATGAAAATTATGAAACCTTTTCCAAAATACTATTTTCTATTCCCCAAAGAGGCCTGATCACCACTGTCCAAAAATACAGTTTTTCCACTCAGTTCAAGGGCTTTTAGTTCTCATTACTCTCTTTTACTGCTTCCTCCCATGTCAACAGCCCTCCTATAAATGTTTCAAAAACACATTATGGTTGTGACTTATTTGGGCTCAACCTACAGTACTGGGAGGCAGAAAATAGAATCAAAGACTCACATAGCATGGTCCCTAACACATAAGACCTAGCAGTAACCATGATACACAACACTTTTCACACTGGTCATTTCTTTGCCTAGTGGACTATACCACTGCCCCTTACTGTTGAACATGATTAATATGAATAATTTAATTCAACTCCCATTTTTTTTTTTTTTTTTGGTGGTACTGGGGTTCCTGGAAACCTTTCTACCTCCGGGCTACACTCCCAGACACCTATTTTTATACTTTTTTATTTGGAAACAGGGTTCGAACCTGCACGATCCTCCTGTTTCCGCCTCCCAAGTGCGGGGATTATAAGCATGTGCCACCACGCCCGGCTTAACTCCCATTTTTCACAAAAGTAGTCTCCACTTTTACATAGTTACCATGAATTTTCAAATGTCTCTTTTTATTCCATGTGGATTGGATTTTTGCTGTTGTTGTGGTACTGAGGATGGAACCCAGGGACCTTCTACCTCTGGGCTATAGCCCCAGCCCTATTTTTATTTATTATTTGGAAACAGAGTCTTGATAAGTTCCTGAGAGCCTCACTAAGTTGCTGAGGCTGTCTGCGAACTTGTGATCCTCCTGTTTCAGCCTCCCGAGTACTGGGATTACACACGTGTGCCACCATACCCGGCTATGGATTTGAAATTTTGACAGAAAATTTTATTTTCCTGGGCAAAATTTTGCCCTTATATTTACTTTGTAGTATTATACATATTGCTTTAAATTTCTACATAATATTTATTTGCCATTCATTGCATTTATTTCACCCAACAAAATTAAATTGAGTACCAGTAGATGTGGGGTTCATCAATCTACACCAGATACTCTGGGAGGTGACTGAAATGGATGTGAAAGGCACAGTTCCAAACCCAAAGAGATTAGTCTCCTCAAGAGAACTGGAAAAAAAAAAAAAAAAAAAAAAGTCGGGCATGGTGGCGCACGCTTGTAATTCCCCTCTTTGGGAGGCGGAGACAGGAGGATCGCTCAGGTTCGAAGCCAGCTGTGCTGGCTTAAGAGACCCTGTTTCCAAATTTAAAAAAAAGTATAAAACAGGTACTGGGAGTGTAGCCCGGAGGTAGGAGGGTTTCCAGGGACCCCAACACTGCCAAAAAATAAATTAATAAAAGAAAGAAAGAAAAAGAAAAAAGAAAGGAATGTAGTATTGCCAATGGTGCTTGATGCTGAAGAGAGTTGGGATGCTACGGGTTTAGGGAAAAAGCCTAGACATGTGAGTTATTGAGGTTACGAGGACTCAGTCATGAAAGACCTTATAAACCTTGCTGAGAGTTTGGGCCTTTCCTGTAGCGTGTACTGGAGTGCAGTTAATTTTTTAAGCTAAGTAGAAAAGTGTCTGGATTAAACTTTTAAAATAATATTTAGGAGGCATGGAAGATGGTACTTTAAACCATTTAGCCTCCTATAACAGAAATACCACAAACTGGGTGCTTATTAAGAACATACTTTCATTTTCCTCAGTTCTGGAGGCTGAGAAAACGAGCATCAAAGTGTCTGGTGAGTGCCCGCATCCTAAACCAAATCATTTCACCGTAGCCTCACATGGTGGATGGGTGAAGGATTGCTCTGGTTGCGATCTCAACATATAATGTGAGGGGGCATAAACACCCAGTTCATTGCAGGTGGATTTTAAGGAAATGAAGTAAGAAGCAGGGTGATCAGAGAAGCACTGAAGTTGTCTAGTGAAAGATGGTAAGGAGTTAAATTAAAGCTGTGTCCATGTGCATGAAGTCAATATCACATGGAGGAGATGGAGCCGATAGCACCACGAATAAGCAGGTGAAGTGTGTTCAAAGGCAAGAGGTTCCCATCCCAGTTGAGGTACTACCAACCAAAATATGGAAAGCTGGGAGAAAAGCAGGTGGGGGAACAAGCAACAAGCTAAGTATAGTTTAAAATATGCTGGTATTGTGGAGTCAGTGAGACATTTATGCAGAGCTCTCTGCTTGAACTTATTACATGCTGAGAACTGCTTGGAGAATATATATCTGTAGATGGGAAACATTATTTTAAAATTAATATAAAATCCTTAAGGATGAGAAATATACACTGGGCTGCTTTTGAGTTTGTTTTTAGATACCCAAATGCACAACCTGGCACAGAGTAGACAATCAATAGCATATGTTGAATTAGTAATAATGCTCTGAATTAAGTACACTTGAAGCTTTCCTGATAGTCTTCTATAAGTGTCTCCAGAAGAAAGACGGGCTCACCCTTAAATTTAGTTTGCAAAGAGTATGAGGTAGAAAAAAAGTCTCAGAAATTTGAGAAAATTTCTTAAAGTAGCAAATATATTCCTTTTGATTAAAGATGAATATTGATGGACTTTCTTCTACGTAGTCATCCTTTCTCATATCTATCTAACTCTTTTTAGCTTCTCACACTTTTTCATGTTTAATGCATGCTCACAGTATTTATGTACTATGCTTAAGCCATTGTTACCTGAGTGTTTTTCACTTGTAACCTAAAGCATTCCCTACTGATCCAACTATACATATGGAGGGGAAAAAATCAGAGAAAATAAATAATTGGCTCACAGTTTTATAGCAAATGCCTAAGGTTCTTTCTGTGATACCATAATTGTGTGCTGCATCTCAAGGTTATTGATGGGAAGATTCTTTGAATATTTGCCCTTAATTAGTAATGCCTTACCAGGGAAGTTCTCAAAGGTAAAAATACTATTGCTATATAACCATTCTTTATGTTATGAGCATCTTTGTCATTTCTACTTCTCAGTCTTTATTATTCAAGAATACTGCTAACTTATTTTTACTTAACTGATTTTTCTGGAGATTGAAATCAATTTAGCATATTTGGGGTATAACTAAATTGGAAATAAGTCTAGAATAATACAGTAAAATATTAAATAACTGCCTACTAAATGTTTCATGTTTTCAAATATTTTTTAAAATGATTAAAATTTTATAGCAGTTTAAAATCTTAAAATTCTTTCTTTGTAGTAAAAACAGGTACTTACTTGTTATTATAAAGTACTAATCAGATCTTATATCCCTAGTTGCTAGAAGTACTTTATGAATTCAGAATTCTATTAAATGATGACTTATTTTTTCCAGATCAGTCCATGCAAGAGGCACTTACTTATTACACATGTTTTTCAGCATATGTTGCAAGTTTATTTTAATGCTGAAGAGGCACATTATGATCAAAGCAGAATTCTGCCCAATTTAAACTGTTCTAAGCTATTTTCATACATTCACTCATGTAATACTGTAAGATTTACATTAAAATGAATGCTTGTCTACAATTAAGCGATTCAGTCAACATTAAAAAAAAAAGGTGCAAATGTGTGCAACGTGAAAAAAAAAATCAACAGATGTGCGAATAATCTCTGCTTGGGGGCCAGTATCAAAAAGAACACTATCCATACACACAAAAAAGTTCTAACATTTATTCTTTCTATTCTTTAAGGTTTCTTCACACCTTAATTAAAGGACTCAAACTCACACAAAATCACAGAACTCTCTTTTATGATAATACTTTGGTTAGTCAACAATTAATTGGTCCAAGAAAAAAAATAATGAACTACAAAATCAATAGTAGAACCTAGAGGAGGATATCTATTTTGGCTTCTCTTCATTGGTATATTCCTCTAATCTGACAATAAATATATGTCAAAGCAGCAATGATTTACACACATTAGTCAGCTAGAATACAGGAACAAAAAGCAAAGGCTCAGATCCCTGAGGTCAGTAAACATGTATGCCAGGCATTTATGTACAGATGCAAGATGAATTTTGCCTAAATGTAGGAATCCATTTACACCCTACTCTAAGTAAATATCACCTCCTCACACTTTATAGAAGACACATAGTTCAATCATATGCATGGGGACCCCAGAAAACATCAGGAGGATATAGAAAATTTTAAGAAGTTAGTTAAGATGGAATAAATGAAATATTTTATAAAGTATGATTTCTGTTTCAACAAGTTATATTTTAGCGAACATTGGAAAGATATCTAATGGTCATCTACTTCAGTAGGTGTGGGGGAAAGGAAAACATATGCTAATTGGAAGTCTATAATATTTAGACAGTCTGAAGTTTCTTGCCAAATAGCATCCACAGAATGTACTTAAGTGTCATTCCTATTCTACCCCCCCTCAACGAATTGCAGAATGTCTATCCTTTTGTCATATTCACTGAGTTTGTTGATGCATGTATTTGAAAAATTATTGACTAGAAAAGGTGGTCACCGACAATCACATTCCAATACAGGGAGAAAATGAGTTCATGTTATTGTACTTAAGTAATATTGTCATTTAATGTGCTTTCAAAATAATTAACATTTATTATAATCATTTTCTATATTGCATCAAATCACATCTTTTAGATAAATAAAGACAATGAATAAAATTTTAATACATGGACCCATGTACACTGAGGGTCCTTATGTATATATACATCATACTCAACTCCAATGTGATCCCAAGTTCAACTGTTCTGATTTATTAGAACTCTTCTACAAAATTCTTCAAGCAGCCTTGGTGAGTGAACCTTCTAAGAGTATCTATGTCTGTGTCTATATAGATAGTTCTGAGTGAGAAAATGATTAGCCTCAGGTCTCTGATTAAATCACTGACCATACTTTAAGCCATTAGAGAGACCACTTCTCCACACACATTCTCAACTCAAGAATATAAAATGCTGAGAAATTATAGGGTTTATGATTTGGCAAGGGGTTAATATGTCTTAAATTTTCTCATAAATTTCTTGATTGGCTCTTTGCCCATGAGAACCAAGAAGTTTAAACTCTTGGTCAGGGGGTTAAAAGGAAGTTTTGAGTGCTTTTAGAATGCTACAAAATATCTAAGCCCTACATTGTCACAATAGGGCAGTGATTATTTTCCATAGCAAAAGGGATGTTAAAAACAGGGTCATGGATATGATATGACAAAGAAATGTATGCTCATGCAAATAAGCTCAAGGGAAAAAAGAAATATATTACTATGAGTTGTTTCTGATTTTCATCTCTGATAATTATTTTCTAACAGTTCTTTAGTACGTGGGAATGAATTTTCATATGGAAAAATTTTATGCATGTGAATAAGCTTTCATTGTGTATATCATTTAGCCTCATAGGTGCACAAGAAATATCATTTTTTAATCTTGTTAATCAATTTATTTCTGCTACCATTTTCCCATTTCTCCATTCTGTGAGCAGATTTCATCTCAGATATTTTAAAGGCCAATTTCCTCTTTAAAGGTTGTATAATATCTGAGAAAATCGGCAAACAGCCTCTCATTCTTAGCGTATCTTGTGGCCACTACATTTATGCTATGCAGCATTGCCTGGTGATGCCTGTGCACAGAGGACTGAGAAAACTTGGCGAGACTCATCCTGGCTCTGCCAGTGCTTCCCAGTGTATTCACATCTCTTCAACTGAGAATGTCTTCCCACCTCTTCAGGACTCTTCCAGGGAGCCAGCTGAGGTTTACACAAGGTAACTATCCCCCTTACCTGGAATATCGGGATGTCTCCTGATCTTTCCTTAAACCTTCTCTTCCTTGGGATACTTCATCATTTTTGCAGGACAAAAGGCACAAATTGTTAGGTAGAGGGTTGAATGTGCTCTACAGGGCTGTTTGGCTATTATCATACTATGTTCTAATTATTTTAATGCTTCTTTTTTTAATAGATTCCACCTAAACATGTGCTTCTGAGATAGTCTTTTTTTTTTTTTTGGTGGTACTGAGGGTGGAACCCAGGGGCTTTTCTATCTCCAGGCTATATTCCCAGACCTATTTTATACTTTATTTGGAAACAGGGTCTCACTAAGTTGCTGAGAGCCTCACTAAGTAGCCAAGACTGGCTTTGAACCCGTGCGATCCTCCTGTCTCAGCCTCCTAAGTGCTAGATTTACACGCATGCACTACCATGCCTAGCTGAGATAGTCTTGAAAGACTATGGGATTTGATACACAGGGCCAACTTGCCCTTCTGAAAATCTCATCTCCAGCAGGACACACACTTTCCAAGTCACTGAAGCCCCTGCCCAGTGTGCTTCCTGTTGGCTCCACCAGACATTTGTGACTTCATCTTCTGAGCCAAGATTCCAAGCTGCTTTTACTTTGTACTCTGCAAGAGGTCCCAGGGCCAGAATGTGGGAAAGAGCCTTACTATGTTTGAAAAGTAGAGGCTTCATCTTACTGAAACTCAGAATGGTAGAATATAGGCAGACAAGCCAACTATGTATATAGATGAATATAGTCAGACAAGCCAACTATATTTTATATATGATACATATATCATATATATGCACATATATGATGTATAATGTATATATGAAATAATATATGTGACATATTATATATATATATATATTTTTTTGGATGGAACCCAGAAGCATTATACCTCCAAGCTATACCCCCAGCCCTATTTTTTATTCTTCATTTTGAAACCAGGTCTCACTGAGTTGCAAAGGGCCTCACTTAGTAGCTGAAGCTGTCCTTGAACTGCGATCCTCTGGTTTCAGCCTCCCAAATGCTGGGATTACAAGCGTGTGCCACCACGCCCAGATGCATATTATATTACACAGAGATTAATAGATGATGGAGACAGTACAACTACATAGACATCGAGTCTAATAATTTCTGATATAGATACTAAACAGATAATAATTGAGTAATGCACACATTCAAAAGAAAAGTTTGTGTGCTAACTGTAAGATATTAATTTTTAAAAGAGTTAACATTTTGGTATTATAGGTACTATATGGACATGTTATGCACCCTCATAGAGATTATGGTCTAATAAACAGAGAAATAGTATGTACAATCTATATAGGCAAACATATAGATTCTTCGTTAAAATATCACTTGAAAATCATGGTAAGTATTACAACCACGTTAGGGCCAAGTTTGAAGTGCTAGGTAATTTGTAGGAAGGGAAAATAACCCACCTTGGGTGAAGAGTTCCCCAAGGAAGGCACATGTAAGTAACAACCTGAAGCATATGAGACTCAGCAGGAGAGCAGGCGAGCGATAGTGGTTGTGGGCAGAGGAAGAACCTGTGTAAATGTACAAAAAAGGTGGGATAGAGCCTGTGCTCAAAATGACCTTGAAATTATTCAGGATGGAGATAGCATGGGATTTTAAATAGCATGAGAAGGAAAGGTCTATTAAGCTCAAAATTATAAGCAAGTGCATGTACCTATGATTTTATATGCCACGTTTAAGAGTTTGAACTTCACATGCAGGACATTGGTCCTCCGTTAAATATTTTATACACTGGACAACATGATCAGATTTTTTATGTTGAAAAGTCATCTGACCCCTTCTAACCTTCCCCAAGTGAGGGCTACTGCTATTTACAAGTAAAACTCCTTACTGATGCATGTGCAAGAGTGAAATCATGGTTTTTATCCTGAGGTGGTAATCTTATTTTAGTTCTGCTCCTCTGTTGTGCTTCAGAACCACAGCATGGGGACATGGGAGATGAGTGTAAATGTGGAACCAAAAGAGAAACAAGTTTCAATGCTGTATCTTCAAAGTGGACTAAAATGTAAAATATAAAATATAAAGGCTTAAATATAACTCATCGATACAATTTCTCCTGTGATCCTAGAGTATTTCCATAATTTGCTGTTTGTGAAACTTTATGGTGTTTTCAAAAAGGTTTTTTGATAAGATTAAACATTCTCTGGTCCAGTTTGCTACACCATAGATTATTATTTGTGTGACCTTGAAAAATGTATGTGATCTCTGCAAGTAACTGTCCCTTCCTATGTGAAATGAAATAAAATAACTAGTGAAAGAGTATATTCAGCACACTTAGTTCCATGGTCGGTATAGGATAGGGTTTCAATAATAGTTGCTGTTAATGTTAGTAATAGTAAAAATTATTTAGTTGAGCTGAAAAAATTTTCAAGGATAGAACAGGAGACTAGTATTCAGGATTCTTGAACTTCTGGTGTGCCATATTAGAGAGCTTTAAGAACTTGAGGAGAACAAAGACTAGACTAAGATAAAGACCTATATTCTATTTAATCTTCATGTTTGAAGTAGGAAGCAGGAAGGATTAATGGGAGTTCAAGTTCTACTTCAAAGAATCCCCCTCCTTTTAGTGGATGCAAGGGATTGTAAAACAACCCAATTTCTCCCTCCTTTTATATCTTCTCCTTTTCCCTCTTTCTACTGAGTTATGGATTGATAATTCTTTGTACCTTTATGTATACATATGTCATATACATATTTCTGTATCAAACAAAAGAGTTCATAGTAAAACTAGCTGTTATTGATTCCATCAATTTTCTTCTGCATTTCAGCTTTATCTTTTTAGTTTTGAATACAGGAGTGCTAGGCAGCCTCGGCAGCTAGCTCAGTTTTCTAACTACTCTAGGAAAACATGTCAATGTTTGTTCAGTTCTAGCCAAGAATTGTTAGTGCTCCAAGAGTTGTTAGACATAACAAAAGGATCTTTACATTCTCATAGAATGGCTATTTTATTTTTCATTTTTCCTTTTGGGGTTTTCATTCTTTTTTTGAGATTCTTCTCTTTTCACCCCATCTCTTAGGTTCCTGGCTCCTTGATACCTTATATCTTCTATAAGATGATTCACTAAATTACTGGGGTAATAGTAAATGTACAAGGCTTCTCTTCTCTCCATGGGGTGTATATCTCAAATACAATACAATTACAGTTGTCAGCTGATTGGAGAAATAAGCAGTACTTATATTTTGAAGACATGAATGTAAACCTGAGTAATTAATACTACTGATAAAAAATCAAATGTAAAAACCATCACCACTCATTAATTTTTAAAATGAATCTCTTGTTTAAACATTTATTTGCTTTAAATGAATAATGAAAGGCAATTCTATCTCCCCTCCCCCAACCCCAAACCAGAATTAAGTAGCATTGAAATTCCTTTTCATAGATAGATATATGACAAAATTAGGTGTTTGGTAAGATACAGACACTGCTTGCAAGTATAAAAATAAGATGAAAACATTTCGATGCCCTTTCCCACTTCTGTAGGACAGCAACTACACAGGCTATTCTCTGGAGTAATGATCTTGGCTCTCTCCAAAAGCTTTTTTATCCTATATTCAGTAGGTCATCTTCTGTCTTCAGCTGCACAGAGCTCCACTTCTATTAATTTAAAATGGAGGTTTCAGAGGTTCACATTCAGCAAAATCTGTTCCTTAAGAGGTAAATTCTACCAATTTCTCATTTGAAGACATGTGAATTTATTTTTGGGGAAAATCTATTTATATAATCTATATCTTCACCAGCAGGAAATAAACACAGCATATAAAAGAAGCTAATAAAATATCCTTTTTCTCAAAGTTTATTTTAGTTCTGTGCTTTAGTAACATTGTCTTAGAGGTTTTTCCAGTATTGTCATTTTATCATTACCATCATTTTGTTAAGCTATCTAGTGTTCTGAAAAGGTTATTCACCCCATGGATGTCTTTTAAAAAAAACCATATTGAACATCCATTGAAAAGAATGAAAGAAATCCTGTTGAAAATGCAGGTGCACTAATAAATGGGTGGTCTTTGGATCACAGTATTTATATGTACTGTGGCAAAGCTGAGTAGAAACCTAAATGTTATACATACAAAGTGGTACAACAAGAACATCTGTGTTGGGGGGATTGAACTGGCATGGCTAACACCTCCAGTGCCAGGTGCAAAGGAAATTTCAATACAGCTTGAGTAATCTTGACTGCTAGCATCTGCCTGCATCAGATTATCTCCCGCGTTTCTAGACCACCACTCTCCGCTCCAGTATTTATATGCTACATCTGGTGGTGCAATGGGCAAGCAAGAAGGAAAGATGCCTCCGTTACGGGGGGCAAATGCTGGACTCTTTAACTCAACACAAAGGCACATAGGAATTCTTTTCAGGCCCGCGGGCTGCCCGCCAACTCTGCGAGACTGATTAGCAGATAGCACTCAGCGTGATGGCTGCTTTGTCCTTTCAGTCTTAGTTGCATAGCCACGTGCATAATCTGGAAACATTTAACTCTTCCGTCTAAAATTCTGTTTCTAAATATTATTGCCAGGAAAATAACAGGGTTTTCTTATGTTGCCAGAATCGTAACAGAGCTTTAATGTGACTTGGCTCAACCTGAAGTCTCAACATACATCTGATTTTCAGGACGAGTTCGGGTGGAAGGGCGAGAGAATGGCGGAGCTCCTCCATCCGCCAGTCTCCACGACACAGTGCAAAAGTCTCACGTGCACAACAACCCATTCTACATAAAGATTATGTCCCTCAGCTCCGGGCATCAAACTGCCATCTGCCTCAAGAGATGACTGTGCCGCCTACTGCAGAGAAAACAGAAGTGACCAGGTGGCTATTGCTTCAGCATTTTACCATCTTATGATCTACACAAACCACATCCCACCTTTTCCCTTTGCTACTTGTTATAATAAATTTGTGACACCTCTCTTTATCTTTATAAAGAAAAACCCATACCTTCCTGCTTTATATCCCTAGCTTTTCCTGATTTTGTTCATGAACTGTCCCTGCCCATTGCACTTTTGTTACCTGATTGTTTTTTTTTTTTTTTATGGTACTGAAGATTTAACCCTGGGGTGTTCCCACCATTGAGCAATATCTCCAGACCTTTTTATTTTTTTTAACTTTTGATTGAAACAAAGTCTAGTTAAGTTGATGAGGGTCTCGCTAAATTGCTGAGGCTGTCCTTGAACCGTGGGCCTCCTGTTTTTTCAGCACCTTAAGCACTGGGATAACAGGTGTGCATATTGTGCCTGGCTTATTATCTGAATTTTATTCTGCTCAGTATATTTAAATTCCTTAAAAGCCGGGCATGGTGGCGCACGCTTGTAACCCCAGCATTTGAAAGGCTGAGACCAGAGGATCGCGGTTCGTGGACAGCCTCAGCTACTTAGTGAGGCACTCCGTTACTTAGTGAGACCCTGTTTCAAAATAAAGAATAAAAAATAGGGCATGGGGTGTAGCTTAGAGGTCAAATGCCCCTGGGTTCCATCACCAGACCCACAATAAATAAATATATAAGTTCCTTAAGAGAAAACTTGTATAGATTTTATGGGCCCCCTACAACCATCACCTTCACCATTGCTCTCCTTTTGAAAATCAAACATCTTTACAAGTTTGTTTACTGTGTTCTCCTCCTAATCACTCCTTAAATATTCTAATCTGGCTCCTTTCCCTAATATTTCATTATATTTATTCATATTAATTTCATAAGTTATGTCCTTTTATGCTGCTAAAATCAAGACTCCATCACCCGATTAGATATTTCTGCAGCACTTAAGTATACCCATTCCTTCCTCCTGCAGCCCCTGACCTAGTCTTTGCTTTGTGATATTTACTTTCAGGTTTTGTTCTGTTTCTCTCTGACCACTTACTCCTGGTCTCTTTTGCCCTCCCTTTTCCCTCTCGTTAACAAATAAAAAATAGAATTCTGCAGGGATTTGACCTTGGGTTCTCTTTTCACTCTGCACATTTTCATTCGCCAACATGGCTTCAGTTGCCACCATTCCACAGATGACCCAAATATTTTAACTTTAGATTATTCAGGAGAACATGTCCTGATGAGCTACTATTTCTATATTGATTTGACTTATTTAACTAATGCCCCAAATACCACATTATACGTAAAAGTGGTAACCTTTCTTATATATATAAAGTTAAGCTTTCCCCTTTTTTGTTATAATACTGCACTAAATGCCTTTTTACATGAGTATATATATACTCATATATACTCATATATACTCATATGAGTATATATATACTCTTATACTCATATATACTCATATATACTCATATATATACTCATATATATTCATATATACTCATATGAGTATATATATGATTGCTTCTCAAAATGAAGACATATAAGGCCGGGCGTGGTGGTACACAATTGTAATCCCCGCGCTTGGGTGGTGGAGACAGGAGGATCACGCAGGTTCGAAGCCAGCTGCGCTGGCTTAAGAGACCCTGTTTCCACATAAAAAAGTATTAAAAAATAGGTCTGGGAGTGTAGCCCATGGGAATGTAGCCCGGAGGTAGAAGGGCTTCCAGGAACCCCAGTACCACCAAAAAAAAAAAAAAAAAAAAAAAAAATGAAGACATACAAATATAAAAGGTACTGTCAGATTATTCTATCAAGTGATGTTGGGAGAGAATTCTCCAAAGATTTATCACATTTCTGGGTGTCTGGAAAGCAAGGCATTGTTTATCCTTTGCTCTGAACTTTTCAAAGATGCATAGCAAATATCCATCGAAGACTATATCTTCTCCTAGAGCAAAGGTGGGGCTTGCTCTCTGAAGAGCCATACTGAAAGTGTAGCAGTATTTCCCCTAAGCTCAGAGTTCTCTTACAATTCAAACCAACGCAAAGTCAAGTGTATGTTTTCTGACCTTTTTTGGATCATTTTGTAGGTACTGAGCAACTGGAGCAAAAATGCTGATATTCCGGCTCCTGCTATTGCCATGAGGAAGAAACTGTACTTAGCCCTGACCCAGTATGCTTGTGATTCCACTAGCATTCATGAAACTGTTACAGTGGCGTTGGGTTTATACTGAGGATAGAATGGACATTATCAGATTCTTCACGTTATAGACAATGACTGATATTGACACGTTTTTCTTTTTTATTCCCAATATAAGAAGGAAAAAACGGCATCACATTGTTTTAGTTGGCATTTCTTTCTTTATTAATCTAGAGATGTTTTCTATTTTTTTCTCAGCCCTATGTAAGATTTGTTTGAATTTTCAAAGCCAAACAATTATTTCATGTGGCCTGAATAAATTTGTTTTAAATGCTATTATAAGTTAAAAATTATAGATTGAAAAAGGTGGTTATGAACATTTTATATATATATATATATACACATATATAATAAGTTAGCACTTTTGTCAGTGAAAATGTGTATGAGGAGGGAGGTATATATGTTCAGAAAATAATTATACCAATGCACTGGTATTGGTTAAATGGTTATCTTAAGAAGATGAAATTTGATTTTTATTTTACTTAAAATCTGCAGAGCCGGGCATGGTGGCACATGCTTATAATCCCAGCATTTGAGAGGCTGAGACAGATTGACTGCAGTTCCAGGACAGCCTCAGCTACTACTTAGTGAGGCCCTTTGCAACTCAGTGAGACCCTGTTTTAAAACAAAAAATAAAAAATCAGGCTGCGGATATAGCTCAGAGGTAGAATGCCCCTGGGTTCTATTCCTATTACTTAAAAAAGAAAAATTTTGCACCCTAGATTTTCTATATATTTTGTCAGTGTTTATGCAACATCTATTATATATTATATATATTATATATGATATTATATATCATAGGTGTGCACCACCATGCTTGGCCTATGTATTTAATAAAGAAGCCACACCAATGTATTTTCTTTAAAATACTGAAACTCTAAGCCAAGCATGGGAAGGAGGGAATGGGGTGAGGATTGGGTAAGGGGTAATTGGGTGATGTGTGCATGTATGTCTACACAGTCTTTTATCCCATTAAGATACATGACTACAATGCACCAATAAAAAAAATTTAAAAATAAAGAAAAAAAATTCTGACACTCTAACATAAATTCTTATTTCATCTCATCCATTGAATGGGAACTTAAATGTATTGAGAAAGTCACTTCATATTTTTTATGGACCAGCCTTTACATCAAATGAAAAGAGAAAGGTGCTCTCTGAGTTCCTTCAGAGACCCAAAGTACATTATACTTCAAAAGGCTATACTTATAATTCTAAAGTAAAACTTGGATATTAAAAATTTTAAATTGGAAACATCCGCTTTTAAAAGATATAATATCATTTTTAGTAATATTTTTATAACTGAAAAATATGCACTAATTTTCTTTGCTTGAAATTGAAATTAATGTCTAGATTTTTGTTTGCTTCCTTCGTACATGGATTTTTTTTCCAGATGCCAAACTTCTGAAGCTGTTACTTCAATTGCAATCTCTAAATTTTACTTTTTCCCATTTTCAGTAACCTTAAAGAAAAAAGAATCACAAATATTCTTGGTTCTTAATCTGCTCTGTATTCTAAACTATTCCAAAGATCTGAAACCATTGCCAACTTCTGAAATAATTAAACATACCAGATTTAAATATATATCTATGGTAACCAGTCATATTGGAAATTCCAAAATACCTACTAAAAACATAAGCCAGCTGTAATGGTGTATACCTATAATCCCAGTAGTTAGGATGATTGCAGATTCAAGAGCAGCCTCAGTAATATAGCACGATTCACAACAACTTAGGTTTTGTTTGAAAATAAAGTACAAAAATTTAAAAACAGTCTGGAGGTGTAGCTCGGAGGTAAAATGCCCCTGAATTTGATTCCCTATACCAAAAACCAAAAATAAAAGCAAAAAATACATACATAGGAAAGAGTAAAACAGATCTCTCAACAACCTAAAAGCAAGAGAGATGTAAATAGGAAAGCAAACAAACAAACAGAAACATAATTCTTCCACATATAAGCCACATATAGCTTATATGACTATCTTCCTCAGAGAGCTCAAGCTAACTATTTAAGTCTTCCCTTGATGGTTGGCCGGGCCCTTGATAGAACAGTGTGTTCCTGCAGGGCAGCAACTCTTCTCTTTCAGTTTTCCCTTTTCTTTGCTGTATCTATTGAATTGTAGATGATGACACCTCCATTTCCTCTAAACCCATGGTTCTGCCATAACCTATAGTAATCAAAACCTTTGTAAATAACCCTTTCCCCTTAACTTATCATAAGGTGAGTGTTTAATTCATTTACTGTTAGCACTTTTACTAATAAGCAAAGATGAGATTTCATTTGGCTTTAAAATAAACTAAGTGTTATTTGCACATAGATTACACTCACCAGACAGTTTTGAGTTAGTACAAAGACATGTAGTCTTCAAAGAGTTCGGATCATTTAGAATTTAAGAAAAAAAGAATAACTACTTTCAGTATGAGATATTCTAATATTAATATGTGCAAAATAGGAAAAAGAAATAGAAATGTGCTAGAAATAGAAAATGGAGAAGTTTGAAATCTTTCCCAAATAGATAATATATTTGAAATTGAACCTAATTTAGCTATGACACTTTAAATCATAGTTACAAGGTGATAGTTTATAACTCTTGATCGAAATTACTGTATTTGTCTCAACCCAGAAAGCATCTTGCAAAAGCACTCAATAGTTAAACAAAAATATCACTCTACTAAAAAAAAGTTCAAACCACAATGATATTTGCTCAACCTCATAGGTGAATGTGTTGGTGGTCTAAGAAGTCTGCCAACAAAAGCTCTTTTTGTACTGTGAATTGACTAAAGGCCAAAAGCTAATGGAAATGAAGACCTGATCTGTTTTGAAAGTGGCTCTTGCCCATGGTGAATAAGAAATGGCTTGAAGGGAGATAAAGGAAACCCGATCATAGTTTTGTCCATTTATGGACTTTCTTAACTAAAATATTGCATTATGTCCCTTGAGAAAGAAACTGAACCTCCATTCCTAGGACAGAGATTTTTTTATAACTTTATTGAAGTATAATTCACATATCATAAAATTCACCCATTTAGAGTGTGAAATTCAAATTTTTTTTTAGTATATTCAAAGATATGTGCAACCATCACCACAGTAAATTTTAGAACATTTTCAGCACTTCAAAAAGAAACCTATATTCTTTAGTTATTGCTTTTTTATTCTCCAACCTTTCATATCCACCCTCAATCCCATTAGCTACCCAGAACTACTTTCTATCTCTGTAGACTTGTCTATTCTCAATATTTCATATTAATGAAATTGTATAATACATGCCCACTCGGAACTTGTACTTTTTACTTGACATAATGTTTTTAAGGTTACTCTATGTGGTACTATTATATCAGTATTTTGTTCCTTTTTATGGATGAGTAATAATTCATCCCATGAATGTACGATATTTTGTTTATCCTCTCATTCCCCGATGGACATTTTGATTGCTTTATCTTTGGCAATTGTTATGGTATGGACCTGAAATGTCCCCTAAAAGCTCATGCACCTGTTCTCCAATGCAGCAGAGTTCAGAGGTAGAGCCTTTGGAAAGTGATTGGATTGTGAGGACCATGACATCATTAATGAATTTATTTATACATAGATTCGTTCTCTGATAAAATTTGAGAAAGGATATTTGTATTTACAGTTTAATAGAATTTTATTATGTGCCCTCTCTTTTTGCTGCCTGGTTTCATACATCTTTTCTCCTCCACGTGGCTCCCGCAACGATGGTCTGCTTTGCCTCAGGACTAACTGCAGTGAAGCCAGCTGACCATGGACAGGAATCTCTGAAACTATGAGCCTAAATAAACTTTCCTATGTTTACCTTACTCACTTCAGTTATTTTGTCACAGCAATGCAAAGGTGACTAATATAACTTTTAATGTATGTTGCTCTAAACATTAATGCTCAAGTCTTTGGACATATGCTTTAATTTCTCTAGGACAGTACTCTAGGGGAACCGAATTGTCTATTTCTTCCTTTATGTCAGTTTTCTTCATTTTTACATTCTGTGGTTAGGACACATACTTATTATTCAAATATTTTATTGAAGGATTGACACTTCATTATCTTTAGTAACATTTTTTATTTTATATTTTATTTTATTTTATTTTATTTTTTTGCGGGTTTGAGGATGGAACGCAGGAGCATTCAACCTCTGAGCTATACCCCCTGCCCTATTTTTTGTTCTTTATTTTGAAACAGGATCTTACACAAAGCAAAGGGCCTCACTAAGTAGCTGAGGCTGTCTGCGAACCACAATACTCCAGCCTCAGCCTCCCAAATGCTGGGATTACAAGTGTGCGCCACCACACCCGGCTAACATTCTTTATTTTAAAGTCTACTTCTAGCTGGGCATAGTGACACATACTTGTAATTACAGTACGTGGGAAGCTGTGACAGTAGGATCACAGGTTTGAGGCCAGCCTCAGCGACTGAAAGAGATATAGCAACTGAGTGAGATCCAGTTTAAAAATTAAAAAAAAAAAGACTGGGGTAGCTCAGTAGTAGAATACTCCATGGTTCAATCCCCAGTGCTACAAAAATAAAAATGTCTATTTGTATAGTCACTCTGGTTTTCTTGCAATTGGTATTTACACTATATCTTTTCCCATTCATTTACTTTCAATCTATTATTATTTTTAAATCTAAACTGTGTCTTTTGTAGATAACATATAATTGCATCCCGGTCCCTCCCCCCATTCTGATTTTCTATTTGATTAAGTTGCTTAATCCATTAACATTTAATGCAGTTATGATATAATTGGATTTGTGCCTGCCATTTTACTTTTTTTTCCATGTCTCACATTTTTTGTGACTTTTGACTGCTTTCTTTTATATTAAGATATTATTTTCTAATTCAGAATTTTAAGTAATTTAGTTTTTTTTCACTAGATTTTCTTGAGCAACCTTACTGATTTTACTCTAGGGCTTACCACCTACCTCTTAACTTATTAGAATCAACTTCATCTTTATACTAAAATAATTCCAGTAAAATATAGAAGAGGTAGTTATTCCTATATAACTCTATTTACTTTACATTTTTGTGATTATTTTAAAACTATTACATCTATAACTGTTATAATACAATATTATATCTTTATGATCATATTATTTCATTGTTGATTATTGAGACTAAGAGAAGCTAGAACAAGTAATTGACCTGATTGATCACTTCTGATTCTCTTCTTTTGCTCCTGTGTATCAAGTTAAAATCTGGAGTCAATTCTTTAGCCAATGTCTTTGTTTTCACTCATTTCCTTTGTATTATTATTACCAAATGTTACATTTCTTTCTTTTTTTTTTTTTTTGGTGGTACTGGGGTTCCTGGAAGCCCTTCTATCTCCGGGCTACACTCCCAGACCTATTTTTACATTTTTATTTGGAAACAGGGTCTCCTAAGCCAGCACGGCTGGCTTCGAACCTGCGCGATCCTCCTGTCTCTGCCTCCCAAGCGCGGGGATTACAAGCGTGCGCCACCACGCCCGGCCCCCAAATGTTACATTTCTATGTTATAGGACAAGTAACATATTATATATATCAAAATTGTTTTTCAAATAAGAGAAAAAAGAAAAATTTAAATTAATACTATATTTTATAATTTCATTCTTTATCATTGTTCTTTGTTATTTTAATATGGAGTAGAGTTACCATGTGGACTAAGTTGCTTCAACCATAATGTTCCTTTAATAGCTCATGTAAAATGTGAAAGCAAGCAACAAATTCTTTAAATTTTTGTGTATAAGGGAAAAATTATTTTGCCTTCATTTGTGAAAGTTTTGCTCAATATGGAATACTTGACTAATTCCCTCCCCCAAACACACACTTTGAGGCCTCTTATCCCAGTGCTTGTTGCCCTTCATTGTTTCTGATGGGAAGTCATTTGTTAATCACATTGGAATTAACTTGCACTACATGAAGAATTTTTTCTTTTGCTGCTTACAATAATTTTTCTTTTTTGGGCCTTTCAAAATTTTACTATGAAATGTGTGTTGTGTATATATTTATACTTATTTTGATTATCTTACTAGATATGTATATTAATATTTTTCGGTAAAATTAGGGGGATTAACCATTAGTTCTTTGAACTTTTTCTGTTTATTTCTCTCACTTTTCCTTATGATATTCATTAAATGTATGTTGATATACTTGATGATATCTGAGATTTCTTTGAGTTGCATTTTTCTTCAATCCTTTTCTTCTTTATTAATTGGACTACATAATCTTGATTCATGTCGAAATCACTAATTCTTTTTTCTACCAATTTAAGTCTACTGAAGTTTTTTCTTTTTGGTGGTACTAGGGGTTGAACCCAGGGTCTTTCTATCTCCAGGCTATACTCCCAGACCTATTTTATATTTTTTATTTGGAAAGAGGGTCTCACTAAGTTGCCGAGAGCCTCAGTAAGTAGCTCAAGCTGGCTTTGAACCTGTGCGATCCTCCTGTCTCCCAAGTGTGGGGATTACAAGCATGCACCACCACGCCTGGCTCTACTGAAGTTTTTTACTTCCATTATTGTACTTTTCATTCTCTGTATTCTAATATGACTCTTTAAAATAAATTCTCTTTATTGATATTAATGTGTCATTAATTGATATTTATCAATGATGTTATTAATTGATTATTGATATTAATGTGTTATTGTTGTCATATCTTTCTTTACTATTTTGAACATATTTATAATGGCTACTTGAGGACTCTGTTGGGTCCAATATTTGGTTGCGATCACACATAGTTGCTGTTGTTTGCTCTTTTTTTTTTTTTTTTTTGGTACTGGGGATGGAACCCAGGGGCATTCTACCTCCGAGCTGCTACACCTCCGGCCCTACTTTTTATTCTTTATTTTGAAACAGGGTCTCACTGAGTCGCAAAGGGCCTCACTAAGTAGCTGAGGCTGTCTGCGAACTGTGATCCTCCTGTCTCAGCCTCCCGAATGCTGAGATTACAAACGTTCACCATCACACCTGGATCCAAAGTCCCTCATATTGAATTATATTTTCTTATTTATTTTTAGGTCACATACTTTTTCTTTGGAAACTTGACACTGTAGATAGTCCATTTTAGCCAATATGAGTACATTCTCCCACCTGCAGGACATGTTGTTATTTGCTTGTTTGTTTAGGATTTGGTTAGATTATTTCAGTGACATCTATTCCACTATTACCATCAACCTCACACTTCTGTCCCTGTTTAGTGAAGCCTCTGACACTGCTCTTAGTGCAGCCTTGGAAATGTCTGTAGTCACTATGCAATGACAGCGATCATTTAGAAATCCTTTCCCTGATCATAGCAGCTTCACTACCTGTTGGCCTACTGTGCTCTTGTTTTAACAGTACCCTGGCACATAAATTATTTGATCAATAAATCCAGTCTAATTCATAATCATTTGAAGAAATAATTTTTGAGGTTAGTGTTTAAGATTTTCTCTGAGTCCATGAATATACTTTCCAGCTATCTCTGTCCCTGCTTCCCTTCAGCCAGATTACAGTTTAACCTCTATCTCCAATGGATCTGCCAGTCTCTTCCCAATTGCTGTTAACCATAACCTGCACTGCTTGTGACAGCATCTTTAGGTTTGGACTTCTCAAGACTCTATTGCAAACGAAACCAGCTGTTGTGGGAAGGGATATTGTGATCTTTATTTTGTCATTTCAGTGATACTATTTCAACAATATCTGAATTATAGCTCTGGAGCTGGGATGGGGACAATAGCATATTTCTCTAGGTGACTCTCCAACTTGAGGGCTGAGTGCTCTATAGATGGAGAGACAAAGCAGTTTTCATAGATTTACTTGAGAAAATAGGTCTTTATTTCTTAACATACACGTGCTTTCATAAAGACAATTTCCAGAGATTTTTGTGTCCTTAAGATTTGTAAACTTCCAGAGGCTTAAACATTTTTAAAAATGATTTTTATCACTTTTCCCAGTAAATAAATCCATTGAACTCTTTGTATTGTTGTGCGATAATAGAAAAAATTTCCTTGGGGCTGGGAATTGAGGCTGTATTTTCATGATCCAGCTATACGTATTATACAAATAGTTGTCCTCTTTTGTATAGTTGGAATGCAATCAAGGCCATGAAAACATATAGTCATTATAAAATGGTATTTAAAAGACAGTTACCAGTAGAATATCATGATAAATTATTTTTCATCAGATTAATTCATGATATGGACAATTGCATGAACAATTAAAAAGGTATAGCTAGAAATTAAGACAATGAAAAAAATTAGTGAATTAATAATGAGTATAATTTTACACTTTCTCTATAACAAAATGAATTTAATTAGCCGGGCATGCTGGCACACACTTGTAATCTCAGCATTTGGAAGGATGAGACAGGAGGATCACAGTTCGAGGACAGTCTTAGCTACTTAGTGAGGCCCTTTGCAACACAGTGAGACCCTGTTTCAAAATAAAAATAAAACATAGGGCTGAGGTGTAGCTCGGAGGTAGATGCCCCTGGGTTCCATCCCTAGTACTGCAAAAAAAAAAAAAAAAAAAAAAAAAAAAAAAAAAATCTATTCAGCTAGGTTTATGATTGTGAAATGTGCTATTGCTCCAAAGACAAAATGTATTTATTTTTAGCAGAAGAATAGACAACTTAATCTTATAATTAGTTTGTTTATGATGAATTAGGAAAATGTTTTCTATACTTGATAGAATTTTTGTTTATTTTTCCTTTCCCACGAGTTACTGAGTATTTTAGTTCTAAACTAGTTAGTAGGTCAAATTTTTACTTGGCTATAGAAACTCAAGAGTTGAAAAAAATCTAAACACATCATAAATAACCTTTCAGAATTCCAAGATGGTATAGTAGAAATAAAATAAGTAAAAATAAATCTACAGATAAAGACAGAAACATATCAGAAATTATTACAAATGGTTGAATATCAGCGAACAATGCTATTATAAATATGTAATCCCTAGTTACTCATTTTCCCCCAGTGATTCTTAGATTTAAAGCCAGATCCCTTCATTATTTCTGACCCGATATGAAACACCATCTGGCATGTGCATGTTAAGAGGATTATATGTAAGAAAAATAGACATTTTCTCTTCTCTAACTCCAAGACTTTCTAGAGGTATGTACATTATTTAAGGCATGTACATTATTTAGGTTTGAAATGTAAAAACAAAACTAGTAAAGAGGAAAATTTTTTTAATATATCATTTTCAAAACTAAAACAATTATATATTGCTTTAATAATTAACTATTTTAATTGATATTCTGTAAGTTCTCTTTGAAATTTTAGCCTTATGACTATTTTCCTTGAAAAAAGATGACAAATTGATATGTTAAAGATGAAATGTTAAGGTTAGGATTTTATAATTATCACATATACACAAATCAAACTAAATCTTATAGCTTACTTCAATCAATTTTGGCCAATATCTAATTATCTAATTATATTTTACTTATAATACAGGCGATGAATCAGCTATGTATAAAGCATACTTTAACATTCAAATGATCATTTGTGATTACTTCTAAAGAAATTCTGTAAATATTTTATAACTTAAGAAAATATTTTTAATATTTACTTTGAATAGTAAATTTTAAAGCTAGCAGCTGATAATCATGCAGTTAAAAATTCATTTTAAAAATAAGAAAGCTGATGTCTATAGTGGTTATTAACTCATCTAAAGGTCCATGGCTATTTGGTGAGAAGCCCAGGGTTTGAACACAAATTTCCTGAGTCTTGGTCTGTTGTAGTTTGGACCCAATTACTATGCTTCTTTCACAATTCTGATGACCTTCTGTCTGGAAAATTTTATTTTTGAGGGCCTGAAAATATATATAGTTGCCCTATCTGCATACACAGCACACTGGAATTTGAACTCGATCCATATTTTGAATAGTTCTTTTTTGCTAAACTTTTACCCAAACAATCATAGTGACTAAGTGTTTGAATGTAAAAACAAACAAATCTTCTAGATGTGCAAATTTTTACAGAAATCTACTAGAAAACAGTCAAATAAAAGTAGGCAATAAAAAATAAAATAATAGACTATAATAAAGTAATAAGAAAAGATGTGCTAAGGTCAATTCACCAAAATTAAGAGTCAATAATATTTCTGTTTCAAATACATAATTACTAAGGCTTATTTGATTCAGTCTTAATGAAATTATACAGGAAGGAAAAGAAGGAAGGTGACAGGATAACAAGAAAGAAAGACACCTATTTTGTCTATAAGTCGAATCCTTTTATTGGACTACATGAAAGGGGAAAATACCAAATGTTGCACCCATGGAACAAGGATATATAATTGTTCACACATTTCATACAAGCTGGGCGTGGTGGCGCACACTTGTAATCCCAGCATTTGGGAGGCTGACACAGGAGGATCTTGGTTTGCAGCCAGCCTCAGCTACTTAGTGAGACCCTTTACAACTCAGTGAGACCCTGTTTTAAAATAATGAATAAAAAAATAGAGTTGAAGATGGAGCTCAGAAGTAAAATGCACCTGGGTTCCCATCCCAGTACTGCAAAAAAAAAAAAAAAATTCATACATACCTATGTGATTTATACATTTCATCAAAACCAAAAAGAGTAGAAAATATAAAGGCATACTTAAAATTTTAAAATTCAATTAAATTTTTTCTACTCTCTCTTGTCTCTTGTACACAAGATCTCATGCTTCAGAATTCTAGATGACCACATATGCCAGTGGAAACTATGAAATACATTAGCAAGTTTTTTGTATTTTTGTTTTTTGGTTGTTATTAGGTTGTGTCTAATGAGAATATTATCAGTTAAGTTCGTATTTGTTAAGCTATTGCCTATGCTGAACTAGATACTGTACAGGATGGTTTAACCAATGCTTTCCCTTAAGCTCAGGATTTCAGGATCATTGAAAATTTCTGGCTTTTAAGACAAGGGTTACTAAACTTCTGTAGCTCACCAATTCCATTGACAACAGGATTCTTTGTAATTTAATTTTATTTTATTTTTACAACTGATGTCTGTTAGGCTTGTAGACCACAGGAGAGAAACAGCTGCAGTGTGTGTTATTATTTCTTCACTTTGAAGGAAATAAAGAGGCCGACAACACTGAGGGACAAAGACGAAGTTGTTGGTGGACACACTCTGGCACCCAGGCACTTCCCACAGCAAAAGCTCTACAGTGATACAGAGAATATACTCATTGTTATTGTAATGCTATAACCTTCTGAAGTGGCTTATCTATTGTGATCAGGAGGTTCATCTATGTTACTGTGAAGCCAAAGAATGTAATTTGAAAAGAAAATAAATGTAATATGCATAACCTGCATGTGAGCATGTGTGCATGCATACACATGGACACACATAGACAATACTGTCCTGGATGCCTCAGGATGGTGGCCACTCAGAGACACACCCAGAGTTAGGTGGATGTGAGCAGAGGTGACACAAATGATTTTGTACCTTGTAGCAATCAGAGAAATTATAAGAGAAAAATGACAATAAGTTTGCTAAGGTCAGATAAACATTCAATCCCTGTCATTGGTCTAAACATAAAAAAATTACTCTTTTCTACCTCAAAACTTATTATTTCTATCATCACCAGAGAAAATTCAAGTTTAAACTACCTATAATCATTTTTTTTTTTTTTTGTGGTACTAGGGTTCCTGGAAGCCCTTCTACCTCCGGGCTACACTCCCAGCCCTATTTTTATTGTTGGAAACAGGGTCTCTTAAGCCAGCGTGGCTGGCTTTGAACCTGCGTGATCCTCCTGTCTCCGCCTCCCAAGCACGGGGATTACAAGCGTGTGCCACCACGCACAGCTATCATCATTTTTTTAATATGTGTGTACAAGTGAGTGTGTATGCATGTGTGTGTGTCTAAAATATTTTTCTTTGAATGATGATAGTAAATTAAGAAGAAAAGCATTTAGGATTACTCATAGTAATTTGTACTCACCCAAAAATAAACACACATGTATGTATATACATGTATACATATGTACATATATACTTACAAACATACATGTGTGGTAACTAAGATTTAAAAGAAAAATCTCAGTGACCACATAGTCTGATCTATAGATTTTACAAAAAAGAAAACCAATATATATATATATATATATATATATATATATATATATATATAAGAATACTTCCCACAAAATTATAACAGAATAAACTTTACATCACTCCAAATAAATTCATTTATCATATAAAATCAGTATTTATTTCTTTGAAATATTCTCTAATTTTAAACATTCTATATTGTTTTACTTCTAAATTCTTGTCATTATTAATGATAAAAGTATATATGTATATACCAGCAACTATATTACTAATAAATATATTTACACACACATACTCATTTGCCTATTTTTCTAGAAAATTGTTATCACAATAGAAATGCAAGAAAACCAAGCCATTCAAGTGGAAAATTCTTCGAATTAATCTTTAGAGATATTGCGTTTTTAGTAACTATAAAAGAGACCTTTTATTCAATGACTGTCATTGGTTTTCAAGAAAACTATCTGTCTATAAGTGAAAAGTTGTTAAATACAAATTTTCATTAAGCATAGTAAGATAAATTATGATGTCTTATAGCTCATGCCAAGCTAGCCAAATAATTTTCACTGATAAGAACATATAAACTGAACATTAGAAAAGTTTTGTATGTAATAAATGGTAATTTGACAGTAAGTAAATACAGTTTGTACATAAATGCAATGCAAGGGGATGTTATTTTCTTTGCCAAACGATGAAACTACTTCCTAGTGAGAGATGGCTGATGGAGGAGGTGTGAAAAAGAGTTGGTCTTTGGAAAGTTCATCTTGTTGTACCATTTTTTCTACTTTTTTTCTTCCTTTGGACTCATCCTGTACTGAACCAAAACTTAATATTATTAGGCAAAACAACTATCTAACACAGGAGTGCCTCAAAACAGGAGGAATAGCCATTATTCTGGGGGAAAAGGAAGTCTTGCCTGAATGAATGGTATACATCTAAAAAGCGTTTCATGATAAAATGTCACCAATGAAGCGTTATTATATGAAGTAATCTGTGAAGACAGAAATCTTCCAAAAATCAAGGAAGAGTACAAATTAATGACATCAAGTTAATATAGAGCAATAGCAAAACTGATTCAAGGTGAAACTGGTTTGACTGGAGACATATCTTAGCATTAACAATATTAACATACTTTACTTTTGTTCTACAGTTTTAAGAACATTTAGAATATTTAAAAATATCAGCTTTGCCGGGCATGGTGGCGCACGCTTGTAATCCCCGCGCTTGGGAGGCAGAGACAGGAGGATCGCGCAGATTCGAAGCCAGCCACGTGCGCTGGCTTAGGAGACCCTGTTTCCAAATAAAAATGTAAAAATAGGTCTGGGAGTGTAGCCCGGAGGTAGAAGGGCTTCCAGGAACCCCAGTACCACCCCCCTAAAAAATAAATAAAAAATAAAAAAATAAAAAAATCAGCTTCAACTTTAGAACAAAGTTTTTTGTTTTTTATTTTTATTTTATTTATTTATTTTTTTTGGTATCAAAGATCAGACCTAGCAGCATTCTATTTCTTAGCTTCACTCTATGTCCTTTTTATTTTATTTTATTTTATTTTATTTTATTTTTTTGAAACAGGGCCTCATTAAATTGCCGAGGCTGGCCTTGAACCTGAGTTCCTACCATCTCAGTCTTCCAAGTATTAGAATTACAGTATTAATGAACCACCATGCCTGGCATAAGTTACTTAAGTTTTTATTTGTATATCCACATTTATACTGAAACCCCCAGAAGGACAAGAGCTAAGTTTTGGTTATTCCTTGCTGATTGACCAATCAGATGAAGTTAGAATAGAAGTTAGAATGTCCTGAAGTTAGAATAATCTTTTTAATAATTGTCCAGGCAATGCTACAGTTTCCATAAATTCTATAGAAGAAAAATTATTCAAAAAACCAAATTAATTAGTGGTTTGAAAAACTATGCCTGAAAATCATAAAAGAATTTCTGCAGGAGGTTAGTTTCCACATCATAAAATCAAATAAAACTTATATATTTTGTGAGCATTTATTTTGCACAAAATTAATTAAAGTTTTTAATATGTATGT
This sequence comes from Muscardinus avellanarius, assembly GCF_963383645.1. NCBI lineage: Eukaryota > Metazoa > Chordata > Mammalia > Rodentia > Gliridae > Muscardinus > Muscardinus avellanarius. The sequence continues at coordinate 37,142,029 of NC_137795.1, read as the reverse complement.
TGTACAAAACGTATACATGTGATTGCACAAATATATGTATGTATATGTATGTATAAATGTTTATTGGTATGGAATAGGTTATAATTTTCTGCTTGCTGTTCATAAAAATTACTTAAAACTAGTCACTACATTCTATTTCTCAATAATCCCTAAAGGTCCACTACAATGTGATTTTTATTAGAGATGATTATGTTTACTGATTTCTAAAAAGGGAGGAAAAAGCGAGTCTGGTTGATATGCAATTTTGACATTTTTAAAGAAGACAGAACATTGTTTTTGAAGTGTATCAGTAAGATTGTTCAAATATCCTGAAGTGATTACACACTCCTTATAATGTTCACATTGCCCAACTCCTATTCTGTGGGTTTGAGAGAAGTTGACGTTTTTTAGTGACTTCTTCTGTTTGCTCTTTATTATTACATTCTTAGGAATACTTCCATGCAACTTGGATATCCTGATAGGCCACCCCAGATTGCTCAGAACCCTTTCTTCAAATTACTGCCTTTCTCCCATAAGCTTTTCCTCTATCGTAACTCCCCTCCCATATGTGATAGAATAAAAACGTATTAGCAATATAAGATAATCAAATAAAGTCAAAAGGCTGAACATAAAATTAGATATCCTCTTTTCTAGATATCTTCATCAGTGTGGGCTTCTCATGGACCTCTATCTATTGGTGTCTATGCATTTTTTGCTTGTTTTCTTTTAGAATTTTATTTCTCTGGTTTCCCAACTGTAAGATATTATCTTACTAATAGATTATTTCTAATAAAAACTCCTATACACTTGCATGGACATGTGCTGCCACTTACAAATTAGTGGTTGGATTTTTAAATTACCTTTAGAAAGTATTTAAGATCCTGAAAATCAATAAATTCCCTTTGTTGAATTGTACCTTCAGCCCTCCAGGGGGAAAAAAACATAGTAAATTTTTTTTTAGCAGAGAGGTGAGAAACATTTTATAGACTTTCAAAATTCTAAACTACCAGGTTTCCTTATCTAGAAAGACACCATCCCCCAGAATACAATTTGGGAATTTGCATAGTTGGTCTGGCTGCCATGGAGTAGAAGTCTGGGTAGTGATCATCCAGGGAAGGATCTCCCAATTAACTTTGCAGCTTAATCTTTTTTTTATATAATTTTATGTATTTTATTGGCAATTGCAATTATACATCTTACTTAAGTTCAAGTTCATACAAATAGACATGCACATGGGTATTGGTATAATTCCCTTCAGTTTCACCTGCTAACTCATCCCTCTCCATACTAAACAGCTACATTTATAGTGATACCCTTGGCTCATGGGCACAGCATAGCTTGAACTGTATCTTTCATCAGACAGTCCTTTTACCCCAGCATCCTTTCCCCTACCCTCTTCAATTATTTTACTGGTCACTTTTTAAAATTATCTAAAGTCCCTTTTGCTTTCTATTTTCTCTCTAGCTTTCACATATGAGAGACAACCTTTGAGCCTTTACTACTGGCACTTTTTATACTCAATCTTCCAGTGCTTTGGTGTTTCAGGAGCCATGCATGTGGTCTTAAGGGGGTGTAGAAAAAATAAAATATTTTCTTTCTTTTTTTCCTCCTGTACTGGGGATGGAACCCAGGGGCATTCTACCTTTGAGCTATACCTCCAGCCCTATTTTCTTATTCTTTATTCTGAAACAGGGTCTCATTGAGTTGCAAAGGGCCTCACTAAGTAGCTGAGGCTGTTTGCAAACTGCCTCCCATTTGAGCCTCCCAAATGGTGGAATTTTTTTTAATTTAGAATCCTAGCCTGGTGTGATGGCACACGTTTGTAATTCCAGCATTTGGGAGGCTGAGACAAGAGGATCGTGGTTCCAGGACAGCCTCGGCTACTTAGTGAGGCCTTTGCTACTCAGTGATACCCTGTTTCAAAATAAAAAAATAAAATATAGGGCTGGGAGTATAGCTCAGACGTAGAAAGCCCCTGGGTTCCATCCACAGAACCACACACACACACACACAAATCTAGAATCTTCATAAGTGTTACCTTTACCCTAGAGTCTATCTTAGGCCCAAGCTTCAATAGGCCCACACCCTTAATCATAATGGTCCCTCTTCCCACCTGCATTCCTGAGATGCTTAGTAAACAAAGGACCTATTGGGGAGATTAAGCTCAGGTGCTACCCAGCCACCATCTACCCTTGCTGGGAATGGGAGGATTCTAAGGAAGTCTTACCTCCATTCCTGCGTGGTGCACCCCTTCCAAATCCCTCACCGTGTCTGTGTCCCCTAGACAAGAACTGTGAGACCCCCAAAGATGCTTTTCTCCCACTTGAGATGGCCCATGTTCTCCCTTGAATGTGTATCTCCTACTTTTCTAAGTAAACCCCTGTTGTTTCTGTCTCTGACTAGCGTGTGCTAAAATTTTCTTTTCTGCCACCTAAGCCAAGGATCCACCAATCCTGAGTTCTTGAGGTGAAGAATGGACATTTTATTCTATGACAGTCTTTGTAGGCAAATGGCTACTTAAAATTCATTTTTCTACTGGGCATGGTGGCGCATGCTTGTAATCCCAGCATTTGGGAGGCTGAGACAGGAGGATCACAGGTTCGAGGATAGCCTCAGGTACTTTAGTGAGGCACTTTGCAACTCAGTGAGACCCTGTTTCAAAATAAAGAATAAAAAAAAATGCGGTTGGGGGTGTATCTTGGTGGTAGAATGCCCTGGATTCCACCTCCAGTACCACAAAAAAAATAAAATAAAATAAAATTCATTTTTTCTGAAAGTCTGCTGTAAGTTCAAGAGAAAAGAAAAATAATTCAATTCCTTCAGAAGTCAAGTTGATTTTTTTTGTTTATTATTGAATTCAGAATTATTGGCCTTATTGGCCATGTAACTAGGCATTTGATAGTTTATACTATCCCACCATGTAGAGGGATTTCTCTGTGTCCTTTCTGGACAAAAAGGCAAAGGAACAATTAGACTGGACCAAAGGTTCCTTAAAAACGGTATGTTTGATTCTACTCTAACTTACCCAGCATGGCGTATGAACCAACTCAGATTTCCAGTTTGGAAGGGAACTAATCAACCTTTGTTCATTTGTTGTTTGTTTGGTACTAAGGATTGAACTCAGAGGAATTCTACTTCTAAGCTATACTACCAGCCCCTTTTTATTTTTATTTATTTATATATATATATATATATATATATATATATATATATATTTTTTTTTACTGTGAAACAGGGTCTCACTAATTTGCTGAAGTTGGAACCACAGGCAGGAGTCAGCATACCTGGCTTTTAAAGAGCACACTCCTGCTAGAAATACTTAAAATGCACTATTAACTAAATAAAATAACACTATTTGGTGAAAGTAATAGTTATTTTTCTAGTTTAGGGTTTCATTGTTTTCAAAGCCATAAAGAAATATTTGTGAGGCTAGATAGTACTCACTAAAGTGGCACTTTAATCTCAGAATCATGGTTGTGCCTGCTTTAAGGACAAATTTCAGCCTCCACTCTATCAGCAAAAATTGTTTACAAGCCCTAACATGTTAGCTTCCAAGCTCCAATAATTTTCAGATCTAGACTACATTCAGAGCCACAAGAAGAATCTGTTGGTCACTTAAAAACAGCATTTTGTCTTCACTACACAAAGATAATTCAAGCTTGTTATCCATGCTTATTATTTTGCCTTCATGGTTGCAGAAAGGAAGAGTCATTTCTTGTGGTATCTTGGCTAGAGTTGGAAGACAGAGGGGAAGACAAGAAGAGCCCTCAAGATAATGCAAGTTATGTACACAAAAGGGATTGCCTTGAGCTATGTGCAGGCAAAGAAAGGAGAAAAGGGACCTAAAGAGGAAGTGCGGAGGAAAAGATTTTTCAGACAATTCCCCACCCTAGGGTGGTAGGCCAATGACAAATGGAACCTGAAGCGCTTGGGAGAAAGAGGCCTGAAAAGTTTCTCTGTCTCTTTTTCTTGGTACTTTTTATGTTAGCCAAAGGAGGATGTTAACAGTTGCCATTTTGTAAATCAAGATTTCATGCCAATGACCTTTGTTCTCCACTGAGAACAAAGAACTGAGTTCTCGAATTTCCTATTTGGTATCCTCACTTCCGAGAGGATGGGATTGCAGAAAAATCTCCCATCAGAAGCCCACATGTTACACAGTAATAACTCTTCTCTTAGTCAGAGGTGTTGTGGCTAAAACCCTGGTGGTGGTCTATAAGGGAGAAATGCATTTGCATTCCTTGAGATAAATATTCTGTGCATCTCTAGAAATTGTCTAAAGATGATGATCTTCAGCTAAGAATATTAAGCATAAGCTGTCTGGATGGATAGGGGCAAAGGTAGTCCCTGAGAAAAATGATTTGCATCACCAAGAACCAATTGTCAAAGCAAAGAATTTGAGTACAAGGAGAGCATAGACCTGGAGAAGAGCGACTCCCACCTCTCCACCTTCCCTGTCTCTGCTCCTCAAAGTGGAATAGACACCTGAAAATAAAGCTTCTTGCTGTCACCCAGATCACAATTAAACTTAACTGACCAAAGGCCAGGCAAGGGCAGTTTTAACCATAAACCTCAGGGTTGAAAGTTTACCTCTTTTGGGTTTTACAAAAAAGACTTATCATCACAGTCCCCTTTGGCAATAATAGCTCTTTGAGCTACAAGCTTCTGACTATGTGTTCTTTCTATGTTTTCTTGGGATGAAGCTGTCTATTGTCCAGAAAAGTAAGGAAACTTTTTATGGTCTTCAAAATTCAACACACTATGTTTTCTGAATAACAATAATAAAAAAAGACTTATTCCACTTCAAAAATGCAGTTATATACATATCCCCTTGGCATTGCTAATTAACTGGGAAATGAAAGATAAGGCAATGACACAGATTTAAAAATAAATCGCATCCACTACTCTCTAAAAGTAATTGTGAGATTTCTGAAAATGCAGATCAATATGGTTTTAAACTACTTAAACCTATCTTCACAATAAAATATCCCTATCCTTCTTGAAAACATGAACAACACTATGCCAACTGAAATATTTGTTACATTTTCCCACAAGTGGCTTGAATTCCCCAAATGCTAGATGAATTATTAGAAATGAAGATATTTTTGAAAATAATTTTATGTGAATAGATTCTTTTTGCAAGTATAGATTTAATAATTTGAATCAAAATAATGAAAAATCAGTTCAAAATATTATCAGTGCTAACACTTATGCCCACAGAAAGTTATATCATATTGACACTTTCCTTTTGGCAACAGGAAAATCTCAAAAGATTTTTAAAAGGTGATGGAGGGGGTGGATTATATCATTGCAGTATTCACTTTAAAGCAATGTAATCCTTTTCTGTTTCTGCCCCAACATTTCATAATTATATCACTTTACAAGAATTGTGTAATTTACATAACCACCTAAATTGTCATAATTGCTAGAAAGTGCTGAAAAAGCATACGGTAGGCATTTCAGATTCATTTCTGCTCTCTGTTTTAAACTCATTTGAAATGCCTTTTGCATAAAAATTCTTTTGGTCAACAAAAAAGTAACTTGGGTTTGATTTTGCAGGAACCTCTTTTTCTTCTCAGGCTAGATTTCTCCTCTTCATCCAGGACGCCTTTTCCAGGTATTCTACCTGTGTACAGATGGGCCACCAGGACCTGGCTCCTGATTTTTCCCAAGAAGAAACTCAGATCAGTGACTTTATCTGAGTCCACAGGTTATCTGTACAAAGCAAGCCCAGAAGTCATTTTTTTTGTTTTGTTTTGTTTTTGACTTTCATGGGTTGTTCATCCTCCTATACTGTTATCCACTGCATATAGAAAGAGGAAAAGCAAAAAATCCAAGAATGAATGGTCGCTGAACAGTTTTCTCAGCATGCCATTTCCATTATAATTATCTTAACCATCTGTTTTGTTTGGAACAGGAAAATGAATTTGATATTAAGAAACTAAACTGTCATTCTGTACAACTGAGAAGGGTTTCAGAAATGGGACCTCATTTCAGGATGCAAGAGTGGATATCAATTTTATTAGAAATTTCATCAGTAAAGTAAAATGCCAGTATTTGACAATGAATGCTTTGAAAATCAATGGTTTGTGTAATTTTATAAATAAAAATTTATAACTAAAAGTCATTGCAGTATATTGTACATGGTATTGGCTAAAAGTATAATCTGGAAATGTGAAATAAAATATTACTAAACAGTTAAAGGTATTTGAAAAGGGCAACTAATTTTCTTAATCTAATTCTGCTTTAACTACTTTAAAAAGCTAATCTGTCCTTGCATATTTAAAAGACAGTGTATTAATGTTTAGCTTCCTGAAGTTAATTTGGCTGTTATGTGATGCTATAATATTTTGTGGCAACATAAGAGATTTGCATAAATAGCAAACACATTTCTGGAGTGTTTATCTTCTGCATTTGTAAACATATATGGACATACACACTGCATACAACACATACACACACACAACTTATGCTACTAATAATTCAGTTTTAAAATTACAAAATAGAGCTGATTCACTTATTTGACAAATTTTTGGTCAAATATTACTACAAAACATAAATTTTAATCTTCATTTAATAATAAAACTTAAAGAATGATACATGTATCATATGGTTATATAATTTTCAAATTATAGATATTATTCCAAGGAATAAATCATATTTAAAATCATTAAGTTCATTACAATTATGACAAGTAAGTATCAGATTAATACATAAAAGAAAAAGCAAATTTTTCCCTCCAAAGCAAGTGGGGAATGCAGAACCATTTTCAGAGAAAAAAAGACCAGAGACTTTGAAATTATTGGAGGAAGGCATAGGTCCAACACTCCAACATATAAGCACAGGTAGACATTTCCTCAATAAGACCTTCAAAGTTCAGGGAATTGAAATAGGGAGATGCAAATTAAAACTATAGTGATGGTCCATCTAACTCTAATTAGAATGGCAATCATCAATCAATAAATAAATGCTGGTGAGGATGTGGAGAAATAGGAACTCTTCCATAATGTTGGTGAGATTGCGAATTATTGCAGCTGCTATGGAGGTAAGTGTGAAGACACCTCAGAAAATTAGGAATTGATGAACTGTATGATCCATCTATACTATTCCTGGGTATCTATCCAAAAGGACTGAAACCAGAGAATCATAGTAATCTATGCATATTCATGTTTATAGCAGCACAATTCACAATAGACAAATTATTGAAGCAACCTAGGTATCTATCAGCAGATGAATGGATTACAAAATTATGGGCTATATACACAATGAAATTCTATTCAGCAATCAAAAAGAACAAAATAATGTCATTTGCAGGAAAATGGGTGGACCTGGAGAATATTATGTTAAGTGAGATTATACAGTCACAGAAAGTGAAAGGTCATATATTTTCTCTCATATGCAGAAGCTTAGGGTGTAATCAAGATGCCAGAGTGACTTCAGAAAATGGAGGAGAAACTTCAGTGTAGCCAGGGAGGTGGTCTAGGGGAAGGGAGCGGGAAGAGGAAGAATTACTGAAGAAAATACTTTCATTGACAGTATGTATATATGTGAGAAAAAACAATGCCATTCTCAATACCCTGTATGGAGAAGGGGAGGGATGGGGATAGGGCCAGGGGAAAGCCCACCTAGTGCTGTGCGCATGTATGTCACTATCCTGTGAGCTACATTATGATATGAGACTATGATCATCAATAAAAGTATAATCAATAAAATAAAAATAAAAATAATATTTATACATGTTCCTACTACATGTGTGTGTGTACTTGAAGAACATTTTTTAAAGTTAATTTTATTTTTTTATTTTTTTATTTTTGCAGGGCTGGGGATGAAACCCAGAAGCATTCAACCTCCGAGCTACACCCCCAGCCCTATTTTTTATTCTTTATTTTGAAGCAGGGTCTCACTAAGTTGCAGAGAGCCTCACTAAGTAGCTGAGACTGTCCTCGAACCTTGATCCTCTAGTCTCAGTCTTCGAAACGCTGGGATTACAAGCGGGCGCCACCACGCCCGGCTCTAAAGTTAATTTTAAAAGTTGAATTGAGTCTTAGATATTTGTTGAACTATCAGAAATACAGCCTAAAAGAAACTAGCATTCTTTGTCTTAAAGTTAAATTTAAGGCTTAAATTTTTAAAATATTTAATTATTCCTAAGTTTTTACTTGCCACAGGGAGGTAGAGATGTGTTAAAATGAAGAAGGATTTTGTTTTGTCAGCATTAGAGCATTTTGCAAGGGAGATAGATGAATGCCCACTCCCAGTGCCTAACTTTGTAACTGCTTCTGCTGTTTGTTTCCTCTCATTCATTTTGCATCCGTGTTCAGTGTGCATCTGTTTATGTACTTGTCTATTATTCATCTACAGGATAACTGCTCAGCAGTCGTTACTTCCTTTCATATCTTTTCTGCATCTTTTGTTTCCATGGGTTGTTTTGGCAATAAAACCAAGAAAAGGGTACAAAGCTTATAAAAAAGTGCCATCGGAACATCATGTTTTTACAGCTCTAAGAACATTATTGCTTATTTCAAAAAGTTTTTAAAAATGTTAGAATGCATTCAGCAAAGTTGAAAGGCTCATAGATATGATAAATTTGAAATTTTGAGTGAATGGAATTTAAAGAGTGTTCTCTGGAACAGCTCACTACTGTTTGATCTTTATATGGCAGGCTGCCTTGTGCAATTTTCTGTTTACTGTATATTTTAATATCAAAATTTCAAGCAATGAAGTCAGTGATTTCTAACACTTATATAGTACTTCATAATTTTATTATGTGTTTACTCATTCATTATATCCTCTAATCTTTCTAGCATCTTCATTTTAAAGATTAAAAATAAAAGAGAGTGATTGTGTATGCGGAGGTCAAACAGTCAATGAATCTCTGAGCCTAGAGTACAACCTCCATTTAGTTGATACCTGCCCATTGCAGGCCAGAAGACTCTTCACAAAAAAAAGTTGCACCAGATTTCTTGTGGGCCTAAGGAGCACAATGTGTTTTGGGGATCTTAGATTATATAACCATGGTTTTGTATGTGATTCTAAAGCATTACTGTGTCTTCAAAGCCAATATAACTCTATTGATAATTAAGATCCATTGTATCAGGACACAAACATTTTGCCTTCTTTACCAAAAGGCTGTGGATTTTATAAGACCCTTTCATATACCTCAGATTGTATGATCGCTTTGGTCTCCTCAGGCTATGTTATTTCTTAAATATCTGATTTAACTGCTAGGCTGAGTACTAAAAAATAATTAGGTTGTTTTAATAAATAAATCAAATATATATTAAAAACAATTAGCCAGACGTGGTGGCGCACGCTTGTAATCCCAGTGCTTGGGAGGTGGAGACAGGAGGATCACACAGGTTCGAAGCCAGCTGCACTGGATTAAGAGACCTTGTTTCCAAATAAAAAAAATATATAAAATATAAAATAGGTCTCGGAGTGTAGCCTGGAGGTAGAAGGGTTTCCAATACCACCAAAAAAAAAAAACCCAAAACAAACAATTAAAAGAAGCAAAAAGAACATCTGTATAAGATCATACGTTCTATGTTGTGTTTTATTGTGAAAACTTTACTTTGTTTTATGGTACTGGGAATGGAACCTGGAAGTATTCTACCTTTGAGCCACATTCCCAGCCCTATTGTTTATTCTTTATTTTGAAACACAGTCTCACTAATTTGCAGAAGGCCTCATTAAGTAGCTGAGGTTGGCCATCAACAACAATTCTCTTGTCTCAGCCTCACAAGTACTGGGATTACGATCCTGTGCCGTGCACCACCATGCCCGGCAAAACTTCAAATGTTTAGGTGAGATGATTTTCAGGTTATCAAGAATTGTTATTTTCCTATTTGAGATACTTGTTAATATTTTCAATAAATCTTCATAACTAGGAAAAAGCCAAAGGCGATTGCATTGTCCTTTCTTCAGATGCAAGGCCTATTAATACTGAAATTTATTATTTATAAATACAATTAAAAACAAGAAAAATTATAAAAATAAAGTCCTTATTTACCATTTTGACTTGGTTGAGTTTAAAATGTTGAAAATTGACACTCAAAATTGATTGTGAATAGGGCATGGGTTTCTATTTGGATGACAAAAAATAATCCTTATTTCTGGAAAGTCTAAAGGATTTCTCAGATTTAGAAAATCTCAAATTCTTTCTTTAAATGACAAACAGCTCCAGTGAGCTATTTCAGATAGGTTATTATTTTCAAAATGATGCTAAATCAGGTTCATTGGAAATAGATCTCTCTATCCAAACTGATTAATATGGGATTGAAATGCAGTCGATAAAAGGTGATTGTTATAAGACTAGAGTTTAAAGATACGTTAATAGAGATCTTTTTTATATTACTCTTTATAAAAGTTTATCAGAAGACATGATAGATGTTACTGTTGACCTGCAGAAATAATTGAAAATAATTTGATCCTGTTACCTTACTGGCTACTAAACATCTAAGCTTTGTTTATACATTGAAGAACAGAAGAGAGAAAGTGGGTAAAAGAACAGATTTTAGGTACATGCATGTTCTATATATCCCCTCCCCAATAACAAATCTCCAATACATGTGCCCATTAATCAGAAAGAAATTTTCTGCCAAATAACTTTCATTATTATCTCTGCCTGCTGAATTATTTTCACACTACATGTCCTACTGTTAAAAAAAGAATAATTAAGTAATCATTAATGCCTGGGATTCATGTTAAGAAAATTTCTATGATGGTGCATGCTTGCAATCTCAGTACTTTGGAGGCTGAAAGAGGAGGATCACAAGTCCTTGGCCAGCCTCAACTACATAGTAAGGCCCTCTGCAACTTAGTGATACCACATTTCAAAAAATGAATAAAATAGGGATGGGGATGGTGTATCTTAGCAGTAGAATGACCCTGGGTTTAATCCCAGTACCAGAAAAAAATTTTTTTTCTATGGTAAACCATATAGCACTTGTGAAAAATCAGAGAACTTTTCTATGATTCAAACCATCCAAGGAGTGTTAATGCTTAAACCTTTGTAATTATTTTCAAAGTTATCTTTTGGGTTCCTAAGCTATCATTAAATCATAAATAGCAAAGAGATTTTACTTTAGCCCATGCCATCCAAATCCCCTAAGAAGCTTCTTCATCATTATCAGAGCTGTTGCTATCACTGTGGTATAAGATGACTCTCAAGAAAAATACACTACCTCTCTCTTTCAAGTTCCTCAGTTGGAAATGTCAGAAAGTGCCCCTTTGCCTTTATTCCATCCCCAAAAGAAGAACATTCAATGAAAAGGTTTAACTTCTGCCATTTGGGTCTCTTATTTTCTTATAGCAATGAAGAAAAAAGGCAGGCGAGTGGCTGGAAGAAGCGACTTCCCTGTTCTGACATCTTGTCTCCCAGACACCAAGTAATTAACTGTTAATAAGCTGAGTGACATTAAGTGGTTGAAAGATTAGGAGAAATTGCTTATACAATAGGCCTCCATGGTCTCTGATTGTTTTTTTTTTCTATTTGTTCCTTCATGAATCTGTAGAAACTGGGAGTTAATCACTTCACAGACCTTTCTGAGCCGGTCTCTCTTCTTTTTTATGTAGCTGTGGTCAGAGATATGGCCTTGATACCCATTCAGCTCTATTCTCATGTTTGACTGTCACTCATAATGCCTACTAATGCCTTGAAACTCAAACATTATCAAGAAATGGTCTGATGTGACTTAAACTGCATTCAAACCCAGAGCATTAACCAAATAGATGGAGCTTTTTTACAACCTAGTCCCAATTTAAAAAGTTCTCATTATTGTCACTTTTAATGGCAATATTAATTTGTATGTATGCTGAAGTTTTCACATAAAAACCAGCCACCCAATTTTAATTCAGTAATGCAAACATATAATTTCTCCTACCTAAGATTGTTAATTTAGAATTTTCTTCCATGCCATTCATGTGCTGACCATGTGAAGAAGTGTTCTACATAAAACCTAATATATTGCAACTAAATATGTATATTCTAAATTCAAATCATATAGCTTAGTATAAAAATAACATATAATATTGCATAGCACTTATATGTTTCATAAAAGTGTCCTCAAATAATAAGCTGATTTTAAGCAGCTTACAAACATAATAATGCAAGTTCAAAGTACTTTTTATTTAACTGAATGTGAAAACTTTTTTTGTAACTGGTGGTTTCTTGTCTAAGAATACCAAAAAAATAAAAATGATTAAAATGAAGAAGTTGAATTTGTCTGAACTCTATGGAACTTGTATGCCAGAAGAACACACACACATACACACATACACAAACACTTACACACACACACACACAAAAAAAAAAAAACCAGAAAGGAGAACCTTAGAAATATAAAATGCAAAATGGAGGAGAAACTATGAGGAAAAATGAAGTTTTACAAACATAAAATTTCTATAAATTAATGACTCAATAGCAAAGATATCTTTCAATAATATTTTAGAAATAACAGATATGTAAGTGACCTGTAGTAATTTATGTATTTCAACATATCTATGCACAAGGGTTGATATGGAGGAACTAAACCTTTGTTAGTCCATATTTATTAGGCTAGTATCTGATGAATGTGAAGACCTTATTTCAATGGATCTCAGTCCATGATCTGCCTGCAGGTTGACAGTTTCCCTTCACAGAGTCCAGTCTCAGGTAGTTACTAGTCTTGATCTCAGAATAGAATGAGTTCCCTTTATATTACTGGAACGGGGTGTGTGTTAGGATGGATAAATCAGTCAAATAGAAAGGCCTAAGAGGGCAAAGAAGCAGTAGGGTCCCTGTCCTTACATTGTCCTGAAAGTGACCTCAAGTGGGACTTTCTGAAGGTAAGAGGTAATTCTATCTCTACTTTGGCTTAGCTTATATCACTTAGAGTAAAGGTCACAAATCGCGACAGCTTTCTGTGCTTGAGAATCACATTACTCTTGTTTGAGAAGGAGTGAAGAGCCATGAGACCTGCTTCTCTCAGGAATCTAGGTCAGAATTCATCCCATAATGCCACCCAGGCCCTTCAAAGCAATATCTTACATTGTGGAAATACTTTGAGCAAATCCTGACTGTTGTTCATAAATTATATTACAACCTGAAGGGAGAAAAAGTCATTCTGTCTCTTTTCTGACTCTAGCTTTTCATAAGGTAAGTCATAAAATTTAATTGGTGACCTCAGAGCAAGGTCATAGTTCTTAAATTCAACTCTCCTCCTCATAACCTCCAAGTCAGTAATAATAACTGAAGATGATGTTATTGCTTCTAAATTCAATAGAAGTGTCAGCAGCAGCTATTAGACAAGAATGATATCTAAATATATGAAAGATTTTCAAAACAATATATGATACTCTCAGGTGTCCCTGATACAAATGTTTAGACTTTGGACTTTATACATATAGCAAGTATATGCATATTTGTTAACAGAGGTGGCAGTATGAAGATTGGAGATGGAAAGAATATAATGGGGGAAAAGAATTATCCTTTTTAAAAATCAGATTTAGACATTAAGTGTAAATAAATGAAAAAAGAAACACCCATGAGCAAATGCAATAAGCCTATTTCTAGGTGATTTACCTTCCGTTAGACAAAAAGAGGTAGGGAAAGAATAAACCATGAAAATGGACAGCCTTAAGTAGAAATTTGCTTATGGGTCTGAGTTTGTATAAATGTTGCCAGAGTTATGCCCAGTGACTATTAAAGTGTGCGGTATAGAACTGGCACTTGAGCAGTGCAGTTTTGATGCCGAATTTTGGAAGCCTATTGCTAGTGGGAATAAAGCTGAACTTTGTCATTTTCTTCAAGGGAAAAGTGAATCATGAGAGGTGAGGAAACCACAGAACCTGGTGGTGAGAAGCAAGCAATACAGATACATTTAAAAAGTCCTAGAGCCAGATGGATGTTAATAGACTAGGTTTTAATAATTAATAACTAACTCAAATATCCTGGTTATCTTTAAAAGTCAAGGTCAGATGAAGCATCTTTCTAAAACACTATAGAGGAACCATACTTTCAGGCTCTGGTATAGCAGTTCACTTTCCAAAACAGATATATAAATATATTCAAGAATGAGTTTTGAAGTGTTAGTAAAGCACATTACTTTTCAAATAGTTCATTAAAAAATAAAATATCCCATTTGAGTTATTTCCTTGGCACACTGCATCTGATAAATAAAAATCTTTCCTAATAATATTAACACTATTCTCCCCACAAGGTTGAGAACTATTTTTTAACTGTAATCTCTTCTTCCAATAATTACACAAGATTGTCAAAGGTAGTGGGTACTTGTAATTCCAACTACTGGAGAGGCCAGGGAAGTAGGAACAGGGAAGTAGGAAGTAGGGGCATAGGAAGTAGGGAAGTAGGGAAGTAGGAAGTAGGGAAGTAGGGAAGCAGGGAAGTAGGAAGTTCATGGCCAGCCTAGGCAGCACAGCAACAACAATAACAACAACAACAACAACAACAACAACACACACACACACACACACACACACACACGCACACAAGCCACCTAACTTAACTAAATAAAAAGATAAAATTTTTCTTCTATATAAATAAAGTGTTATGGGACATTCTCTGTTGAGAGGCAGGGTATGGGGTAAGAAAAAGAATGAATTAATGAATGAATTAAAAAATATAAATGAATGAGTTCCATCTGACAGGTGCTCAGTATTGTATTTTCTGGTCAAGATGTGCAGGGCCTATTTCCAAGTGGCCTTTAACAGGTAAACATTGTGGTTTTCTTAGCAAGACCAATAATACAATGAATAAGAATGTTTTTAGTTATTTTAACTAAAGAACAAATTTACTAACAAATATTGTGTTTTTCTTTCATTTAATATAACTTCATAAAAAGAATGTGCTGGCCAGGTTGAAATGAAAATAAAATTTACAATTATTTCAAAGTGTAAATAAGAAATAACATTCTGGAGATGAATTTCAAATTCTCTTAAATGTACTTTTGTAATTTATTACACAGTTTTACAGTGAATTATATGCCCTTCTCATTCCCGAAGATGAGTTTAGACATTTTCAACACAATCTATCAAGCTGTTTGTTGCAGTGGTTGGGAATCTTCCCAGAACCTCTGGTCTTCCCCTTAATCATGTATACTCTTGAATGAGTTACTTAACACTTCAGTCCCTTAGTACTTTTGACTTATAAAGATCAGATGTAGCAATTAAAGTTTTATCTGGTAACTAATTATCACTCAATAACAACTGGCAGAAGAAGGAACCCTTGGCTTCTTCCTGATTTTAGAGAAAAAGGACTTAGCTTTTACTATTGAGTATTGTAATGATTTGGATATAGAATGTCTCTCAAGCCCTCATGGAAAAAAGGTATCCATGTTAGAAGTGGGGCTTGGTTGCTAATTAGGGGTCCCTGGGGGTGTGGCCTTGGGGACTATATAAGGTCTTCTTTTCCCCTTGCTTGTTCTCTTTGTTTCTGGCCTCCATGATGTGAGAGGACAGTTTTGTGTGCTATTTCTACTTCCTGCCACCATGCCCTGAGCTTCAAACCCTAGCATTTCATGGACTGAACCAAGAATCTTCAAAAAACTGAGCTGAGCAAATAACCCTTTCTCTAAGTTATGTGGTCAGTTTTTGGATTATATCAGGGAGAATGTTGACTAAGAAATTAGTACCAGAGAAACGGGGTCACTGCTATATCCAAGTCTTATCTTGTGTTTTGTGAGTCTTTGGAAATGGTTGGTGAGAGGAACTTGGAAAGGCCAGAATATGGCTAGAAAGGCAGAAGGTAGAGACCCTGCTTAGCAGATCTTGTAGAACAAAGAAGATTGCATAGGAAATGTAGTAGAAGCCACACATGTTACATTGTGGCAAAGAACTTATCAGAATTTTGCCTGTGTGTTGAAACTTTTGTATGAGGCTAAATTTAAAGTTAATAGACTGATTAAACTGGTAGAAGAAATCTCACAACAGCAAAGTATTCAAACTGCATTATGAATATTGATGTCTGTGTTCAGCAAATTGTACAACAAATTTTGAGAGTAAAGAGAAAAGCAGAGAGACTTTATAGATTTGTAGTTTGGCTAGAAAGGCATGTGTAAATCTGGGGTTCAGAGAGATGGTGATGTGAAAAAAAGTAGATGACTGAAGAGAGATTTATTGCTTTGATTAGAAACAAAGAAAGGAATATAGTCAGGGCAGGAGAAGATTTGCATAAAAAAAGAAGAACAAGGTCAGGACATTTTGTAACCATAGAAAGAAAGAAAGTCATTTTAAAGAAAGGCACTCAGATTCCTTCCTTCTGGCCTCAATAGAGGCAGGACCAGCACTGCCGTTGATGATGGACTCAGCCATGGTTGCGATGGAGGCAGCTCCAACCACTCTTTAAAGGGCTCAGAAGCAATGATTAGAAAGGGTCTGACTACCTTTACTGCTGGCAGTCAATTTGAAAATTTAGGTGATACTGGTTTTTCTGGAAAAAATAGGTCATGAAGCCTTTTCTCCAGATTTCAAAGAAAGGCCTGGGACGTCAGGAAACATGTCGCAGGGTCAGACTATCTAACAGCATACCAAAATGGGGCAATTTGAGAAGCTGTGAGGGTGAAGACAATGGTGCAGGGAAAACTGCAATTTAGAAATGCAAGAAACATGGAACAATCACAAGGATAAGTTGCAAGCTATGGTCCATAGAGCCAGGCTAGAAGAGCGAGTACACTGTCCATTGCAATCAACCAGGACATAGCGGTGGTGCTGCTGAGCCCAGTGGAAATCACTTCTCACTACCATGTATCCTGAATGATTAACTTTGATATATTTGTTTACATACATTATGTGTTTTAAAGAGATTCCATCTTCCCTCATCCCGTCCCCTCTGATTGGTCACCTTAATTCCTCCTCCATAGGGCCCTTTCTTCCACTAGATTTTCTCCTATTACCCATTTCTTCCTAGTTCTTGCATATTAGGGAAAGCATCTGATTTTTTATTTTCTGCGATATTTCTCTGTGTATGCAGCATTGCAAGTTCTGATCCCATTCTTGAAGGCCCCAGAATCAGCCTGGCCACCTGGAAGGCTCTGATCCCAGCCTTGTTGGCTCCGGCACCAGCCTCACTCCTCGGCAGGCTCCGATCCCAGCCTTGGAGACCCCAGCACTGGCCTTGCCTCACGGCAGGCTCCGATTCTGGCCTCACTAGCCTCGACACTGGCCTCACCCCTTGGCAGGCTCTGATCCTGGCCTCAGAGGACCCAGCACCAGCCTTGCCTCATGGCAGGTTCTGATCCCGGCCTCACTGGCCCAGGCACCAGCCTAGCCACCTGGCAGGCTCCTATCCTGGCCTTAGAGGTCCCAGAACTGGCGCCTTACTGTCTTGATGTGCATCGGGCTCTGGTCTCTGTCACTATGAGCAGGTTGTCTACAGATGTTCCTTTTTTACTTCCTTTATTTATTTAATTTTTTGGTGGTAATGGGGTTCCTGGAAACCCTTCTCCCTCCAGGCTCTACTCCCGGAGACCTAATTTTTTTGTATTTTTATTTGGAAACAGGGTCTCTTAAGCCAGCAAGGCTGGCCTCAAACCTGCGCAATCCTCCTGTCTCTGCCACCCAAGCACTGGGATTACAAGTGTGCGCCACCATGCCCAGTGTTCTTTGATTTTTTTTTTTTTAATATGAGAGAGCAGTACATGTCTTTTGCAAAAGCTGGGACCCCAAATACCTAGTGGCAGTGAATTTTGTCTTCCCTCCAAAGGCAGAGGTCCACAGCTTCACTTTGGAGAGCAGGCTCTGCTGCTCCACATGCATCCTGGTCTCCCACTCTGTGCAGAGGAGTGCAGTGGCCATGAGGGCTGATGACTCCCAGAACACACAGCATGGTGGCCCATCCCTGCTATGTGGGGCTACCTCTGAAACTCCCCAAACCCTTTTACCACTTAGCATGTTGTCCAGAATTCCCAAGCATGTGTGGAGCGGTCTACTTTCACGGAGATTTCCTCAGAAGTTCAAGGTGGACTGGACTGGATCTGTTTGCTCCTCAAAATTATGGTCTCCACCACCACCGCTGCCACCATTGCCATCTCAGTTCTCTCCTGAACACCTTTCCCACACAGTTTGTTTTCCAGAATTTCCGAGCATGTGTGGCAGTAGCAATATACCTTTGAGGATATTTCTTTAAAATTATGAGGTGGGTTGGATTGAATCTCTGCCTCTACCAAATACTGACCACTGCTGCCACTGCCACAGCCATCTTGGTTCTCTTTAGAGCACCTTATTCACACAGCATGTTGTCCCAAATTCCCGAGCGTGCTTGGTGGTAGCATTCTACCTTTGGGGCTATTTCTTCAAAAGATCAAGTTGGATTGAATCTGATCTCTGCCTCTCCTGAATACTGGCCACGGCCATTGCTGCTGCCTCCATCATCTCAATTCTCTCCCAAAAAATTTTCCCACACTGCATCTTGTCCAGAATTCCTGAGCATTTGCAGCGGTAGCATTCTACCTTTGGGGCAATTTCTTCAGAAGATCAGGGTGGGTTGGATCAGATCTCTGCCTCTCCCAAATAGTAGCCTCCGCAGCCACCAAAGCTGCCTCCACCGCCACCACAGCCTTCCTCCTGGTTCTCAGCTGAGCTCCTTCCTTACATGATATGATGTCCAGAATGTGCAGCAGGAACAGTCCCCCTTTGCGGGACTTTTTTTTTTTTTTTTTCCAAAAGTTCCAGGTGAATTGGATAGGATTTGTCTGCATCTCCTGAATTCTGGCTGCCGCTGTCACCATCTTAGCCCCTCTCCAGTATTTTCTTTTTTAATAAGAGCAGACAGTATGTGTGTTTTGAAGAGGTTGTGGGATTGAACACTCAGCATCAATGAATTTTATCTCCGCTCCAAGAGTAGAGGCCATAGCCTCACTGTGTAGAGCAGGATCTGCTGCTATGAGCACAACATGAACCCCCAGTGCAGCATAGAGGAGTGCGGCGGCCAGGTGTGCTAAGCTCCCTAGGACTCACAGCTCAGCTTCCCACTCGGTGCTGCTGGGCTCCCTCCACCATGCCTGGATTATTTTTCTTACTAGGTATGTTGTTAAGAGTCTCCAGCATACATGGGTGAAGCGGTCTTTTCTCTAATCCCTTCTGGGATGTCCTTCCAAAAATCACTTCTTGGGTGGCATGCGCCTCCTTGTCATTTGCTTCTAATTCCACAGTTATCCACTCTCTCTCCTGTATTCTAGATAGGAAGTCACAGCTGGAAATGTCTCCTTAAGTTGCCCCAATCAGATATTAAACCAAAATCTGGTGTCCAGGGCTTCTCCGAGAAATGCATGCTATTTTCGGCAGCTGCCATTTTGGACCTCTCGCTGTCATGAGATTAGATTTTTTAATACTGTGATGATTACAAAAATTTCGAGTTTCTTCAGATAAAATATTTTCTGCTTGGAGTTGGAAATTAAATATCCAACCACTGGTATGTATCTACTAGTGAAGATAATCTGACTCTACAACACTAATGACAACTTCTCTCACTCTTCTTTGTCTGCCTTCCTCAATCTTTTCTCCTTTCCTTTCCAAATGCACAATATAGAAAAGCAACTGGGTCAGTTGGTCCCTTTTGAAATGGAGGATCTCTGTTGTATAGTATCCTTTTTAGGCTGCATTTATGAACATTGGTCTCCCAAATATGTAGCATAAAGATGTGTATCTTTGGTTTAGAACTTATAATTATCAGTATCCTTTATGAGCATGTTAATAGGATTACATTAAAATAAACAGCAGTTTATGCTCAGAAAACAGTATCATTGACTAGTTCGTGACAGTTATGAGTAAAAGCTCTTGAATTATTTATGGATTACCTATTATAACTTTTAAGTATTCTTTAAGTTGATTAGAATTGATAGTATTTGGGTTTGATTTTCATTTGTGTAAACTCATGGAGAGGGAGAAAGAGGTGAAAAAGGACCTGACAATATTTTATAGATTATAAACAGAGATCTGGAGGTAACAACTAATTTTCCTGAGAATATAAAACTCCTAAGGGAGAAACTAAGACTTGAGTTGAAATTACGCCTGCCTTATATGATTGTTCTACATCACATCATAGATTTAATTCTTTTAAGAACCTTTCTCTACACTTTTAACCCAACCTCATTGTAGGTATTCGGTTATTTGTTAAAGTTGTGGGAAGATATCAGCAGCTTGTGTTTATTTTTTGTAATGATTTTATTACTGTGATATTGATATCATATGATAGGCCATGGAGGTTAGTCTCATTAAGGAGAGAGCATACTATAGGAAAGGACTACGGTATGCAGAATCTGATTTTTATTTGTGTTTTAACACAAATATACAGTAAATAGTAGATATTAGAGTTAGATGCTAAACAACTCTCACTCATTTTGCTCACATCCATTAATTAGTATAGTTATATTCCTCTATTTAAGATGCCATAACAAAATATCTTCTTTATCAATTTTGTTAACACTACAAATACAAATACTTTATATTTCAATTATTATCTTATTCTGCTTCTAAATATTTAGAAACCTTTCTAAATGTCTGAAATTTTCCTCTTTTTTTCTCCTCTGCTTTCCCCTTAGAGCAATCACCCCACTATGGGGTCAGGTTTATCCTAACAATAAAAATAAAAAATAGAACCCAATTGAAATATTTTTTCTCCATCTTTCCAAATACCTCATTTTATACTTGGCAAGGTAACCAACAGAAATTGAAAAGTCTTACATTTGATCCATTATATAGCAACTTAACATTAAATATCTACATTTTTAGATAAAGAATGAGCTATGGAAGGAAAAGTAGTTATGAAAGAAAAGAGATGAGAAGGATAATGCAGTGAAATCTGAGGGTGTGTTAAACCAATTAAACTAGCCTACTTTTAACATTATTCTACATTGCCTGGCTAAGAATTTTGTAATCAACAGATTTCAAAGAACCTACTAAAAGATAGATGGAAACTTCCAAAATAAAATGAAAACATTCCCACTTTAAGACTTAGAAAAAATAAAAAAATTAAATTAGAGATGTTTTAATGATTAAAATATTTGAATATTAATCACCCTCCTATTGCTACTACACATAATGCAATCAGCAAAGTCAATATGTGTGTACTCTTATAATGATAAAGACCAAGACACAATTCAATTAAAGACATTTCACTCAATTCCAAGCATCTCCCTTGGCCACTAATTAAGTGGGAAGAAAGAAAAAAGAATAAATAATTCTTGAAATATTTTCAGAGAACTATTAAATAGAAAAATATATTCAGAGATTACTGGTAACCCCTATGCTATTGCAAGGGTAAGAATGAAAAACAAAGATTTTTACACACACAAAATGACATCACATATACCTACTTCTAGCTTCTTTTAACTGACTTCTGATATCCTACGAAGTATGAAGCATAGAGCACATATTTTAGTCTTTATTTTTTTGACCTTTCTTAGGCTTGTGGAATGGCTCTGTGTGCCAGAAACTTTAATTTTTATCTCCTGTGATAACATTCTCTTAGCTTTTCCTCATTCTAGATCTTGGTAGTTTTGTCCACTTCATTCAACAATCCTAGTTTGTTTACTTACTTATCTACTGAGCCCTTATTTTGTAAAGCAGCTTTTATTCTTCTTTTATATTATTTACCTTTCATAGTACTTGCATTTATTTTGCCATTTTTCTAACTTTCTAAGTTGACTTTTTAGTTAATTAATTTTCATTCACTTATTTTCTAATAATTTTACCCCTCCCCATATTTTTCTCTTTGCTGGTACTTATAGTCCCTATTACCTATATATTTCTTCTTTCTTAGTACTAGAATTATACTTACACTGATTCTTTAAATCATTAATTTTTAGTCTTTCTTCTCTCCTAGTACTTCTATGTAAATTTTCCTCTAAACACCCCTGAAAATATCTTTTTAAAGTTAATTGATGGCATTTCATATTTAATTCCACTTAATATTTTCTCATGTTCATTTTGATGCTTTAAAATTTATAAAAATATTTGAAATACTTTTTGGTATTTTATAAAGAATATTTAAGTAAGAAAATAAAATGTTCTGTTTTATATGTCTTACGAGATTATTCTGGCTGTTGTATTCACAGTGGGTGAAGTACAGTTAGAAAAGATGTCAGGAGACAAATTGGAGGTTATTACATAGTGAAAGGTGATGATGGGTTTATTAGTTACTCATAATAATAACAGAAAAGAAGTAGACAGATTCAAAATGCCAAAAGTACAATGAACAAGAGAAGCATCATAATAAACATTAAGAAAAAATTGATGGAAGGGTGAGCAACAGCCAAGATCTTTTGCCTTCTTCCTTTCTTTACTTTATGCAACACTTCTAAGTTAAATAATATTCATATTAGTTTTGAGCTTCCAGTTTTCTGAACTCTAACTACATTCATGGTTTCTACCTTCAACAAAAACCATACATATAATACTATTAACTTGGAAAAGATACTTTAAAATGGTGTCAATACAGAAGATTGACATTCATTATAAATGTCTCTGAATGTGATAGCTAAATAAATTTAAAACCATGTATCATAAATAAAAGTTAATATATTTAAAGAGAATTTATTGGGTGAAAAGTCTTAATATAAATTCTGCTCAAAATTCACTTTTTGTAAATCAGAAATATTTATGATATAATAATATATTTGATATAATGTAAACAATTTTTAATAGACAACCAATATAAGAAGATCTTGTTTTAAAGACAAGGAGAATCATGTTTGAGAAAGGAACTTTGGATAAGAAGAATATAGATTATTTTTGTTGGTACACTCTGGCTTTTTCAATTAATGATCAGTAATTAGTCTGGATTAAATACAATTTAGATGTATTAAGTAGAAGAATAACTAAGGATACATTTTCAAAGACGACAGACAAAATTTACAGATAGCTAAAATTAGGGTGAAATGCAAGGGGCATTTTCAGTCTCTTTGTCGTATAGCTTTCTTGTATAATCCAAGAACATTTAATCACTTCAAATTTGCTTGAATGGAAGAGAACAAAAATTGCTGGAGGGTGAAAAGGATGGGAGGGAACAACTCTGTGATGGCAAATGCAGCTGTAGTTCTCCAATGGCAACAAGTGTTATGGAAATACGCATGAGCACAATAAAGTCTATGTACAACAGGAACTTGGTCTTTGGTAGAAAAAGAAATAGACTTTTCACAGTTGATTTAATTTTCCCATGTTATAAAATGAAATAGTGAACATATAAAAGAATATAAAGGAATTCACAGTCAAAATGTAGGTATAATGCTTCATCTAGATCCACCCTTCAAAAATGTGAATACTCCTAGAAAATTCAAGTTTTAAAATTAGGATTGAGAAGCACTGATTTTAATCTAAGAGAATTTTGATTCTTAAAGCCCGATTAAGTCTTGTTCCAATTTATAATATAGAATTAAGAATTGTTTCTTTATAAAATTTGTTCAATAGGTTTAAAGCAACAATCTTAAAGCATATTTAAAAATTCTACACGATGCTATGCTGAACGTGGCTTAACAAACCCTCCAGCATCCTTCTCTTTCCTTGCTAGAGTACAGTACAGTTTCTCAATGGATGTTGGTTGTCTCTGTTCTACCTAGTAATTTTTTTTTTTCACAGAAAGGCAAAAGCTAAATGCAGACTGAAAGAGGAAAGTGTAATTATGTACAATAATCATTTATATAAGGGCTCATTTTATATATTTGTCAAGAGTTATTTAAAAATGTAGCACTGGCACTATAACAAGGTCTCTTAAATTAATCCAAATTAAATATTTTGGTATTTATTCATAGTACAGCAAATTTTCATCAGTGAAGTCAATGTATTTAAAGTGTTTGCCATTTTGGTTACCTTACAACTGTAGAGAATGTGGGATCTTTAGTGAACCTCCCTTTTTCTGTAAGCAGTAGAAATTTCTGAGATTGTCATTGAAAGGTTAACATTACATAGATGTTTTAGCATTTCCTACCATTTATCTTTTTACCTTTATTTTAATATTAAATGATATATTTTTCTTTTGTAAGCATTTTATCATGATAAATAAACTCATTTCAAATTGTTGAGCACTTTTATTTTGTAGGTTTGCAATTATGCATGTCCTAACTCTGAAACTTTATTGCAGATTAAAAACATTAAAACATACACATTCTTGCATGTGCACACACACACACACACACACACACACACACACACACACTTGAATTTGCTTAGGAAAGAAATCCATCAAAATAAATAATTCATGTTGGGATGGACTGAAATCTAGTCTTTTAGAAGGTGCCAACAGATGGTTTACATTTATAGAATGCACACTTGCTGACTTCCAAACAGAAATTAAAATTCATAAAGTATATCATTAGGACTCCTTATAAGCAGCATTATGTTTATGATATGAATTTGGATTTTCCCAGGTGAACAGTTTTCAATCATCATTTTACTAAGAAAAAAAAGTGAAGCAAATTGCTTTCCAGTTACTGTTTTGTGTTAGCAAGTTTAAAATTAAACTTTCCTGGTGATCATCCAGCAACAGAAGCCAATAAGCTCAGAGCTAGATGAAGCTGTTGTTTTCATGATGCTCGTCACTTTGAAGGAACTCTTAGGCATCTTTCATACTTAAAATAATAGACATTATTCTGACTAATAAAATATGGTAGCTACATTACCTTTCATTACTTATTACACCAGTTAGGTTAGAAACTTTCTCCCATGTAATTTAGAGTGAGACTTTGGCTTATTAAAGGTCAGGCAACTAGGCATTTTTAGTTAATTTTAGCAACTCCCTGGCTTAAGCATGGCCATTTAAAACCATGAAATTATAGTAACATTTCATTTTTAGTGAACCTTGCTTCTAACAAAAATGTTAACATTTAACTTGGGTATGTTTATGATTAAAACTTTCTTTAAGCCCTCAAAAGAGATGATTTATTGCTCATTAAGATTTTGTCTACAAAGAACAAAGTAAATGTAATATTGTCTATTATACATCTAGTGAAATAAAAGGAGTCATAAAAATCACTAAAAATAGACAAAACAAGCTTGAGACTATTATATCGTAAGACATGACAAAGCCTCATCAGAATGGCAGCATTTACTTGTGTTTGTCAAATATAAGAATATTAAGAATGAGCTGGACCCTTGCTAGTCACTTTGAACTATGTTTAAATTGGTTTAAATTATTCAGGCAATTGTTTTCATTTTCTTCTTCAACAGGGGTATCCAACATCCACCTTGACAGCTGTATCCATCTTTAATTTGGTGGATACATGATGTTGAGATGAACCTTTCTAACCTACTTCTGTTCCTAAACTCATCTACTGCCATTCTCCCTCAACTCACAGCTCATTTTCCAACCACACTTAATAGATTGCTGATCCAGAAGCAAGTCATTTCTCTTTTGCCTCCAAGTGTTTGCACATGCCTCACCTACCTCTTTCATTCTATTATTGGTAAAATCCTACAGGACAATTTGGAATCAGTTCAGAAACTGTCTCCTTCCGAAATTCTTCTAGATCTATGTTGGCCACAATTAAAAGTGCAACACAGTTTTGCTCCTGAGGACTCCTCAGAATCAATGTTGAGATTTGATCAACTTTGAAACTATTAAGGGCTCATAAAATTAAGGGTAAGATCTGCTTAATTTGGGGGTCTCTAGTCTCCTAGGAAATGATCCTTGAGCTTCCTTTATATTTTAGGCAAAAAACTTAAAAATATACCTTTGCTGGTACATTAGTTTGTAACCATCCATCATAGTGAGATTCAAAGTGATACAAACATACACGTATATGACAGTTGGTATGATTCCCTCTGAATCCCACTTCAATCCTCCTCCTCATCCTTGTAGATATTATTGAGGTTGGTAGTGTTACCTTCATAAATGACCTTAGCATTATTTGAACTATTCTCCTTATCAATTCTCCCTTTACCCCTCCCCACCTCCCTTCTCCAATCTGCTTCCACTATTATACTGGTCTGTTTCTTCACTTATCTGAAGTCCCTTCAATTTCCTATTTTCTCTATCTTCCACACATGAGAAAAAACGAAGGACTTTTAATGAACTGCAACTGGCTGGCCTCACATAGCATACGACATAATTTTCTCTGCAAATGACATAATTTTGTTCTTCATGGCCGAGTAAAATTTCATTGTGTGTATATAAACTTTTAAAAAAATCATTCATCTGTTGATGGACACCAATGTTTGTTTCATAATTTGGCTATTATGGACTGTGCTGTAATAAACATAGAAATGTATGTATCATTATAATATTCTGACCTTAATTAGAAAGATACCGAAGAGTGTTATGGCTGGGTCATACAGTGGGGCTATTCCTATTCTTTTGAGGCACCTTCATACTGATCTTCATTGTGGTTGCACTAATTTATACTCCCAGAAATAGAGTTAAAGTGTTCCTATTTCCCCACATCCTTACCAGCATTTATTATTATTTGTATTCATAATTGTATTCACCTATATCTTTAGCCAAATTTATCCCTTATTTTATATGAAACTCAACAAACTACAGATTTACAGTGAAGCATGAGGTATATATGTCTCTAAGTAATAAAGAATACGTATTACAACATAATAGAAGGCTTGTGTATGAAGGAAGAGAAAATGCATATTCTTTGTCATCTAAGGAACATAAGCTTTTCTGGGGAGATAAAGATTTCTGTAACAAGAGAAGCCTTTATGCTTAGAAGGCCAGTTATGGAAGGAGTGAAGTTTATTTTTTCAAACTTTTCCAGGACTTCACAAAGATCTACATGATCAGGATAGACTCATCTTGAATTTCCAGTGATAAGGTGCAGGAGGGAATGGCTAGGCATAGATTTTGGCAGGTGGTACTTAATTGGCTGCCTTTGTGGTATACCTTATTTTGTAATGGCATATCCTACATCCAGGTGAAAGAGGGAGCTATGAAAAGACAGATTTCTAATAACTAATGCATTTTATTAAGAATGTCTCTGGCATAGCCAAACCATATTCTTTTAGGTTCACTTTGATTTCCACACTAAATGGATCCTAAAGACAAATAAAAACAATTGTTTCTAGAGACCCCAGTGGACTGATTGTGGCACATTAAGGGAAACCTCTGTTGCTTTGTTTTTCAGAAGAGACCCTAAAAGAATCCTTAGAAGATATTTATAAATTTTAACTACAATAGAGGATACTGTTTAGAGTATAGGTTCAACTCATATGAGTAGAAATCATCAATGAACAGGGTCTAAAACCTAAGAAAGCCAAGTAGCTTCTCATTTTTCACTTGGTGGAACTCTTAGGAAGCAAGAAACCTAGTTATTCTTCTTGAATGACCTTTAGAGAGGTCACATGAAGAGTGAAGAGAGAGTCCATGAGACAACATAAAAAATGAAGAGAAGCCAGACTGCCCAGACCTCTCAGCATAGGTGATTGATATGAGAGTGAGCTATCTTTGACACTTCAGCCCATTTGTGCATCCAGATAACCACACCACCAGCCAAAATCACTGAGTAGAAAGCTGCCAAGTTGCATCCAATAAGTGCAGAGAACCATGAGAAAAATAGTTACTGTTGTTTAAAGCTACTAAGGTTTGAGATGTTTTTTCATACAGTAATAAAGTACAGAAAACAAAAGTTTGCCAAAAGTAGGGTTTTACTGTAACATAACTTAAAATATGAGCTGCTGGTTTTGTGATCAAGACCAGCAGGATCTGGAAGAACTTGAGGAGACTATCCATGAATAGGGACAGTTTTTCCCCCATGTTTCCACCCCCCACTCCTCACTTGAATTTATACTCTGGTGTCTTAATCTTCCTGTCTCCAGTCCAGTTTTTCCAACCTAGAGATCCTTCTACAACTCTAAAACCTGCAAAGATACCTACCCCCTAAGTATTGGATAATAATTTTCAGTTTTATATGGTGTACTTCATGGCCTGGTTTATAGTAATTTATTTGGTTTTTTTTTTTTGGTTAGTATATATAATGTTTGGTTTCAGGACATTTTTCCAATGTTGGGAAAAATTTTTCTCTCATAATTTAAAATTTTTTTCTTTCTTCATAGTGTCGGTTTAGATGATAATCGTTGCGCTGCTTAACTTTCTATGCTTCTTTGCTATCCTCCAAATACTATGCTAACTGCTGTACATAATGTGTTTTTTTCTAATTCCCTGTCACTTTCATATCGCCTCTTTTCTATCATTTTGCCCAGATTCCTGCGTAGCCAACCTTGCTTCCCACATGTCCTTTTGGTCTTTTTATTTTTTTTGGGGGGGATTTTTCCCTACTTCTCCAAAACTGAGTTAGATGACTCACCTATGTACCCCATAACAAACCATTCTTGCTCCAGTAACTGCATCTTTAAACGATGGTAATACAGTTTTCTGATATCTATTTTTGCTCTTAAATTCTCAGTTATTGAAAGCGGGAGCTGTCTGTTTCTTTATATTTCCCATAGGTACCTGGCACACTGTAGGTACTTCATAAATATATTTGGAATAAATGAGCAAACAGAAGGTGAATGAATTATTGTGCCAAGAGTTTAAGTATTTTTCTCCAAATTCCACATTCTTTATGGCAAATACAAATAAAACATTTGCCACACTGAGGTATTTGTGTAAATTTTAACTTGCTTCTCCATCTACTTGCGAAGAGATTATGTAGTGAAAAGAACAGTAGAAGAGGCTAGTTTTGTTTGTTATTGAAGTACCCTCTTGTTCCTGTCCCAGATTAAATAGGTAGATGCTATTGAGTACACATTAGTGCTACATAAAAGGCAACTTTTTCTTTGGTGGCCTATTCTCTGCTCACTCAATTGTTATTTTTTACAAGGCAAAAAGCTGCCAGTGTATACAGAAGCCATCAGGATCTTATAGATGGTTTTAAAATGCTGTTTTTAGTTTGTATGCCTTCAAATTGCGCCTAAATAACACAGTTATTTTTGACTGATTGATTCTAAGAATTTTGCTATTACAGCCAAACTATGACATTTTGCATCATCTATTTTTAGCATTTTTAAAGAATGAAATGCTTTTCTATTTTTTAAAATGATTTTTCATTTTGAGTTTCTGCCAAATATCTAAAAAATCCATAGCTCCTAGAACTCACAGAAAATTAGCAAGGCCAAATAAAATACATGTGGTTCGCTGTTGCAGCTGTACGTTTTAAAGAAAGCTAATATATTGACTAATTCTTAGAAGAGCATCCATAAATTGCTGCCTTTGAAAAATGTTTGTAGTTATAAAGGCTAGAGATGATGTCATTTTGCTGCTATAGGTAAAGAATATCTGTGTGTTTGACCTTTTAAGTATTTCTATTGAGATTCTAAATACCAATACACCAAAATATATTTACCACTGTTCATCCAACAATACTCAAAAAATAAAATGACAATATTCTACTATATCAATTTGTATCTCTATACTTTTGCCCTCTGATTATTTTAATGGTTCAATTTCTTTTTAATATACAAAGGAATGTATATTGTCTTAATAAAAAGGGATGATAATGCTAGTTATAATATAGCATCATAATTTAAAATGTCTTTAGTCAATTCCTTGATATTAATAATCACTACCAACATTTAAATACATTAGTACTTAAACAAGCTGTGTAACTGGGTTTTTATTTGAAATTTCCTTGTCATATAAGGTGAACAAATTAGTTGATCTCTAGAGATATCTAGATTTCTATGTACAAGTGCATGTTTTTGAGGTTTTCTAAGGTGTGGCAGATTAAAAATACAAATTGTTTGATGATTTTCTTATAAAGTCTTAGAAGTTTCTATGAGTCCTTTAACAACAACAACAATAACAACAACAATAGCAACAACAATAACAAAAATGGCAGAAGTGAACTGTGCTAATTTGTGGGTCAGACCTTAGGAAAGAATGGCAGCTCCAGTCTCCTGTCTCAACATCTATTCTTGGAACCTTGAGACACTGTGTCAG
Organism: Muscardinus avellanarius; assembly: GCF_963383645.1. NCBI lineage: Eukaryota > Metazoa > Chordata > Mammalia > Rodentia > Gliridae > Muscardinus > Muscardinus avellanarius. Next base: position 37,112,181 of record NC_137795.1, on the reverse strand, counting down.
AAAGTTGACTATTCAGCCAGATAAACCATGCAAAAAAATCCTGATCTCATATGCAGAAAAAAGATGAACTCAGATTAGCCTATTATTCCAGCTCTGCATGCTGACATGCCAAACCAAACACTATCAAGCAACTTATCCATGCCACTTGGAGCAGAAAAGTTACCAGCCAAATTACTGAACTACAGAACCATAAGTGTTTGTTTCTGTAAGCCACTAAGTGTTGAGTGATCTGTTATACAACAAAAGATAACCAGAGCACAGAGTACATGGTGTGATTTTCTGGGTTGACATTCTTGTTTTGTGATTCTTTTTTACCCAACTATTTAAGAACAAGTCTACTAACTTGGTTATAAACATCTAAATAGTAGAAAATGACTCCTAAGGTTATATAAGTTGAAACAACTAAGTCTCTAACATTAAAGCTAATAAAAAAAGAGTTTTGCCAGACAATTATTATCCAATTTCCATATTTGCACTGGAGATAAATCAGACCTACTAGCATACTATCTATTTCACTGGTCTAGCCACTGTAGGACCATTTAACTTCAGGATTTTAAAGCTTCTATTTTGCACATTAAAAGCACACACTAGGCCGGGCGTGGTGGCACACACTTGTAATCTCAGCATTTGGGAGGCTGAGACAGGAGAAATGCAGTTCAAGGACAGCCTCAGCTACTACTTACTGAGGCCCTTTGAAATTCAGTAAGACCCTTTTTCAAAATAAAAAATAAAGAATAAAAAATAGGAATGGGGTGTAACTTGGAAGTAGATTGCCCCTGGGTTCCATCTCCAGTACTGCAAAAACAAAACACATACATGTGCGCACACACACACACACACACACACACCACACACACACACACACACACACACACACACACACACACACGTGCTTCAAATATATGTAAGTTTATTTGTTTAGAATCTAGTAGGAAAAGGTGCCCAAAGCATTTTCAGAAAAACAGTATCAAAAAACATAAAGAATTCCTAGTCCATTTGAATTTCTTTTAAGATTTAGAAATAAAATTAGTAAAATTTTTAAAAATGAATAAAATAAATATGTTAGAAGCTCTAGGTTCTCTGGGAATACATATCACAGTTTTGGAAAAGGTCTTTTGGAAAAGGTCTTTTTTTTTTTTCTTTAAGAAAAGTATGTACAAACCCGGCATGGTGGCACACACTTATAATCCCACCATTTGGAAGGCTAAGACAAGAGGATCCATGTTTAAGGCCTTAGTGAGACTCTCTGCAACTTAGTAAGACCCTGTTTCAAAACAAAGAATAAAAAATTGGACTAAGGGTATATCTCAGAAGTAGAATGCCCCTGGGTTCAATCTCCAACAGCACACACACAAAAAATGAAAAGTATGTACAAAGATGTTGGCTGTGAAACTTAATCCATTTAATATCTACAATGCATGACATATTTAGAATATATAGTTAATATTTTGAATATAAGATATTTATGTATCATGTCTAATAGGGATGAGGTTATTGAAAAATAATTTCAAAATTAGGTAACATGTTAGCATGTTTTGATGATATTTTTATAAGATGTAAAGACAGTATATTAATAATCTGTTGTGGGTAACATATTATCTTTAAACATAAGATGGTAAAACAGCAAACATATATTATCTAAGTTTTCTGTTGGTCAGAAACTTGGAGGTAGGAAACTCTTGGTATTTCATAAGATTGCAGGTAAACTGTCAACAAGCATCTGAAGATTTAAGTGGGTGTGATCATCTGCTATGATGGTTTCATGATGCCTCACTTACATGGCTGTTGTCAGAGGCCTATTTTCCTTGCCATTTTGATGTCTTTATAGGTTTATCTGAGTATCCTAATGATATAGTACCACGGTTCCCTCAGAGCAAGGGATGAGGGAAAATGGAGGAAGCCACAGTGTCTTTATGAACTAATATCCATGGCTACATGCCATCCCTTGAGCTTCATTCTATTCACTAGAAGTGAGCCTCTGAGTCAACAGCACACTCAAGGGGAGGGAAATTGAGCTCTGCTTCTTAATCAGAAAAATGTCAAAAAATGTCTGGTTGAATTTTAAGTCCACCACAACAGTCTCAAAGATTTGCCAAGACTAAATTTCACTGGTTTGTTTGGTCCTGAATTAGATGTGATGTTATAACTAGCAAACATTTCATTGCTGTGAGCCATACACACCAACATAGTTGGTATATATTTTTGAAGGCTACAATCTTTCAAAGACTTTCTATGAATTCATTACTCTTCTCACTCCACCTCTGCATCTCACAGAAATCAAATATATGCTCTAAGGATGCAACTTCATGTTCTGGTAGAGAGGGAACATTCTAAGTCAAGACAATATCTAGATCAGAAGAAATAGTTAAAACAACCGGGACTAGATTGTAGTTTATGAATTTATAAACTTACATTTTCAATACAATCTATTTTTATCCTCTTTATTTTACTTGGTAGGGAATTTTTTTTCACTCATGAGAAATATAATTTCAGTCTAAAATATAATTTGAAATACAATTTGAGCATAAAATAAATAATAAAATATACTACATAGAGAAGATTTTATAACACATTTTCTTTAAAAAGGTGGCAAAAATTTCATATTTTACTGAAATTCTGTAATAGTTTATAACACTAAGAGAGAATTAATTAATAGGCACTGTGGCAAGGTAACAATGTATTGATCTTTCTGAATCAAGGATCATTGATTCTCATGCCTTTAGCTAAGTTTATTATAATGCTTTTATTGTTGTTGCAAGAGAAAGGTATTTTTCAGATTATTTCACAACACAGGGGTTTCACTTTCAATGTACTTTTAGATGAAAGTGGAAACAGAAAAGTGAAGATGCCAGAAATGATACAGATGTAGCCTCAGGCTACCATCTCTGTTCCTCCTTCAGATGCTGTGCAATCTCTCTCAAGGCACCTCCAGTTTGACTGCATCCAAGCTGCATTCTCCTATCTTTCTCACTTTTAGCCAGGTTTCTCTGTTGACTTATAGTCTCTGTTCCCTCCCATTTCTACATGGATACAGACCATTCTAGCCTCTCCTGATCCTCTTTATATCTGGTCTTTCTGCTTCACAGTCATTGCTGAGGTTAAGGTCTGCCCTGATTGATGTAGGTCAGGGATCCTCCCATCCTCTCAACCAATCAGATCTTGCTGGAGGCAACTGTAGCACAAGTACTAACCCCTCAAGATGGGCTGTGGGAAATTTTGTTCCCAGGACAGGGTGTGTGGGTAATACAGGCATTCTACGTCTTTGCTTATATTGCAAAAAGACAGAAAAGTAAATATAAAGTTTTAATCTCATATTTTTTACTGATTATTTATATGTCCTTGAAAATATATATAGTACTGGGAATTGAACTCAGTGGTGTTCTACCTCTTAGCTATTACCTCAGACCTTTTTATTCAGAAACAAAGTCTTGTTAAGTTCTAAGGTTTTTGCTAAGTTTCTAGGTTGGCCTAAATCCTGCTCTTTCTGTTTCAGGTTCCCAAGTCCTAGGATCACATGCATGTGCCACCATACCCACTGAGAAAATTTTTATGAATATGTTTTCTTATTTGTCAAAGAGAAATTCATCTGTTCCTTTACTAACTAGACATATTGAACTTCTACTACCTGGAAAGACATGAGTTAGAATTTTTAGGATTTGGAATGATGCTCAAGAAGGTTTATGTGTGTGTGTGTGTGGGGGGGGCTTAAACTGCCTTTAGTGATTAATGGAAAGCAGGGTTGCAGGTAATATTATTTTTAGATATAAAATGTACCCTAAAGCGTTCATTTATTAGTATTTGGAGCCTATGTAATTGAGTCTCAGAGTTGTAATCCCAGCAGGAGATAAATCCCATTTTAATGGATTTATCTGGGTGCTGGCATGGACAAGTAGGGTATGGCTGGAGGGAGTGGATCCTTGGTGAGTGTAGCTTGGGATTATATATGGTTTTCCTCCCTCTGCTTCCCTATTGCTTCTAGCCTCCTTGATGTGAGAAGGACAGCCCTATGCTCTCTCCCTCTCTGCCTCTGGCTGCCATGTCCTGGGATCTGTGGTTCCTGGCCTCACCTGAAACCATAAAAAAATTTTTTTTCTTTCCTCTAAATTACATGATTACTCTTTTGGATTAGAGCTGTAAGAATGCTGACCAAAACAGGAACATGAAGAAAATGTAAACTATGAAGTAAAAAGTAAATTTAAGAAAAGCCTAATATGCCAATAAAAAAAATTAACAAAGAAAGCTTAAACAACACTTATTGGAGTTCAGATTAGAAATGAGTAGACTAAAGATAATAATATCATCCTTACCTCCCTTACAAAACTGATATCATGTTAACTCATGTTATGAATGTAGGTTAACAGAGTGAATGGACAAACTTAGTGTTGGGATATACCAGCCCGAATACATCTGATTTCATCTGCAGCGACAAGCTTATAAAGACAAGTTTTGAGAAGAATAGAGTCTTAGAGAAATAAATACTCTTTTATGAGCAAAGAGTATATTAGAAATTGATGATCCAGTAATATTTTAAGAAGTTGAGAAATTACTGAAAAATATTAAGAACTTTGACATCTTTTTTCAAAAAGTATCTGTTGAAAATAAAATTCACTTTTCTTGAGGTTTTAACAGCATCTGAACTTCTATTCAAACAGAAACAACTTGAGAAGCAGAGTGTAGAGGTCTAAGCTATGTGTTTACAATCCTGTGCAAGTCTTTTACCTTCCAAGGCCTCAGTCTTCCTTGAAAACCTGTGATAATTAGACCAAAGAATCTTGAAGGTCCTTGTAGTTCTGTGATTCTATTGAGTCTTGTCCAATTAGTCAAACAGTTACCTGTCATTACAGAGGCTGTGGTGTGTACATACATTTTAGCACCAAACCACAATTTAATAACAGGGCACAGAGGCCACAAAGCCTCCTGATTCTGTTCCATTACTAATTTATCAGGGGCTAAAAGCAACCAAAGTGAGGATCTAGGGCAGACAATGGAGCCTTTGAGGGGCAAGGGCAGAATCATTTAAAAGGAAAGCATTACCATTCTAAAATAATAGCAAAGCACATGGCCTGAGTGCTCTGAAAGAAAGCAATACAAAAAAAGTATTCTTGGCTTAAATGCCCCAAACACAAAAGCTTTTAGTTGGGACATATAAAAGGGAAAGAAAAACAGCTCCCTATAAACTGGTTTCACCAGTATTGTTTTGTGTATGTGCTGATGTTGAAAGAGTGAGAATAAAGACAAACTATGATTTTCCGAAATATGACCGTATTTTATTTCTTTTCTAGAATGTAATCCCAACATTTCCAACTAAGAAAAAGAAAGCAGAAAAGATGTTCTTGTGCCCTTGACTATTTATATGAAAGATCACGTGTACACATAGTAACGCCCTTGGGCTACCCTATAGGGTATGTCTTTTGTCTCTACTCTCTTTCATAAAACAAATACATAAGCACATAGTACCAAACATACATATTTTAGGCTTAATTTGATTTGAAGGGAAAAATAAAATTTAAAATAATAACAAAATAATAATTTAAAATATAATAAAATAATAATACTTGCTAATTAGGCATTTATATACTTACTACCCCTCAGAAACAATAGAAGATGTTTGTGTATGGTGTACTTATTCGGAGAGCTAGATGAATTTTGGTGTGTTAATTTAAAGAAATATAAAGAATATATGTGACAGTAGCCTTTTACTGTCCTAATCACATTGGCAAGTACTAAATCTTCAGTACTAAATTTATTTGCAAAAATTTTCTCTACACAGACATTAGATATTTTCATACCATATATATATTTATAGAATGATATGTTGGAAGGGAAATTTCTTATGATAGAAAGAAATGCACTTTATACATGTTTATAGATAACCATATACTATAAAAGAACATTTAAATTTTTATTTCAGAAAAAAACATTTTTCAACTAGTTTTCTATTGAGATTGTTCCTTGGAAGAAGCTATTCACACAATTACTAGATTACACCACATAATAGTTATCTTTATCTGCCAGGCTGGTGGCATCTTCTTAACTATATAAACTATCACTTTACTTTTATTCTAAACCAGATGTCAACCATGACAGAAACCTTTTCTCTCAGACTGTGTCCATATAACAAAATAAATCCTCTGTTTATAACTCTTTCCTTCCTTCCTTCCTTCCTTCCTTCCTTCCTTCCTTCCTTCCTCTTTCTTTCTTTCTTTCTTTTTCTTTCTTTCTTTCTTTCCCATACTGCTTCTGAGCTACACTCTTAGTCCTTCTTATTTTTATTTTATTATGAAACAGAGTCTTGCTAAATTTCTAAGGCCATCCTTGAACCTGCAATCCTTGTCTCAATCCCCCAAGCACTACAATTACAATATGAGCCATCACATGCTACTTTGTATTTAGTTATTTCACTTATGTTGCAGAAATAGCTAATGGCTTAGCATCCTAAAAAGAAAGAGATTCTAATCGCAAATCCTTTATAAATAATCAAAGTTCGGAAGGGGAAAGAAAGTTATAAAATTTTAAGATTTTAGTATTGAGAATAAAAAAACTGTTTTGGAGAGCAGATGGGATAGTTGAATTAAAAGGACATATCTGATGATAGGTTATGTAATAGAAATAAAGATAATGTAATTAAATGTTAGTCCCATTAGGAGTTCTAGTCTCTGAAACAGGATCATTAATGTTCTTCTTTTTCTTTTGGTGGTGGTACTGGGGTTCCTGGAAGCCCTTCTACCTCCGGGCTACACTCCCAGACCTATTTTTTATAATTTTTATTTGGAAACAGGGTCTCTTAAGCCAGCGAGGCTGATTTCAAACCAGCGCAATCCTCCTGCCTCTCCCTCCCAAATGCTGGGATTACAAGCGCCACCACGTTCATCTTGGGAATCACTTTTAAAAGTAGATTTAATTGTTGGATACACACACACACACACACACACACACACACACACACACACACACATATTGTTTTGTGGAAGATTGTCCTAGATTTTGGCAATGATGCCTTTTTATGATGGGCTTGTGGGACTTAGGTTGATATGAGGGTATCATGATTTGCCTTGTTTCTTAGCAGGACTATTCCAGGTTTGTGGTAAAGGGTAATTGCTTATGTGGTCACTGATTACTTACATCCTCCCAAATTGCTCTTTGAGAGCATGCGACAGCCCCATGTTTCATATTCTATTTTTCCATTGGTTTTGTTTTTTTATACTACATCCAGGAGGCTCCCCAGAAGGTAATATGAAATGATCAGTTCTGAGTTTGACAACAATCTCTAACCTATTTTTCTTTTGAGTAACAACTAGTTCTTAATATACCTGGCCAGGGTTTATTACTAAAGCACAGACATTATTAAGTCACTTCTTACTAAAAAAAAAAAAAATCAGTAATTACTATTGTCCCAAATTCAAAGTTGTCAACATAGCATAAAAAATCCCTTTATGAATATACTCCTTCCTACTTGTTTTTGTGTTATCTTTATCACTTGATACCATTCCTCATTAACAGCAGACTTCATACTTTCTCACTCCTGTTTTTTCTTTCATGTGTATCTTAGGGCTGCTATAACAAAATACCATAGACTGGATGAATTAAACATTTATCCTTAAAGTTGAGAAGTTCTGGAATCCGAAGGTGATGGAAGACTATATTTAGTGAGGCCCTTTTTCTGGTTTACAGACACTGACTATTTGCAGTATCCTCATATGGCAGGGAGATAGAGGGCTTAGGTTTCCTCCTTTTCTCTTAAAGGCATGAGTCCCATCAGAGGGATTCCAACGTCATGACTTCATCTATACCTAATTACGTACCTAAGCCCCAACCTCCAAATGCCATTACTTTGGGGACTAGTGCTTCAAAATATCAACTGAGGTGGGTCACAAATATCCTTTTCCATGTTAAAAAATGTGGTTTCTTCTTCTTGAAGTACCTCTCCATTAGCCTAAATGAGTTCATTTTCCTTACTTAAAACTCAGATTAAACATCATCATCTCTGAAGTATTCCTCTGTCACATGTGGACAGAAGTAATTAAAACTTTATAGGTAACCATTACTTTGAATATATATAATTTCTGAGTTTATCGACATCATATTAAAGATTTGTTTTGTTTCGTTCTGTGTTTAAATGCCCATATCTTCTGGTTTCAAGGCAGGTGCAGTATCTCATACATCTTTATACTCCCAACTCTTGCCAAAGACCTTGACATAGGGTTGTCACACAATAGAAATTCTTTGTATGAAAATTTTTGAAGTAATGGTTGATTATGAACATTCTTTCCACAAGGAATCAAACACAAAATCCTTGGTCACAATTCGACACGAGGCTCATTTCTTCAGCGAAACCAGGCTTACACTGAAATCTTTTTACATTTTCCCCTCTAATTGCTTTTCATTCAGGGAGAGGAAAGCAACATTTAGCAAGCACTTAATTGCAGCATGTGTAGAATGAGTCAAATGGTGTGCATATGTGGAACTTTTAATAGTTCCAATTCACCAGAGGTCTCTGCCTGCTGGAAAGGCCATGCTTCCTCTGTCTCACACGTTTGACAGAAGACGAGAAACAGCTACAACAAATAGTGTCTTTTAATAAAATCAACTAGCAATTCTTCATCGCTGTAGCTTTAACAACTGCACAATGTCAACGATGTCCTGCCAGTAACAGACTAGAAGAATTCCAGAAGTTTGCAAATATATCTCCAAACCTAATCATAATTGTCATGTTATCTTGATGAGTCTACTATTTAATCATTTAAGAAAGCTTATTATTGTTTTAAGTTTACTTCTTTCAATTTTTATTTTAATTAACAAATAATAATTGTGTATATATATGTGTGTGTGGGTATAATGTAATGATTAGATATATTCATACAATGTAAAATGATTAAATCAAGCTAATTAATATATTTTCACCTCATCATCCTTCCCACCACTCCCAGTCTTCATGAACCATCATTCTATTCTATAATTTTATGTGTTTAACATTTCTAGATCCCACACATAAGTGAGATCATGTGGTATTTATCTCTCTATTTCTGGGTTATTTTTACTTAGTACAAATGTCCTTCAGGTTCATCCATACTGTCATAGGATTTCCTTCACTTTTAGGGAAAATAGTAATTACTGTTTACACACACCACATATTCCTCATCCATTTATAAACACTTAGGATGATTGCACATCTTGGCTATTATGACTAGCTTCTTAAAGAATGAGAGATTTCAGATATTCCTTCAGCATCTTGGCTTCATTTTCTTTGAATATATAACCAGAATTGCAATTACAGAATTGAAATTAATTTCTCATATGGCAGTTTTATTTTTAGATTTTTGAGGAGTCTCCATACTATTTTTCCATAACAATTTTACTACTTTATACTCCACCAACAGTGGACAAGTGTTTCCTTATCTCCACATTCACATCAACACTTTTTATCTTTTTTTTTTTTTTTTTTTGGTATTACTGGGGTTCCTGGAAGTCCTTCTAACTCCGGGGCTACACTCCTAGACCTATTTTATTTTTGGAAACAGAGTCTCTTAAGCCAGCGCGGCTGGCTTCGAACCTGCGTGATCCTCCTGTCTCCACCTCCCAAGCGCGGGGATTACAAGCGTGCACCACCACACCCGGCCACTTTTTATCTTTTATAGTTTTGATAACCACAATTCTGATATATGTGAAGTGACATAGAATTATAGTTTCAACTTGAAATTCCCTAATAATTAATGATGCTGAACCTGTTGGCCATTTGTGAACCATATATAGACATATCCTTTTCTTGGTGAATTGTAGTTATACATCATAATGAGGTATAGAGTGATAAAAGTATACATGCACATAACACTTGGTGTGTTTCCCTCTGGGTACCAACCTGCTTTCTCCCCTTCTCCATAGATGTCTTTGAGATTGGTATTGATAATTTCTTTATGTACATAGAATTATTTAAACTGTTACTTTATTATATCTCTATCCTCCCTCATTCCTGCCCTAAACCTCCAATTATCACTCCACTGGAGTTTCTACTTCTTTTTTTTTTTTTTTTTTTGGTGGTACTGGGGTTCCTGGAAGCTCTTCTTCTACCTCCGGGCTACATTCCCAGACCCATTTTATATTATATTTTATATTTGGAAACAAGGTCTCTTAAACCAGTGCGGCTGGCTTTGAACCTGCGTGATCCTCTTGTCTTCGCCTCCCAAGTGCGGGGATTACAAGCGTGTGTCACCAAGCCCGGCGAGTTTCTACTTCCTTATCTGAGGTTTCCTTTGTTACTCAATTTCTCTCTAGCTTCCACATTCGAGAGAAAACATACAACTATTAGCTTTTTGAGACTAACTAATCTCACTTAGCATAATATTTTCTAGTTCATCAATTTTCCTGCACATGATATAATTTTGTTCTTCTTTATGGCTGAGCAAAAGTCCATTGTGTATATGCCACGGTTTTGTGATCCATTTATTTTTTAATGGACACTTAAGCTGGTTCCATAACTTAGGTATTGTGAGTTGCGGTACTATAAACATGCATAGATATGTATTGTTATAATACTGAATCAAATGCCTTGGAAAAGATGCCCAGAAGTGGCATAGCTGGGCCATATGGTAGTTTTGTTCCCAGTCTTCTGAGAAATCACCACACTGATATCCATAGTGACTGTACTAGCTTTCAGTCCCACCAATAGTGTATGAAGGTTTCTATTTCTTGGAGTCCTTGTTAGTATTTGTTGTTTGTATTCTTGATGATTGCCATTCTGATTGGAGTTAGATGGAATCTCAGTGCAGTTTTGATTTACATTATTATTTTTAACATTTTTCTCATATACTTTTGGCCATTTATATTTCTTCTTTTGAGAACATTTATTCAGTTCAATTGCCCATTTCTGGTTGAATTACTTGTTTTCTTAATGTTAAAATTCTTAAGCTCTTTGTATATTTTAGGTAGTAATTCTCTTATCAGAGGAGGAGCTGGCAAAGATTTCCCTTTCTATAGGTTCTTTTTTTAGACTCTTGATAGATTTCTTTACTGCACAGAAGCTTTTTAATTTAATGCAAAAATGTCTACTGATTTCTACCTGTCAAAATTTCAATGACATTTTTCATGGAAATAGAAAAAAAACAATACTTAAATTTGTATGGGAACACAAAAGACCCCTAAGTCTTGAGATAAACAGCAAAACTGGAGGCAACACACTCTCTGACTTTAAAAAATAGTATAAAACAATAATAATCTACACAGTATGGTACTGGAATAATAACAGAAACATCAACCAAAGAAACAGAAAGTTCAGAAAAAAACCTACACATTTGTCATCAATTGATTTTCAATAAGTATGGCAAGAAAACACAATAGAGAACGGACAGTCTTTTCAGAAAATGACATTGGAAAAGCTGGATGTCCACAAGAAACAGAATGAAATTTGATCTTATCCCTATGTTATACTGCTTACAAAAATCAATTTAAGATATATATATATATATATATATACATATATTTGAGTAGATATCTATATATCTATATCATATCTATATATCTATATCATATCTATATATGATCATATCTATATATCATATACCTATATCTATAGATCATATCTATATATCTGTATATCTATATATACATATATATATGTATCTGATATAGATATATAGATATGATCTACCTAAACTGAAAAACTACTAGAAGAAAATTAGGGAAAACAGTACATAATATTGGTCTGGGCAGTAATTTTTGAATATGACCCTAAAGCATAGGAAACAAGACCATAAATAGGCAAATGGAAATGCATCAAAAGAAAAAGGTTCTGTACAGCAAAGGAAATAATAGAGTGAAAGGGCAATTTCTAGGATGGAAGAAAGTATTTTCAAACTACAAACATAATTTTAAGGGTCAATATACAAAATATATAAAGAACTCAACTCAAGAGCAGGAGCTCAACCCAATTACAAATAGAGTAAAAAGTTCAATGTCTTTAAAACAAAATAAATAAAAAATCCTATCCCTAAACATTGCTTAGCTACACTTCCTTATACTTAGAAACCATAATTATTTTACAATGAATAAAAAAACTTGATTTTTCTACTTTCTAATATATGTTTTATATTGATGTAATCATGTATGATTGTGAATTGCCTTGCCCTAATTGAGTTGCTGAAATATACTGTTTTTGCTGCTTCAAAGTTAAGACATGAAAGTTACTAGCATGACCAGACACAAGTCATTGATTGATTGTTCCACAATTACTGCTATAATAAAGGGGCTTCAAATTGCCATTGGAGCAAAGTAGAGGGAGGAATATAGTGAGTGTCTCATAGAGAAGATGCCCTTTCTACTTGGTGTTTAAACTGCCCATCTTATTCATCTTTCTCAGTGTATATTGAGTAGAGCAGACTAAGTGAGGGAAAAAAAACTAAAATTAAATACACAGCCACTTAGCAAAGGCCAGAGAAATGTTATTTGCAGAAAAAAAATTGTATAGACCACTTCATTGTTGAGGTATCAACTGGGATGGGCACACTGGTGGTTAAGCCAAAATCCATCAGGTAACTCCCATTGTATGTTAACTGATACCAATTATGTGCCAAAGGATATTTCTTTCTTTTCAGTCTGTCTGTCTGTCTGTCTGTCTTTCTGTCTTTCTTTTCAGTACTGGGAATAGAACCCAGAAGCATTCTAACTCCAAGGTACACCCCTAGCACTATTTTTTATTCTTTCAGGATCTCACTGAGTTGCAAACAGCCTCACTAAGTATCTGAGACTGTCTCTGAACCATGATCCTCCTGTCTCAGCCTCCTAAATGATGGGATTATGAGAGTGTGCCACCATGCCCGGCTTTTTTTTTTCTAATTTTGAACACAATTATGATGCATAAATTTTGGCTGACACATCTATGTGGAAAGATGTAATATAAGTAACGAGAGAAACAAAGAACACATTTATAAGACAAATCCATGTGTAGCATATTTTTAAAAATCTCTGACCTTAAATTCTGTAATGATAGTAATTTTGGAGTAGGTTTGAATACTTAAATATATAACATATTTCTATTTAAAAATGAAAAAGAGAACTAAATTCAAAACTGCCTTTTCTCCATTACTAGAAATTTTATACTTATCAATTTTATATATATATATATATATATTCAGTTGAATATATCAATATAAGATTCTTGTTGATGTTGTCTTCTGATTCCCATTAGAAGGTACCAGCAGAGGCTGGCGATCTCCTTGTCCACTGACCTGAAAAGTTTCGGCGTCAGAAACCATTATTTATAATTAGTGCCAGCATACAGACAAGCATTCTCAGCAAGCAGCATGGAAAGCCCTTCATGAAATCTATCTTAAAGATTTCACACAACACCTGTGAGTCAGTCTTGCCCAGGTCCGTGTGGTATCACTTCCTATCCATCCGAAAAGTGCGCTTCACTGAGCACTGCAGGCATAATACTTTGGAAGGACAGAGTACTGATAACTGGGGAAACTTGTGAAACAAAATAGCTTCACATGTTAGGATGGTGGCCATATGAACTTTTTGGCATTTAGACTTAGAATGGTGAAAGAATATAGAGGATGTATTGCTTGGGCACTGAAGACTCACACTAAAGAATATGAAAGAAACTGAAATTTGCAATTAGATTTCACAATCTGTATGGTAACTATCTCTATTTAAGAAGTGGAAAGGAGTCATAATTAGGAATTTGGTAAATGTTCATATAATAAAAAAGTTTATCTACATACAGCTGATCTTATTATTTATACTATTATTTCTTGTTACCCTAAATTTTCTTTTTTATAGTCCTTTAAGTATGTTGTAAAAGACAGTTTTTTTTTTTTCAGATCTTTCTGGATAGGAAACTTTTATAAGTTCACTGAACATTAAATGTCTGGATAATTTCTGTGATTCCAGACTGTGTTTCAATAACTGTAGTTATAAATACATAAGCATATTATAACTTAACATATTTTGGCTATTATTAGAATTATCAACTCTGTGCCAAAAGTTGAAGACAATTTTAGGAAAATGATTCAATGGACAAAAAGGCACCAGTAATATAATTTTTTTTTCACCTGCAACCAACACATTACCCACTTAGATAGTTTCCCATGGGTCACACCTTCCTATATAAAGTGATATATACACATAAGGATTTCTAAAACTATGTTTATTTTTGGTTTGGGGGGGGAGAGAAAAAGGAACCATGTGATCTCTATCATCACTTTCACCATGAAGATTCTGCGATTATGATTCAAACTAAAGTATTTTGTTTACTACAAAAATAGATTTATTAACTTCTTATTGTGGTGAGATATATTTATCAGATCTCACAGAGTATAAAATTTAAATGTGACACAGAATAAAGTTAGATTTTGAATATATCTGATGAAAGGATTAAAAAATAAGATTTCAAAATTTTATTAGTTCTACCTGGGCATGGTAGTGCACACCAGTAATCTCAGTACTTGGGAAGCTGAGACAGGAGGGTTCTTTTTTTTTTTTTTTTTTTTTTTTTTGTGGTACCGGGGTTCCTGGAAGCCCTTCTTCCTCCGGGCTATACTCCCAGACCTATTTTATATTTTTGAAACAGGGTCTCTTATGCCAGCACGGCTGGCTTCGAACCTGCGCGATCCTCCTGTCTCCGCCTCCCAAGCGCGGGGATTACAAGCGTGCGCCACCACGCCCGGCGTGACAGGAGGGTTCTAGATGCAAAGGCAGCCTCAGTACCACAGTGAGCGCCTCAACAACTTAGTGAAACCAGGTTTCCAGATAAAAACTAAAACAGACTGGGGATGTAGGCTCAGGGGTAGAATGATATAGCTCAGAGGTTCAGTCCCCAGTCTTGAAAATTATATATATATTGTTTCCTCTAACATCTGTCCTTTCACAATGTTTACACAGGGTTTTGAGCTCAGTATTTCAGTGTTTCTCTTCTGATAATATTAGTTTACCTCACTGAAGTAAGATATTATTTATTTATTTATTTATTTATTTATTTATTTAATTTTGGTGGTACTGGGGTTCCTGGAAACCCTTCTACCTCTGGCCTCACTCCCAGACCTATTTTTATATTCTTATTTGGAAAGAGGGTCTCTTAAGCCAGCGAGGCTGGCTTCGAACCTGTGGGATCTTCCTGTCTCCGCCTCCCAAGCGCAGGGATTACAAGCGTGCGCCACCACGCCCGGCCCGAAGTAAGAGATTTTGATGCCACTATTTTTTGTGTGGAGGATTTTTAATGGGAAAGTCCGAAGAATGTCTTTGTTCTAAATGCTGGATAGTATTTGGTAAATGCAAAGTACAAAGCTGTTGGAATCATATGCGTTCATTTTTCTAATGATATATTTTATCTACCTTCACTGCATATTTACATGACCGATAATGAAGCCAAATTGCTATAAAATACATGAGTAGTGTCCCTGGTCGTGGTATTAGATCTTCAATAGAAATAAACTGATAACCGCAGGACTTTGAGGAAAGCTTTATAGAAAGATATATTTTGAAATTGCAAGGATGAGACAGAGAAAGGTGAATAAAGACATGTTTGGACTCATGGATCCTGAAATTAGACTTATTCCGAAAATATATTTGTTAATTGATATGCAAAGACCTAAGGTGTCTTAGAAATTTATTTAAAAAGCATCATGGCTTCACAGAAGCCACTGGGAAAAACAATGAAAAGGTAAAAACTTAAAATAATGGGTATTTTTTTTAGATTTTAACTATTTATTTTTAAATCTTTTAATTTTATAATCATAAAGCTACCCTTGACCTTTTCTCTTTATTAAATTATTAACATATTAATTGTACAAATTAGTGGGTATCATTGTGGCTCTTTAAATGCTTTTTTTTTTTTTTTTTTTTTTTGGTGGTACTAGGTAGGGTTCCTGGAAGCCCTTCTACCTCTGGGCTACACTCCCAGACCTATTTTTTTTATATATGTATTTTTATTTGGAAACAGGGTCTCTTAAGCCAGCGCGGCTGGCTTCAAACCAGCGCGATCCTCCTGTTTCCGCCTCCCAAGCACAGGGATTATAAGTGTGTGCCACCACGCATGGCCTAAATGCATCTATTACATTTTGATTACGTTCATTTTTCTTTCTTCTACTTTCACCCATCTCATTCCTCCTGTCCTCCGACCCTTTCCAGGCCAGCCCTCTTCTACTCACAGGCTGTCTTCTCAAAGGTCATTTTATTCCATGGCATGGCCTCATTTCTGCATGCTTCAGTCACCATTCTCATTGCTGTGGCCCCAAATACCTGATGACCACAACTTGGAGGAAGGAAGAGTTGCTCACAGTTTTAGAGATTGCAGAGGTTTTGGTCCATGTTACCCAGGTCATGTTGGAAGAGCTCAAAGCATGGGTTAGGAAAGTAGAGAAATAAAGCAAGAGAAGGGTAAGAGGGACAAACACTCCACAGGCCACAATCACTGTGACTTACCTCCTCTTGCTACATTTTATCTGCCTATCTTATCATCCAATAAATCCATTAACCTATCAAAGGATTTATCCAATGATGAGATTAGAACCCTTATGATTTAATTATTTTACCTGTGAACACTGTTGCATTGCCAATATATGAATTTTTCTAGGGGATAGTCTAGATCCAAACCATTACACTACATTTACATTGGTCCTGTAGGAATATATTGAAAGGTGTAAGGGGAAGAAAATTACAGAAGCAGCCAAGGCTTCAGGAGAGATTAAGGTTTCTTTGGATGTACCTTCCTTAAGATTTTAATGCTTTTTTATGTTATTAATATTTGACAAGCCAGGAGTGGTGGCACTTGTAATCCCAGCGTTTGGGAGGCTGAGACAGGAGGATCGTGGGTCCAGGACTGCCTCAGCTACAAAGTGAGGCCCTTCGCAACTCAATGAAACCCTATTTCAAAATAAAAAATAAAAAATAGATTTGGGAGTGTAGCTCAGAGGTAGAATGCCCCTGGATTCCTTCCCCAGTACCACTTTAAAAAATATTAGACAGCCGGGCATGGTAGCGCATGGCGTGGTGGCGCATACTTGTAATCCCCGCGCTTGGGAGATGGAGACAGGAGGATCGTGCAGGTTCGAAGCCAGCCTTGCTGGCTTAAGAGACCCTATTTCCAAAAACAAAAAAAGCATAAAATAGTTCTGGGAGTGTAGCCCAGAGGTAGAAGGGCTTTCAGGAACCCAAGTACTACAAAAAAATATTAGACAGAAAAGTAATGGCAAGTATCATGTTTGAGTCAGGAGGATTGTGTTTATTTGCATGCATGAGATCATTGCGAATTTTGAGAATCTCTGAGGCCATATTTCTTAAGGTTTCATCTTATTTTTTACTGGTATATCTGTAAACTGGTGTGGCCTGGGAGAGAAAGATTATTATGAATTTTTACAAAATATCATTTTTAGTGCCATGCCTATGCTGTCTTTTATATTGGATTCAATAGGCATGGGTTAGGGAAATTCCTAATTTGAAAAGAATGCATACAAGTAGTGATTGCAGAGCTATATTTCTCATTATTAGGTATTAGGTATAACTGACAAGTGCTGTTATTTGTTATTTACTCTGACCAGTTTTTTTTTTTTTTTTTTTTTTTTTTGCAGGTCTGGGAATGGAACCCAGGGGCATTCGACCTCTGAGCTACAACCCCTGCCCTGTTTTTTATTCTTTATTTTGAAACCAGGTTGCACTGATTTGCAGAGGGCCTCACTAAGTAGCTGAGGCTGTCCATGAACCGTGATCCTCCAGGTCTCAGCCTCCCAAATGCTGGGATTACAAGTGTGCGCCACCACGCCCAGCTACTCTGACCAGTTTTATAGTCCCAGAAAATCATGCTTCTTGTATTTTTAACCATTAAAATTTTTTTATTATCTTCCTTGCAACATTTTCATCTCTGATTTTCTGTTTCTGATTTAGCCTTTCACCTTTCTCACATCCTTTATTTTTTTTTATTTTTATTTTTTCTCTCTGTGCCTTCAGCCTTGTGTCCTTGTAGAGTAGCCAAAGCCAGCCTTTGGTCGTTAGTCAGAAGCCATGGGCGATTTCCTCAATGTTTTCATTGTTTACATGAAAGCATCGAAATGTATAGCAAATAGACCAGCTGGAAACCTCCCCACAGACAGACATATCCAAACAGGAGGTTCTTTGATGTGTTGTGGTGGGTCAGTCTGGTTCTGCTACCAGAAAGAACAGCCCCCACCCATATGCACTGTCGCTCTGAATGGCGGGCTAGCGATAGCATCCGTGTGGACTGGGCCTCGGCCAAAACTTAGCCCTCAGCACATACAGAGAGACAGAAAGATGTGCCGACGACAGAGTTTTGGAATCCTGCTTGCAGCATGCTGTTCTCTGGCATACTTCTTCAGAATGCAAGAACAGATTTCTCCTAATTTTCTGAAGACACATTGTTTATTGTAGAATCAGGCTTTAAAAATGAGTATAGATTTAAAGGCAGTGGAACAGTTTAATATGAAACGCAGTACTTATTGGAGATATTTTGGAAGTTTAGTATGGAATGTTGCAAGAATGACTCAGGTTTAAAAGCATCACCTGAGTTTTAACATTTTTTTAACATTTTTTTTTACAGTTATTCTTGACTCTAATTTGAAGAGATGAAGATTTACCAGTAAAGAAGAATGCTTAAAATGGAAGTAAATGTATTTAAATACATTTCACAAAATGGTTTCTGAACAAAGATAGTATACTTGTAGATCATGCATTTACCTTATATACCTTACTCAAATCCTATTAAAAGTAAGTACTTCGTACTATTTACAAATTCTATTTGAAGTGATTGGTATGGACTAATAATACATATATGAGACATGTATCAGTAAACATATTTACATAATCACACATATATCAATTAATACGTTTGTTATAAATTATTATCATTTTGTGTGAGGGGGGCAACTGGGGATTGAACCCAGAAGCAATCTACCTCCGAGCTACACCCCAGTCCCGTTTAATTTTTTATTTTGAAACAGGGTCTCACTAAGTTGCCGAGGGCCTCACTAAGTTCCTGAGGCTAGCTAGCCTTACACCTGCCATACTCCTGTTTCAGTCTCCCAAGTACTGGGATAGAAATGATTGTAAAGGAGAATTCGTTGCAAATTTACTTAAGTCACAGCAATATGCCATAATAACGAACAGTAATATTAAGAAAACATAGACTTAGTCTCAGCTTTTAAAACTATCCCTTTGTTTCTCTATTATTATACTTTTAATAATAAAATAAAGTAAAATGAAATTTTAAAAAGTCAAAATCCTGGGGACGAAACCCAGGGGCATTCTACCTCTGAGCTACACTGAGGCTGTCCATGAACTGCAATTCTCTAGTCTTCACCTCCCGAAAGCTGTGATTACAAGTGTAATCACACAGCCTTGGGACATGTCTTTCGATTGCTAAGCAAACACCTTTATCAAGGAAAATGACTCTGAAAATCCAGCACTATTATTACTAAAGAGAACAAGTGCAGAATGTTTTTGTCCTTTACATTTGCTCCTATAAACTGGTCAACTTGCTTATAAGCTCATTAACTGGCACTCAAGATATGCGCCAAATCAAATGCTAGCTCCCAGTCCAAAATGGACACAGCTCTTGTGCAGAGTTAGCAGGTATCATAGCAGTATGGAATTGTTCATCTGGAGAGTTTAGAATACCCTTGTTGTTCACAGATAAACTCTGGGGAAGGGAGGCCTTGGCCTGACCTCAAAGCCTACTACTGGATCTGGGCAAAAAGCTGTGTGTCTCATCCCAAACAGTATAAACATTTCATCGCTACTCATCCCTGGAGAGAAACTTGGCAAATAAAATTTAAAATAAAATAAGATCTCATATTCCTCCTTGTGACAGATATAACATTGAATTTCAGAGACTGACTGGGAGAATTATTTGGTTTTCTCCAATTTGGACATCTAATGTAACAATGACATCTAACGGCTTGAAAGCCTATAGACTCTCAGAGATTGATGTTGTATCAATAAAGAAAAGTTAGGTCAGAGGTGGATATGGTGTTGCACATGTGTAATCTCAATACTTGAGATTAAGAAAGGAAAACGGCAGGTTCAAGGCCAGCCTTGGCAATTTAGCAAGACTCTGAGCAACTTAGTGTGATCTTGTTTTAAAATAAGTAAACAAAATAAAATAGGCCTGGGATGTAGCTCAGAGGCAGAATGACCCTGGTCTAATCCCTAGTACAAAAAAAAAAAAAAAAGGAGGCTAGGTTATGCTGTCCTACAAAGAACCCCAATATATTGGTGGTTAACAACCATGAAGTTTTAAATCTCACTTATCCCCATCAAAGAGGAATTGTGAGTTGCCTGAACTTTTTTTTCTCTCAAACCCAGGCTCACGCTCCACCCTCTACATGAGTCATTGCTGTTTGTTTTGATGGGGTATAAGGACCCTTGTGTTATACACTGGCTCTTAAAGCTTCTGCTGTGAGAGGACACCAATTGCTTCTGCATATATCAATCTGACAAAGAGTCTCATACCATACCAGATGTCAACAGGTCCTAGAAGTAAGTTCAGTCCTTTCTACTATCAGGAGAAAGTCTTTGTAGACAATAACAGATGACATAAAGCAACATATATTTCAGGCCCGTTACTGTGGATTAAGTAGGGAGCATAAGACTAAACCATACTTGGAAGGACAATAATTTATGGTCAAGTAAAATGACCAGATCCAGCAGATTAACAAGGCTTCCCCTAGAGAAGTAAAAGGAATGTCGAAGTATCATGCTATCTAAAAGCATGATAGCTGCTCTGCTTAGGTCATGGCCCCTAGAAAACCAGGAGCACCAGACAGTCATACTCTCTCACTGTCTGATTCTCTTTCCTTGTGAGCAATCTTTCATCTACAAAAACTCAACTTTTCATATTACATTGGGTCCATGCAGATAATTCATAAATGTTATTAACTGTTAAACAGAGAGAATTGAAATAGTAAGCAATTTTCTTAATTGTAAATTCAAAGAATTTCCTCATTTCTGGCCCAGATAGAGGAAAGAATTTAAAATATGCTTCAAGAAGCTTGAATTGAAATGGGTCCTGAAGTATTCTCTCAGAGGTTTTTTTTTTTTTTTTTTTTTTTTTTTTTTTTTTTTTCCCTTGATAAATCCAAAATGAGTCTGGTCCAGGAATCTTTAGTCACCTCCTATCAATATTGGAAATAATCAGATGTCTCTAACAAAAGCTTTTAACTCTTTTTGACTTGTTTTCAGGAGAAAATTCTTCAGTGTAATTGCTTTTATAGGATCCAGCTTAGAGTTTCAGTTTTAAAAATTTTACTCTCGAAAATGTTTATGGATACTTTCATAGTAAATCCTAAGACTACATCCAGGTGAATTATTTGACGTAAGCAGAAAAATGTGCCATTGCTAGTGAAAACCACAATTCCTATAAGTAGGCAACAAAGATCTTGTTGCCCTAAGCATTTTGCTTCTCTAAGCAGCAAACCACATCGTTATTTTAGACAACAAAGCAAACACTGGCAGGAAGAGGCAGGAGGCGCTGCTCTCAGGAGTTTCAGATAGGGTAACTTCTGAAAATTGTTAGCAGAATCTGCTCTTTACCTCTTTTTCAATTTCTCTACAAAACAGGCAATGTCTCCTAGGGACAAATGCTCACTTTAGAAGTCGAACATTGCATGTATACTGACTGTAGAAAGCCCTGGATAACATGGCTATTTGTTCTGTTTGTGAAGAGCCATTTGGGTCTAATATTTTGGGGTTTAAAAAAATAATTGTGAATACCTTTTGGAGAGATATTAATTATCATGCTTAGATTCAAGAGTCCCCGTGTGTGAAAAGTTTTCTCACCCACTGCACTTTCACCTACAGTGGTTATGAAATAATTCCTTTGTGCAGCCTTAGCGCCCTCCTGCTGGGTCTTCCCTCACAAAATGGCGCTGCACCGTCAGCACTAGCTCAGAATGCAGAGCTGGCGAGGCTGCGGTGCGCACAGTATTTCATGTGTATTCAAGCTGTGAAAAGTGTCGCAGCAATACTCCCATTCTGTGTCAGCTGAACTATATCTGCTCATATTCATATTTTGGATTGACTACAATTCAAACCTAGTTATTTGTTTCTTTATCAATTGTCACAAAATAAAAGGAATATTTCAGTAGCTTTTTTCATCCCCAAAATAGGAAACCAATTTTTAGACAGATCTATACCATTCCCTCTTTGGGAGTATCAATCCTTAAACCAGCAGGTGAGACTATGTTTTATTAAATGCCTCATTCTAATTCAGATCCTGGGGTGGTCTTACTTATGGATGAATTGTGCTACTATCCTAAGAAAACCATTTTAACCTATCTGCACTTAGAAACTACCTCTGAGTCCCTGCTGTCTGATTTCAAACCATGAAATGAGTTGCTTCTGTTTTTGAAATCAGATTTCTCAGAGATGCTGGTTTGGACAGAGGCTACTACTTTATTAAAGAAAGAACAACTCAGCAACTTAGTGAGACCCTGCTTCAAAGTAAAAACAAAAGGGTTAGGGGGTGTAATATGCCCCTGGGTTCAATCACTATTACCAAAAACAAACAATAAAAAAAGAATAAAGAAATAAAGAACAAGACAAAGAAACAGAATTTTGACCCCTAAGGGTTTCATCTTAGCCCATTTCTACATGATTCAAAATGCTAGATAAAAAATGAGTTATTGAGTATTTGGGACTTTCTGGATGGTAATCTCAGGAATTGAGAAAACTCAAATGATTACATGTAATTTATTCTTAGGATAAGAGAAAGAAGGGGCAGGAAACTTCAGTGGTCACAAAAATCCTTTGATTTTTTTTTTTTTAATAACTGTACTTAGCCAGGCATGGTGGCACACACTTGCAATCCCAGTACTTGGGAGGCTGAGACAGGAGGATTGCAAGTTTACAGCCAGCCTCAGCTACTTAGTGAAACCCTGTTTCAAAATAAAGGATAAAAATAGGAATGGGGGTGTATCTCAGAGGTAGAATGCCCCTGGGTTCAATCCACAGTACTAGAAAAATAAAAGATTATATTTGCCTTAGAGATTTAGCTATTACTTTAATATGAACATTTTAGTGTCATGCCTACATTATATTTAATAAAATAGCAATTATCAAATAGTTTGGAAATAGACTGTTACGTAAACTTTCTTCTGAAAAAATAGAAAAACTGCTCAGAAGTTACATCAGGAAAAATGGTTTAACTGAATTTGCAGGTATATGATGACATTTTCTTATGGCTTAGCTTCTGCTTGTATCTGCCTAAAGGAAGGGTAACAGATAAAAGTGAAATCTTCCCATAGTTTCTGCTTTCCATTCCATTCTTGGATCATTCATTGTCTTCTCTCTTTATAGGATAGGAATTAATCTCTAAACCTGTGGCTGATTTAATCTCCCTCCATATGTTATGCCATTTATTGTTTTCTTCTTAATTACCATGGAAAATGTGTTCCCTAGAGAAACTCGCAAGACAGAAATAAATAAATAACACATAAATCATCTGTCATGTCACCACCCAAAATAGCTGATGGTAACATATGGTTTGCCCTTTCTATATATATTGTGTCTATTCCTTTTCCTCTTCTCTTCTCCCCCTGCATACTTTTACCTTGGGGCTACCTTTCAGGCCTACCTATATCCACCTTTCATACTTTCTAAAACTCTCCAACTTTAAGCCCTGCAGTGGCTTCCTACTTCACTCAGAATACACTTCAAAGATGTCATGGTGTTCTTACTGAGTATTTAAAAAACTTTCTCTTGGACTTTGTACATACTGGTTTTCGAACACTTCTTTCCTTGATTTGTTTTCTATTACTAATACCACTTGCCAATAATTTAGTAACTTAAAAGTGACATTTTTTTTTTATCCTTAAGTTTGGAAGGTGGAAAATGCAAAATTGGTCTTACTGGGCTAAAATTGAAGTGCTGGTAGTCTTCATTGCTTCTGGAGGCTCCATGGGACATTCTGCTCTTTTGCCTCTTCCATTTTCCACAGACCATATACACTGCTTAGCTCATGGCCCTTGGAAAGCCAGGAGCATTAGGCTGCCTAACCCTGTCACTATCTAGGTCTTCCTCTTCATTTTTTTCTCTTTAATTGACAAAATCTCAACTTTTGGGATCATGTTGGGCTCACCTTGATAATTCAGGATAATTTATTTTGAAAACAGCCGATTAGAAACCTGTGAAAATTCATCTGGATTATCAACTTGATTAGATTGAGCAATGCCTTGGATTAAGAGACTTCCAAATAAGCTGATGAGGGTGTTTTCTGAGATTAGTAGCATGTGAAATAACAAACTAAGGCCAAAGTCCCACCCTGAATTTGGGCAGCTCTGTTCAATAGGCTGGGGGCCTGGATGGAACAAAATGTGGAGAAGGAGGGAGCAGCGTAAAGAAAGACTTCATTCATCTTTAGCAGGTCCACCTGTTGCTGCTCTCATGGCGCAAGGGCATGGGACTCCAGCTTATGCACCTTTTCCAACATGGACTCTCACCAATGACTATGAAGAGAATTTCCAGTCCTTTTGGTCCTCAACTGAGACTACATCCTGGATCCCTTGTGTTCTGAAGCTCCAGCTTCTTGAATTGAGCAACTACTGGTTCTCCTAGCTCTCCAGCATGCAGGTGGACATTGTAGGATTATCCAGATTACCAAAACTGTGTAATCTGAGCTGATAAATCCCCTTTTAGAATCATCCATATACATATTCTTGCATCTGTTCCTCTACGAAACCCTAATAAATACATAACCTTACTTTCTCCCTGACTTGTAGCATGAGACATTCACAGATTTAAAGATTAGGACATATAGATATTTTGTGAGGAGAGCCATATTCTGCCTATCATACTTCTGTACATTTCAGAGCAAGTCAACAACAGCTATCCAGTCTCCCCAGACACACCATGCAAGCACACCCTGTGGTGACGCAATGATATCCACTGAGATGTGAAGATACCACACTTAACCTAGTGAATAACTTGAAAATTTATGACTGTGGGGACACTGCAAATGGAAAAGTATAAAATGTGAGAAGAACACAAAGATGGGGCACAAATGTATTCAAACAAAATTTAATAGGATAATAAAAAGATATATTTTACTGTCCTGACATCAGTTTATTAGATTCACCAAATATTAGACTTTGTATTTTCTTTTTACAGAACTATACACAATACACTATGCAGTATTTTGATGACTGTTTGTTATCCTATTATTCAAAGATTACTGAATGCACTATACCAGATGTTCCTGGGGATATAGTTGTCAATGGAAAAATTGACCCACTTTGATAAGAGATAAGAGATAGTTTGATAAGAGAACCAGATAGTAGTCTAATTAATGGTATATTTGGATTTCATAGAGACTAGCCAGAAAAGGTCACCTACTACAGTTTCGACAGGGAGGATTCAGAAATACTTCCCACTGGAGATAAACCAACTGCTGCAGGAGGGTGTCTGTCAATGTGCCTTTTTTCAATGTCTTTTTTCTTCTGCTGGAATGAAAAGATCTACTTTCCCTTGTGTCTTTCCCTGTTCCTCCAGCATGTAGACTAGTTCCTGGCGCATAGTTGATTCTTTACAGGTATTGATGACTATGAAAATTATTATATGCATATCAAATAGGTGATTTTTCATTATAGGGAAAGCATCATTCTGAATGACATACTTGACAACATATTTTGCTTCCTTTTAGCAATATGTCACCATCATTGCCTGATCTCATGTTACTGACATTCAATCCCCCAAATGTCTTTCTTCAACCATGCCTTTTCATATTAGAAATCATTATTTGTAATCATGAAATAAAAAATATTGTGTCCTTTCACTTCTTAAAGTAGTTTCAGAGGCCAAAAGTGTTTGAATTTTAATTTTCTGAAGCCTAAAACCTGCATCCATATAACACTAGCCTGTTCAAAACCTTTTGTGCTTTAGAACTTTCTCTATTTATATTTCCTACCTGAGCTCAGGGCTATGGACCACCTATTTTTTTTTCCTGGACAGGGTTTATAAGATGGCTTATATATGATACACTCTCTTAAAACTTGAAGGCTATTCTTGCTCCCCAATAAATAAGTAGCTCAATTTTAAATTCTTGGTATCTTGTTTCAAGACCTTCATGTCATTTTCTATAATACTAACCAACCAATCCTCATAACTTTTTTTCAAATCTACCAAACTATAGTAGAGAGTTGGCAGTGAAAATTGAGTATGGAAGGAAGGGTATGCAATGGCAGAGAAAGTAAAAGAACATTTTGAATAGTTTCAGGCAGGATATAAATGCATAATTATAAGAAAGAAAAGTAAAAGGAAAACATTCATGTTGAATCCTACATAATTATAGGATTACATTTCTTTAACAAGAATCATATCATCAATGTATCATAATCCACTTGAGCATCTTCTGATACATTTTAAGGACTCAATAATAAGTGAGTGGATAAATTATGCAATGAACTTTTTTTTGAAAAAGCTAGATTTGTTGCAATATAGAAATAGAAATATACTTAATACTACTAAGAAACTTTCTTTCTTTTTTTTTTTTTTGGTGGTACTGGGGTTCCTGGAAGCCCTTCTACTTCCGGGCTACACTCCCAGACCTATTTTTATATTTTTATTTGGAAACAGGGTCTCCTAAGCCAGCGGCGCGGCTGGCTTCGAACCTGCGCAATCCTCCTGTCTCTGCCTCCCAAGTGCGGGGATTACAAGCGTGCGCCACCACGCCCGGCATTAAGAAACTTTCTTTAGACCAAAAACTTGTAGCAGGTAAAAAACCTTTACCCACATTTTAGCTGCTCTGTTCTCTCTCTCTCTTCTCCCTCTCCCTCTCTCTCTCTCCCCCCCCTCTTTCTCACTCTCTCTCCTTTCTGCACACACAAACACACTCACACAGCATATACTCACACTGATCATAAATTGAGCCACAAGATTTGACAGAAAGAATAGGAAAGTATAAAAGAGATTTTGAAAAAGAGAAAAAGGAGTCACAGTTCATGGGGGTGGGGGGGGGAGTCTGTTTTTATACCTACCTCTACCTCAAAGTCTGATACGTATCTTTAAGGGGCATGTCCTCCGCTCACAGTTTCTGAGAACTATCTAGTGAATTACTGTTAATCATGTATATTATCTGTGAATGTTATTTAGTTAACAACAAGGAAATAAAAACAAAAAAATCCTATATTTAGAAACATATGAGAATATTTGAAAATGGCATGGCCCCTTATAATACAGGACATATAGTCACCACATTCTTATAGCAACTACTTCCAAACACATATTGAAAAAATGTTTAATTATACTTTTATGATTTCCGAGTGATCTCTACCAAAAATTATAAAATAACTCTAATGTAGTTTAAAAAGTCCATCAATATTTTCAAACAATATATGATATTAATCATTTCTAAAAATAACTAAAAATGTTCTTTCATTTTAAATGTTATCATCATTTAAAATATTAACATGCAATAGCAAAGTGTATATTATTCCTTCTATTTCATTTCTTTCTGTCATCTTCACTCTGATTTTTTAATGTTTGAGTGGTATGATTCATAGATTAACATATATAATTATGCTGTTATAATCATCCAGCTTATCACTTATTCTACCTTTAAAAGCCCTATGTGGAAATGGCCTTTTGTTTTATTAATAATTAATCACTACAAACTGATCTGATATCGTTATTTATTCTATAAATCTCTAAATGCTTTTGGTAAAATCTAAATATTCTATGAACTTTGTGTTTCGGTATTAGATCATTTTGTTGTTATTGTTGTTGAGACTCAGCCCTCTTGATTTCAATTTTAATCATATCAACTTTCTTAAGGACTTCCAGACACCTGTTTTAACAAATGTATCATTCATAGTAATGTCTCCTCTACAACTGCACCCTTTTTCAGGTTCCTGGTTTTGAATAGTCTTATTTCTATCATTGACAAATGAACTTTAAGGTACCTCATTTCAACTCCATCAAATGGCTGCTGAATTCAGTAACTCACTCAGCACAGAAATTCATTAGACATTGGTTTATCAGTCAAAGATGACATTTGTTTTCAGCCAGATGGGTTTTCTTGAGGAATTCCTTTAACTGAATGCAGATTTGATTGTATTTTGGTTTTCCTATACTATTAGACATCAAAGTTTCATAATGCACACACAGACTCAATATATTTGTATATATTTAATATGCTTTTAGTAGCCAAGTGTTTAAAAATAAAATGTTGCACTCTTTCTTTATATATTTGTGACATTTGGCATTTATTTGTTTTAAGACATACATAATTTTATAAATATATTTCCAAAGCCTAAAATTGCAGAATATATTTTAAAATCAAATGTTAAACAATAGCCCTAAGGAAGAAATCTTGCTTTATTCAGATGTTTATTGACAAAAGTATAGAAATAGCTGGTCCTAGACATATTTTTTCCTTGCCTATCATCCTCTGAATGTCCTATTTCCTACTTTCTACACATTTTAACAATTAACAGGTCAAAAATTTTTATTTTAAGAAAAAATTATTCTTTGAAAAGATATTATTTCCAGGGAGGCCATCTTCATCCATTGCACACACAAGAGCAATATTGATCTACTTTGCATCTTATCTGTAAATTTTACTGATCTAATCCATTCTGTTAAACAGAAAGTAATCTTTCCAAAACACTACTGATTACAATAAGAAACTGGGTAATTTGGGCCAATTCTGCCAGTGAAGACACTAGCACTCTTTTTTTTTTTTTTTTTTTTTTGGTGGTACTGGGGTTCCTGGAAGCCCTTCTACTTCCGGGCTACACTCCCAGACCTATTTTTATATTTTTATTTGGAAACAGGGTCTCCTAAGCCAGCGCGCACGGCTGGCTTCGAACCTGTGCGATCCGCCTGTCTCTGCCTCCCAGGTGCGGGGATTACAAGCGTGCGCCACCACGCCCAGCTACACTAGCACTCTTATATGCATACACATAATGCATATTCACATACATGCACATACACAGATGCATATAAACAAATTGGTCCACCATCTGGCTAAAGATGGAGATCTGAAGAAGTGGGCTACTTTTGCCATGAAAGCTTCAGTTTGTTCAAGGGTAGTGCATAGTAGAGTATACAGTGCTTTTGTCAAACGTATGGTAATGAAACTTTCAAGGTCCACCAAAATAAGGGGTTTGGAAAATGTCCCTAGTCAGAAGATGGGATTCCAAATGACAATAATTAGCAACATAAGCAAACCAACATTAGACTCTTGCAAGGACTATGCCTATGCTGTGATTCTACTAATCTCTGTAATCCTATACAGGAATTAACAAGAACAAAAAAGCCAAAGATAATAAAATAAGCAAAATTCACCAACATAATATTGAATAAAGAAATTGAGACACACAGAGCATAGATATTAAATAGCTTTGTTTATTTCAACACATAAATGAAGGTGTAGTGTTTAGAAATACAGGTTTATAGTATAAGTCAAGCTATTGGCTCCTCTGGTGGAGAGAAGTTTGCAACTGGAAAGAAGACATATCAGTATCTTTTTGGGCACTGCTAATTTTTTTTTCAATTTGGGGTTAATGCATACATAGGTAATCACTTTGTGATAAATCATTGAGTGGATACTTTGTTTTGAAACTTGCATGCACATGTTATATTTTATACCAAGAATATTAAAGTATAATTTGGGTCTTGTTTTTCCCTGTTGAAAAATCCTTATCTGTCTCCTTGTTATCATTTGGAAAAACTTTACCTTACCCTTTGCTTCTTTACTATATAGGTACATAGAATTCATCAACACACACACACACACACACACACACACACACACACACACACATACACACACACACACACACACACACACACATAATAAAATAAAGAATCCTGCTCACTTACAAATCTTTGTACTCAAATTCCTTTTCTTCCTGCAATGCACTTCTGTTGGCTTGTCCCATACTTGCCTCCTCATCCTTCAACCTCAAATTCAATGTAACTTTCTCAAAGATGACTTCCTTGCCCACTCATTCTAAATTGACAACTAAAAACCTACCCATCTCTCCATATCATCTTGTTAATTTCGTTCATGTTAGAAAGTTTTATGCTGAAAGTCACCTTATAATATTTTATAAATGTCTTTTACTTATTGGAAAAGTTTTTTAGAAGTCTATGAGGGTATGGTCACTTTTGGTCTCTAGTCTCAGCACTGAATAAATCATTGGCCAGAAAAAATAATTTTGAGAAAGGCCATTTTGCAGTTCCTGAAGATTAGTCTGTAATTTTAGGGGTGGTAGAAGTTTGATAATACATTATACAATTTGATTATTATAAGTATGCTTCTAGGCAGTAAGGATGGTTAGACAGATATCTAGAATTACCTTAGATAAATTTTTATGTATGTCTAGTGCCAATTTTCAAAATTACAGTTTTTATTTCTGGCACATCTAAGTGAAGTATTTATTTAAAAGACATGAAACATAGAAAAATGTCTTGGTTTTGCAATGACAAAGTTTTTAATGACAAATTTATTTGTAATTTAATGACAAAAGTCTTATTTATTTATTTATTTAGGTACTGGGGGTGGGACTTGAGGGTCTTCTACCTTTAGGCTCTAGCTCAATTTCATTATTATTTGGAAACAGGGTCTCGGTAGGTTGATGGAAGTCTACTACTTGCTGAGGCTGTTCTCAAACCTGCCATCCACCTGTCTCTGCCTACCAAGTACTGAGGTCACAGGAGTACATCACCATGCCTGGCTTAAATTTTATTTTTATTTGAGGAATTACACATGCCTTTTAAGAACTTTGCTTTGGTGGTTAAAGTGTTCC
Organism: Muscardinus avellanarius; assembly: GCF_963383645.1. Classification (NCBI taxonomy): domain Eukaryota; kingdom Metazoa; phylum Chordata; class Mammalia; order Rodentia; family Gliridae; genus Muscardinus; species Muscardinus avellanarius. The sequence goes on along the minus strand of NC_137795.1, from coordinate 37,081,435 downwards.
TCACTCTCCCATGTATTTGTTGTTGTTTTGAAGGGAATGTCTCACATAAAAAGCTGTATTCACCTTGCCATGAAAATACACAAGTATTTAGATTTAAGTTTGTAGACTATGGTTTTATTATTGGTCTTTTTGACACTGTGCCTCTCTACATTTCATTCAGTAAAATGTTTTACCTGTCATATTTGCTATATAAACTTTCATTTATTTTTCTCCTTTTTTCTTTACTGTTTGATGCTTCTTGGCTCAGACCAACCTGGTTTTCATCTAAGTGCACCATGCTTATGTTGTGTTCAAATACAACTAGTGAATCATGGTGGAACTCTATTACCATCTTACAGTGATCAAAGTTAGCTACCTCAACAGTGATAGACATTCCAAAGATCAAATGCCATTTAACACTGCAACACTGGCTCTGGGTAGACATGGGATCATCTCCTCAGTTATAGACAGTGATGTGTCCCAGAAGCCTTGATGGTCAAATACTAACTGCAGGGTTTTCATTCTGTATGCTTCCAAAACTTCAAAAACACCATGAAAGACCTCCAAGGTTTCTATCATGAAAGACCTCCAGAGGTTGAAAAGTCTCTCACATATTACAGAAGAGAAAGCTAACATGTACGTAAATAATGTTCTAATAAAACTCTGGATTAGAAAATGGGTATGTATGCCTCTACCATCTTGTACTTCATTAAGATGTATGACTACAATGTACCAATAAAACTTTTTTTAAAAAGAAAGAAAATATGATTTTTTCCAAGCATGGCAGAGCATGCTTGTAATCCCAGTACTTGGTTGGCTAAAATAGGAAAACCACAGGTTGGGGGCCAGCCTCAGCAACTTAGCAAGAACCTTAACAATTTAGAGTACCAGTTTCAAATCAAAATATAGAAAGTGCTGGAAGATGTAGCTCAGAGGTAGAATTCTCCTGAGTTCAATCTCTAGTATCCCATCCCCAAAGAAAAAAATAAAGAAAAATTATGATGCTTCTTCACTCCTTTGTCTTACTGTTTATATTACGTGCCTGCTATTCTACAGAATTACTCCTATAGAACTAACAACACACACACACACACACACACACACACACACACACACACACACATCCTTCAAGCAAAGGAGACTGAACACATATTTTTACAAAAATAACAAGTAAACCTGTAATCCCTCACACTAAAGGTAAGGTTTATGGGTATGCTTCAACTTAAAATTACTATCTTTCAGATGAATTATCTTCTTATTTCTATTTTTTGAGACTTACCTAGGCTGTCAGTGTTCCGCATTTGGCATCGTTACATCCAGTTAATGTAAGACAGCTTATTTTTATATTGCGGTGTTTTATAGATTTTTTTATTGCACCATTAAGAGCATCTTGATTTCTGCAATATTCCCAGATTTTCTTGTCATAATACACAACATTCCACAGTCTCACTTTGTGCTAAGCCTCATAGCATTCACTAACATCTAGTTTTCTGCCTCAGAAGGCCAGGTAATGAGATGAGTTTCAGAAAAAGAAATTGCTGGTTTAGTTTTTTACATTACAGGCCAAACAGATTGTTTTTCCTTCAATTGCTAGCCAACGCTCAGTTCACACATATTTCCCCTGGTAGGTAAACATTGCCAATTTAGTGTCCAGTAGTGAGCTTACAGCTCATAAATGTCATTTGATTTTTCAGTTTTTAAACCAAGAAATAAAATGTTTTTATTCAATATTCTGTGAATTTTAATAAAAATACCCTATAATTCTTCAACTGCTCAATAAAGTAAAAATATGTAAATGCATGAAACAGTAGGCCTTTTTTAAGCTTAATGAAAACTATTAAGAGAATGTATACTATTGACATGGATTAATTTTGGCATTATTACAGAACTATTTCAACAGAAGCAGACTCCAGCATTGGGGTTTATTTTATACTAATTATTACGGGATCACCTATGTCTTTTCACTCACAGAACATGCATGTCTCATAAAATGCATTAAAGATTTGTATCTAATTTCTGATGGCATTAAATGGTGATCTAATCTGTAGTAGTTAAGTCAGGCTCATATGGAAGAGAATAAGGCAGTCATGATTAGAATGAACTGATATTAAAGACAGAACTTTCTTATTTATGTACATAAATATTTAGGATTACTGTTCAAAGCTAAAGTTCAAAGCATTCTGAACATGTTAGCAACAGCATTTATTTATAGGCTCAGTGGTTTGTGATCCATCAAACGGCACAATTGCTACTAACCTCAGAGTCTAGGAGGTCCTGGCCATGGTCATACATGTTGCGTCAGTATAATTCCAAAGCTCAGATTTGCCAACAGTCTTATCATAGCAGTGCTCATTATAGTCCTTTCTAGTTTTTGCACTTTATAACACAAGCATTAGGAAGCAGAAGGTTCTACAGTACTGCCATAGCTTAACCAGTGCTTAACAAACAGCTTCTTTGATACTTTTTTCAGAGTCTAGGTTCAAATGTGGTTTTTTTTTCCTAACAGTTAATGTTCATTTGCATTATAATAGTAGAGAGTGAAAGCTGGTGAACATTCAAGTGAATAAAAGAATAGATGAACCCTAGATTAACTCAAAAATTTAATATTAAAGATTAGATTTATTGGACTGAAACTTAAGTGATATTTTTTCTTTTTCCCCCTCCAGTTGATATTCCCAAGTATATATTATTTTACTCTTAACCATAATATTTTATTTGTTAAGTGACAAAGTACAGATGGTCCCAATTTACGATGGTTCAGTGTTAATGATTTTTTAGTTTAAGGTGGTAAGAAAGAAAGATGAATTTTTTATTTCCTTCCTTCCTTCCTTCCTTCCTTCCTTCCTTCCTTCCTTCCTTCCTTTCTTCCTCCCTCCCTCCCTCCCTCCCTCCCTCCCTCCCTTCCTTCCTTCCTTTCATTCTCTTTTTTTATATTTTTAGTTTTATTTCTTTGTACTGGGGATTAAACCCAGGGGCATTCTACCACCCCTCACAGACATTTAATAAAAAATTATGTTGAAACAGGATTTCACTAAGTTTCTGGGGCTGACCTTGAAAGTACATTCCTCCTGTCACTGCACCCTGCCCAATCTTTTTTCCTGAGATGGAGTAGCAAAAGATAGCTGCAGCTCCCAGTCCACCATGCATACTTGAGAGAAAACTAGTACTCCCGGAGGTGGGGTGTGCAGCGTTGTTGAGTTGTGGTGGTTCATAGCTTAGCATTTAATGCATTTAGATTGTATACTTTTATTTGTGGAATGTAATTATACATCATAGATTCAAATTGACACACACATGCATGCAAGCAGCACTTGGTGTGATTCTGTCCCTCCCTCCCTCTTCCTCAGATGTGTTAGTGAGATTGGTAATGAAACCTTGTATGGACATAACCTTATTTGAACTGCTCCCTCCCTCAATCCTCCTTTTTCCCTTCCCCACTTCCCTCTGCCAGTCCCCTGCCATGATTCTACTCTTTTTTTCTCCTTATTTGACTGAAGTCCCTTTTGTTTTCTATTGTCATTCTAACTTTCACATATGAAAGAAAGCATATGACTCTTGACTTTTGGAGACTGGCTGATTTCATTTAGCATAATAGTGTCTAGTTTCATCCATTTTCCTGAAAATGACATAATTTCATTTTTCTTTGTGGCTGAGTAAAATCCAGTTGTGTATATAAACCACAGTTTAGTCATCTAAGTAGAATTTTAGAGTTCATTCTAAAACAGTTTAAAATCTCAAGCAACTGTTTACTTATTTGGAATCAATCTGCTTTATCATGGTGATATCAGGCATAGGTATATACACATGCATTGTATGAACTGGTATTTTCAATAAAGCAAGATAAAAAAGAAAATAGACTGGAATACACAAAAGGCTAAATAATTGTATTAAATTAAAATAAAGCAAGTAGGGAATAAAATAAACAATAGTATAGGGGTTTGGGGCATAGCTTGGTATTAGATCTCTTGCCTAGCATGTGTGAGCCCCTATGTTAGATTCCCAATAAGAACGAGTGTGTGTGTGTGTGTGTGTGTGTGTGCGTGTGTGTAAGAGAGAGATTGAGATTAGAGGAAAAGCAGATGAGTTAGAGTAGGGATAAATGATGCTACGTTTGATTTATAAGAATATGCTAATTGGTTTTGCAAGCTAAAAGGAATTTTGAATAATGACTATATTTTAGTAGCTAATATTAATAAAATTATAACAAATGCTTAATGAGATAATCACCATTGGATGGTTATTTCATGCTCATATTTGGGCTTTCACAAAGTCATAGGAGTCTTTTTCTCAGAATATTTAGAGAGCCCAGTTGGTAAAGAAGTGTTTCCTGGATCCTTTGCTGTCTGCCTCAGAAACAGGCCATGCCTTTCTTTAAAGACACGCGATGCTGTATCTGGACCCACATTGGCAATGAGTACAGCTGAATTCCTATCCTTCACTATATGCAAACTTTATGTGTTCAAGCAAGGTATTTACTGTAGTCTTCATTTCTTCTCCTGTATAAAGTTGTGTTTTATGAAGACTAGTAGGACTTTGTCCCTGTGATAAGCACATTTGTCCTCAACCTCACAGTTTCCCCCATTTGTTTGTAAATATTCATTGGGTTTCTGTTGTGTGCCAGGAACCAAACTTGATCCTGGGAACACAGGAAAATGCAAAATAGTTATATCTCCTGATCTTGAAAACATAAGAGGAAGCAAAATAGTTATGGTCCCTGTCCTCATGGTGTTTATAGTTTTGTAAAAAAGAAACAAAAACCACATAATCATATTAAAAATTACCTAATTATATTGTGATTTTATACTGACTTATGTTGGAAACTTGGCTTACTCTACTAGGAATCTGGAATAATATAAACATGCCTCTTCTTGGGCTGCCTAATTCATGATCATGCTTCAGGGCTCAGCTTAATGTCATATGTTCTTTAACTTCTTTAATTTTTCAACAAGATTTGATATGACTACTATGTCTATTTTACCACTAGTATTTCCCCACAACAGCACTACTATTATTATTAGAATTACTGGTTTAGTTATCTTTTTCACTTATTTTTCTACTTGAATTTACCACATTTCATGGTATATAATATCAACATAAAAATATTAGTGGAAAAGTAGGTGAATAATTGAAAGATAAGCTTAATTTTGTGTCTGGAGTATAGCATATTCGAATATCTAATAACTATTATCACTATCTCAAACCATACTTCTTTTTCATTTCTAAAAGAGAAGTTTTAATAGCATAGAAAATGCTTATAGTCATTTAATATTTTTAGACTTCAATTAATTAAAGTCTTCTCTAGAAAATGATGTGGTATTATAAGCTTTCATCTAAGACATTTAATTCAAGTTTTAACATATTTCTAATGTATGACTGGGCATATTAATTAAATAAAGTCAAATAACAGAAAAGGTTAAAGACTTGAGGATGTTCTAAATGAAAGATGAGCGTTTGACTGCTATATATTCTTATAGAAAAAGAACAGCTAGAACTTTTCTGAAGATTAAGGAAATATTCTCATATGTGTGCAAATAAAAACAAATCCTTTCCATGCATAGTATTCAATTACAAACAATAAAAAGTCGAATATGTGGGGAAAACCCAACTCAATATCAGTAGTTAATATGAATAAAGGTAATGTTAGCTTATTTAAAACAAGTAATTTGTTACACTTATCTATTGTTAATTATTTCTGTTGTGATTTCCTTGAAATTACATCACTTAGTTTTTCTTTTCTTTTAAAAATAATATCTTATCGCCGGGCGTGGTGGCGCACGCTTGTAATCCCCGCGCTTGGGAGGCGGAGACAGGAGGATCGCGCAGGTTCGAGGCCAGCCGCGCTGGCGTAAGAGACCCTGTTTCAAAAATATAAAATAGGTCTGGGAGTGTAGCCCGGAGGTAGAAGGGCTTCCAGGAACCCCAGTACCACCAAAATAATAATAATAATAATAATAATAATAATAATAATAATAATAATAATAATAATATCTTGTCAAAATTTTATATAAGCTTCTTAGTTTTTCTCCATTCATATATTTTTCATAGTGACTTATTTGAATTATGTAGATGTTTCTTAAAACTTGGTTTATATGTATTTATGTATCTATCTAAATATCCTATATGTAGATGTTTCTTAAAACTGTTTATATGTATTTATGTATCTATCTAAATATCCTATTTGTAGGGGCTTCAAGGACAATATAAGTAAAATTTCTTTGTAAATGATAAAATTTGAAATAAGACTTGCTTATTTTAGAAGTAATATAAATGAACTTGAGAAAATCTGAATAAATAAAATAATGCTTAAAAATATCAAGAATCATGAGTTTAGGGGATAATTACATTTTTATATACTCTAAGTATACATGTGTATATTAAAATATGAAAATAACAATACTCTTTATGTAGTTTAACACCAGGATTTCTTCTTATAATTCTACATCTTTTATTTTTTCATTATTATTTTTTGTGGTACTAAGAATTGAACCCAGGGGCATTCTACCTCCAAGCTACCCCCCAGCCCAATTTTTTATTCTTTATTTTGAAACACGGTCTTACTAAGTTGCAGAGGGTTTCACTAAGTAGCTGAGGCTAGCCATGGACTTGCAATCTTCCTGACTCAGTCTCCCAAGTACTAGCATTTTAAGCATGCATCATCAAACCTGGCTTTGTTTTGTTTTTATGATACTGGGATTGAACCCAGGGACATTCTGCCAATAAATATACCCTTAGTCTTATTTTATTTTATGTATGTATGCATATATATACATAAATTTTTTTTTGTGTGTGTGACACTGGGGATGGAACCCTTCTCTGGGATACACTCCCAGACCTATTTTATATTTTTATTTGGAAACAGGGTCTCTTAAGCCAGCAAGTCTGGCTTCGAACCTGCGCGATCCTCCTGTCTCCTCTTCCCAAGCACGGGGATTACAAACATGCACCACCACTCCCAGCCATGTATGTATGTATATTTGTGCATATGTACATATGTATTTGTGGTGTTGGGGAAGGAACCCAGGAGCATTCTACCTATGAGCTCCACACTCCAGCCCTTTTTAATTTATTTTTTATTTTTTATTTTATTTTTATGTGGATCATATTGAAAATGGCATACATTCAAACATTGCTTGATGTCCTCCCCCCCGCCTGTTTTCCTTTTACCTACTTCCCAAAAATGAATATCCAGGCTGACCATGCTACATTCACACTTATGCACATATTCAAATGTAGCTCCTCCATTAATCAACCTCAGCATCTTCCTCTCCTACTCTTCCTTTCTGGCTTTGCTGAGGTTTCCCCTCCATTATCTAAAGTCCCTCTGGTATACCAAATATTTCCTAGTTTGGGCATATTAGAGAAAACATAGGTCCCTTCTCTTTCTGTGCTTGGCTGGTCTCACTTAACATAATGTTCTCCAAGTCTTTCCATCTTTCTTGTGAATGACATGATTTTGTTCTTTATTGCTGAGTAGAATTGCATTGTGTGTATTTCCCATAATTTTGCAATCCATTCATCTGTTGATGGAGACTTAGGTTGGTTCCATATATTGGCTCTTACGAATTGTGCTACTATGAACATGGGTATGCATATCTTACTGTAGTTCTCTGATTTCAACCCTTTTAGAAAGATACCCAGGAGTGGTATAGCTGGATCATATAGTGGATCCATTCCCAGTTTTCTAAGGAATCCACACTGATCTCCATAGTGGCTAGACTAGTTTGAACTCCCACCAATAGTGTAAAAGAATTCTTATTTCCCCACATCCTCGCTAGCATTTGTTGTTATTTGACTTCTTTATGCTTGCCACTCTGATTGGGGTTAGTTTCTCAGTATAGTTTTGATTTGCATCTCCCTGATAGCTAATGATGTTGAACTTTTTTTTTTTAATCTATTGGCCATTTGAATCTCTTCTTTTGTGAAGTGCCTATTCAATTCAGTTGCCCATTTTCTGATTGGGTTATTTGTTTTGCTAGTATAGAATCTTTTGAGCTCTTTGTGTATTCTGAATATTAGCCCTCTATCAGAATGGTGGCTGGTAAAAGATTTTTTCCCATTCTGTAAGCTTTTTTCTTAGGTTCTTAATGATTTTCTTTGATGAGCAGAAACTTTTTAGTTTGATGCCATCCCACTTTTTAATTTTTGCTTTAATTTTCTATACTTTGGAGGTCATGTAGAGAAAGTTACTGCCTGTGCCTATATGCTGGAGTGTAGAGCCTATACCCACCTCTAATAGCTTCACAGCTACTGGTTTAATTTCCAACTCTTTGATCTATCTCGAGTTGTTCCCTGTGCATGGTGAGAGGTAAGGATTTAATTCCATCTTTCTACAAATGGATAGCCAGTTCTCCCAGCACCATTTGTTGAAAAGGCTGTCTTTTCTCCAGTGTATGAGTCTGGCCCCTTTGTCAAAGATCAATTGACTATAAGTGTGTGGGATTGTTTCTGTATCTTCTATTCCATTCCATTGGTCTGTATGCCTGTTGCTGTGCTAGTGCCATACTGTTTTTACTACTATTGCTCTATAGTCTAATTTGAAGTCAGGGATTGTGATGCCTCCTGCATAGTTCTTATTACTGAGGATTGCTTTGGCTATTCTGGGTATTTTCTTTCTCCATATAAAATTCATGACTGATTTTTCTGGGTATATGAAGAATGTCATTGGTATTTTGATAGAAATTACATTGAATCTGTAGATCACTTTTGGCAGAATGACCATTTTGATGATATTTATTCTGCTTATCCATGAGCAAGGGAGATCTTTCCATCTTCCAAGGTCTTCTTCAATTTCTTTCTTTAATGTTTTATAGTTTTTCATTATAGAAGTTCTTATGTCCTTGGTTAGGTTTATTCCTAGGTATTTTGTTGGTTTTGAGGTTATTGTGAATGTAATTGTTTTCTTTATTTCTTTCATTGTGAATTCATTGTTGTCATATAGAAAAGCAACTGATTTCTTTAGATTGATTTTGTATCCTGTAACTTTGCTGAATTGGTTAATCAGCTCTAGTAGTCTTTTGGTTGAGTTCTTTGGGTCTTCGAGATAAAGGATCATGTCATCTACAAACAAAAATAATTTTAACTCCTCTTTTCCTATTTGAATTCCTTTGATATCCCTCTCTTGTCTTATTGATGTGGCAAGAGTCTCAAGGACTATATTGAAAAAGAGTGGTGACAGTGGACATCCTTGTCTTGTTCCTGATTTTAGAGGAAATTCTTGCAGTTTTTCCCCATTCAATATGATGTTGGGTTTAGGTTTACGGTACATTGCCTTAATGATGTTGAAATACATTCCTTTGATTCTTATTTTCTGCAGTATTTTTAACATGAATCGGTGTTGAATTTTGTCAAATGCTTTTTTTTTTTTAGCATCTATTGATATGATAATGTGTTTCTTGTTCTTAGTTCTATTTACGTGGTGAATAACATGCATTGATATGCGTATGTTGAACCTGCCTTGCTTTGCTGGGATGAAACCAGCTTGGTTTTGGTCCTAGTGTACAATTCTTTTGTTATGGCTTTGAATGCATATAGCTAGTATTTTGTTTAGAATATTTGCATCTATATTCACCAAGGATATTTGGTCTGTAATTTTCTTTTCTTGAGGTATCTTTATTTGGTTTGGGTATTAATGTGATACTGGCCTCATAGAAGGAGTCTGAGAAAATTTCATCTCTTTCGATTTCTCGGAACAAGCTGTGAAGTATTGGGATTAGTTCTTCACTGAAGGTTTTGTGAAATTCACCTGGAAACCCATTTGGGCTTCAGTTTTTCTTTTATGGTAGAATTTTTATTGTTGTTTCTAATTCTTTGCTTGCTATTGGTTGGTTTAGGCTTGCTATGTCTTCTTGGTTCAATTTAACTAGGTTATATGTGCTTAGAAATATATTGATTTCTTCCCTGTTTTATAGTTTATTGGCGTTTAAATTTTCAAAATAGTTTTTGATAATCCTTTGAATTTCCCCACTGTCTGTAGTGATGTCTCCTTTTTCATTTCTGATTTTAATTATTTAAGTTGATTCTTTGTTTTGGTTGGATTGCCCGGGGGTTGTCAAACTTATTAATCTTTTCAAAGAACCAGCTTTTTGTTTTTTTGATTCTTTAAATTGTTTTTTATTCTCTATTTTATTTATTTCTGCTCTGATTTTAATTATTTCTTCCCTCATTTTCTATGTTTGTTAACTTATAATAAGTTTATAATGATCACTTAAAGACTTAAACTTCTTTCTTATTGGATATTTTGAATATTAACATTATTTAAAAGTATAAAAACATGTTTCAAAAGATAATCAATGAAATTATTCAATTATAAATGAAAATTTTTTCTTATTTAAAAATATTTTTGCTAAATATTATAGCCAAGAGAGAAAGTGATAGGTAGACTTAAGTCTCTACTTGAACATGTTGTGAATGGACAGGGATATGGAGTTTATTTCAAAACTGCGAATATTAAACAACTTAAACAGCTATCAGCTAAACCTAAAATAAAATGTAAAATTGCAAGTAATATGGTAAAGAGGAAGTGTGGGGGCAACATGAAGGACATGGAAGAGTGACCAAGGTTTATTAAACCTGGTGTGAAGCTTAACAGATAAAGCCCATAGATATTTTGCTGCAATAGAATGAGATTTTGTTTCTAGAATAAGCCAAAAACACAGAATACATTTTCCTCAGTGATGTATTTTTTGGTTTTACAAGTAGGCCTTCAGTAATCTTATGTTCTTTTGTTCTAGGATTTGAGAAAAATAGCCCAAACTTCTTCAGCTTTGACAATGGCAAAATACTACTCCCCCCCCCCCCAGAATTGTTGTTAGAATTAAATGATTTAATCTGTTAGAAGCAGAATTTCATCTCTTTTGTTGACCATGAATCTGCGGGAGTTAGTGCATAACAAAGCTTCCATATCTTTTTTTTTTTTAAATGGGTCAGTGCACAAGGAAATACCATATTGATTAATCATCAACTCAAAGCAAAAAGTGAGAACCAGAGAACCTTTTTTGCCAGATTCAAGAAAATCCTTTCTTTCTTTCTCTTTCTTTCTTTCTTTCTTTCTTTCTTTCTTTCTTCCTTTCCTTTCCTTCTTTCCTTTTTTCTTTCTTTCTGGTATTGGGGATGGAACCCAGGGTCATTCTACTACCGAGCTACATCCCCAGCCCCATTTTTAAAAAATTCTTTATTTTGAAACAGGTACTCACTAAGTTGCAGAGGACCTCACTAAGTAGCTGGGGCTGACTGTGAACCTGCAATCCTCCTGTGTCAGCCTCCCAAGTACTGGATTACAAGTATATACCACCACGCCCGGCTGAAAATCTAGTTTTCTGCAGCCAAAAAGCAAGAAGAGTAGAGCCCCAGGATCTACTGTGATGCAAACCATACTAATATTAAGAGCCAAATGCCAGTACAACCAGAATGTGGGATGTATAGAGTGCTACAGGACTCCAAAAATGGGAGAAGGACAGAAAGTCATCAAAATAGAAATGTGTTCATTTCAAATTTTTTTCAGAAAGGAAAGTTAATCAGTTTAGATTTGTGTAGAACAGGCAAAAGTATACATATAAGAACTTAACCAGATTTCTAACAAATATCCTGACTTCCATCATAATGCAGTCTGAATAGGCCTGAAACTTCAGAGCATGCAGAACGTTAAATTGGTCCATTCTACCAGCAGTTATCTAGATGTGGACTTTGTTAGGCTTTGAATCACTTTCAAATTGATAAGATCAAAATGATTTCTATATTGTTTTGACATTTTCAATGATGTAAAAAAATAGTGTTGGGTAAAAAACTTCTTTCTTCTTAGCCTGAAGTAAGTATACCTAAAGTATATTGATAATTAATGTATTCTTCATTTCCAGGAATTACATTTTTCTAAAAAATAAATTTTTACATTTTCTTGGCAAAAGAGAAAACCTTGAATTAAATTTCACTTCTTCTTACATCTTTGTACTATTCTTTGTGGTTAAATGGGAAATATGCATAAAACAATTCTTCTGCATTCCAAACTGTGATACTTGTTTAAACAATATTATTTGTGGCTAGCATATAGAAAAGTTACTGATGTTTTCTTTGATTTTGTATCCAGACACTTTGCTGAATTTGTTAATCAGCTCTAGAAGTGTTTTGGTTGTTTTTTTTAGGTCTTATAAGTATAGGATCATGTCATCTGCAAATAAAGAAAATTTCAGTTCTTTTTTCCCTGTTTGTATTCTTTTGATTTCTATCTCTTGTCTTATCAGTCTGGATGGAATGAAAAAGGTGCAATGATAATGGGCAACCTTGTCTTGTTCCTGATTTTAAAGGAAATTCTCATAGGTTTTCTTCACTCAATATGATGTTTCTTTTGGGTTTATTGTATATTGCCTTTATGATTTAGAAGTAAATTTTATTTATTCAAATTTTCTGCAGTGTTTTAACATGAATGGGTATTAGAATGCGAAAAATACTTTTGTAGCATCTATTGAGAAGATCATGTGATTTTTGTCCTTACTTCTATTTGTATGGTGAATGACATGTATTGACTCTCATACATTGAACCAGCCTTGCATTCCTGAAATGAAATTAACTTGGTCATGGTGTACAAATTTCTTGATGTGGTTTTGAATTGTACCACTAGTATTTTGTTTAGAATTTTGGCATCTATGTTCATAAAGGATATTAGTCTGTAATTTTTTTCTTCAAGGATCTTTGGAATCCAGAAAACAGTACCATATACAATAACTTCAAAAGCAATAAAATATCTTGATATAATTCTAACCAAGAAGGTCAAAGTAGTATACAATGAAAATTATAAAACACTAAAGAAAGAAATTGAACAAGATCGGCCGGGAGTGGTGGCGCACGCTTGTAATCCCCGCGCTTGTGAGGCGGAGACAGGAGGATCGCGCAGGTTAGAAGTCAGCCGGGCTGGCTTAAGAGACCCTGTTTCAAAAAATATATAAAATAGGTCTGGGAGTGTAGCGCAGAGGTAGAAGAGCTTCCAGGAACCCCAGTACCACCAAAAAAAAAAAAAAAAAAGAAAGAAAGAAATTGAACAATATCTTAGAAGATAGAAAGATCTCCCATGTTCTTGGATAGGCAGAATAAATATAAGCAAAAATGGTCATTCTACTAAAAACAATTAACAGAATCAATGCAATCACTATCAAAATACCAATGACATTCATCTCAGAGACTTAGAATAGCCAAAGCAATTATTAGCAATAAGAACCATGCAGGAGGCATCATAATTCCTGACTTCAAATTATACTACAGAGCTATAACAATAGAAACAGCATGGTATTGGCACAAAAACATACATAGCCTCAGCTACTTAGTGAGGCCCCTTGCAACTTAGTGAGACCCTGTTTTAAAAATAAAAAATAAAAAATTAGGGCTGAGGGTGTAGCTCAGAAGTAGAATGCCCCTGGATTGCATCTCCAGTATTCAAAAAAAAGAAAAATACACTGAGTGAGGCTGGGTATGGTGGTGGTGCATACTTATAATCCCAGCATTTGGGAGGCTGAGACAGGAGGATCAAAGATTCTAAGATGGCAGCCTCAGAAACTTAGTGAGGCCTTCCACAACTTAGTGAGACCCTGTTTTAAAGAATAATAAAAAAAAAAATTAGGGTTGAAGGTGAAACTCAGAGGTAAAATGCCTCTGGCTTCTATCCCATGTACCACAAAAATAAATAAATAAATAGATAAATAAATAAATAAATACTACACTGTGATTCCATCTAACCTCAATTAGAATGGCAATTGTAAAGAAGTAAAACGGCAATACATTCTGGCAAGGATGTGGGGAAATAGTCTTACTGTTGGTGGGACTGAAAATTAGTGAAGCTGCTATGGAGATTAGTGTAGAGATTACTGAGAAAATTGAAATGAAAATGGATCCACTATACTGTCCGGCTATACCATTCCTGGGTCTCTTCAGAAAGGGATTTAAATCAGAATATTATAGTAGTGCATGCATATCCATATTTATAGCAGCACAATTTATAATAACCAAATTATGGAACCAACCTAAGTGTCTATCAGCAGATGAATGAATTACAAAATTATGGGCTAGAAACACAAAAGGATTCTACTCAGCAATCAAAAAGAACATAATTGTTATTTGCAGGAAAATGGGTGGACCTAGATAAAATTACTTGAAGTGAGATTAGCCAGTTACAGAAAGTGAAGGGCTATATATTTATCTCATATGTGGTAGCTGGGGAGTAACTAGAATATAAGAAGGACTTTAGATAATGAAGGAAAAAACTTCAGTGGAGTGAGGGAGGTGGTCTTGGGGAGAAAGAGATGAAGAATTAATAAAGGAAATATTTTCAGTGACATTTCCAAAAATTATGTATAGAGAAGGGAGAAGTGGGAATTGAGCTGGGGGAAAAATTAGCAAGTACTGTGTGCATATACATTAGTATATATGAGTACATCATGACTTGAGACTATAATGCACTAATAAAAGTATAAAAATATCATTTTTGTGATTATTGGAGTTATAAGCAAAACTGGCCAAATTTTTAAGGAATCCTTTTTCTTTTTTCTAAATTTCAAAGAGCTACTAGCAGTTAAATTTTGTATTTTTTTCTTAAAAATAAAATCCAGTCTTTATAACAAAAATTAGGAATTTCAAAACTCTTATATTTACCAGTGAAATCTTAAAATTAATGTGCCATTTTAAATATTATATAACAAACTTTTACCATTCAAAAATTTTTAAACACAGAGAGCTTCTATTTTTTCCAAATGATTAATTCATAGTGTTATAAAATTTTGTGTAGTTAAATGCTCATTAAAATTTCAAGATACACCTATAGATTTTACTGAAATTACAAAAATTCATTGGTGTTTTTAAATTTCACATTTCCATTGACCTTTAAAAATACAATTTTAATATTGGGCCAAAAATAATATCCAAAAGTATTAAAATGAATTTTATTACACACTCTTTTCCAGCTATATATGTGTGTGTGGCTTGATTTTCTCTATATATTTCAGTTAGAACAACATATTATAATGTTGAATGTCAAAGCAGATATGAAAATCTAGGTGTCTTCTATGAAACCACACATTCAGGAAATTTACAAAAGTTCAATACAGTGCTAATCTTCATACTAATTTTTATTTTTGAAATTATGGTTATTTAAATATAAATTATTATATTATCAGGTAATGAGTTTCTTACTTTTAAATGAATAAATTAAAATATCTCAGCCTTAATTTCTCATATGATAAATTATAATAGACATAACACATATAAGGAAAAGTTCTTTGGGGTCCTCAATAAATCTTTTGATGAGGGTACTGAAGATTGAATTCAGGGCATTCTACCTCTGAGCAACACTCCCAGCAGTTTTTTGTATTTTTTATTTTGAAGTAGGAGGGTCTTGTTAAGTTGTTGAGGCTGGCCTTGTTCCTGAGATTTTCCTGTCTCAGCCTCTGAAGTACTAGAATTATAGGCATACAGCACCATCCCTGGACTCAATAATTTTTCTGATTGTAAATGGCTCCTTAGGTGAAAAGTTTGAGAATCACTACCCTAGTTCACTATTTAGGCAAGATAAGCAATAAAAATGCATGTGTAATAAAGACCTTGGGAATACAATGACTTCAGAAGATGAAAGATACATTCTATAAAGGGTCAGTACTCATTTTTATGTGGGTTCAGTGCTTGGAGTATATCAGAGGATGTCCTCCAAAGAAAAAGACAAGGTAAGCATTGTGTACTCCCCAGCTTCTAAGGAAGAAATGCAAGACTGTAGGCATTTAGGGTTTTGGAGGTATCATACTCTATGTACTCTTATGATGACTAATCTGCCTCCTTTATTTAGTAACATAAAAAATTTACAATTATGTGTCGGATGAAGAATAGACTCGGGCATTGCAGTGGGTCAGATTGTAATATATGAAGCTAAGTTACCTGAGGCAGAGGACAGAACGTATAGTATTAGATATAGGTATGGTTGGAATAGATTCCACGTTGACGTCATAGAAAGCCTCAATAAGATAATCATAACGTAGGCCATATGGTTTTGGAGTTAAGGCTATGGCAACTGCATCAGAGAACTATAATTCCATTGAAAAGCAGCTCTGGGCATAATACTAGAATCTGTAAAGATGAAACATCTATGTGATGTCAAGTGTCATAATAATAATTCCATAGGGCCCACTGTAACCTGAGTTTTATTAGAAATGGCATGTACATTTGCTGTTTGTTTGTTTGTTTGTTTGTTTTTTTTTGGTGGTACTGGGGATGGAACCCTTCTACCTCTAGGCTATACTCCCAGACCTATTTTATATTTTATTTGGAAACAGAGTCTCTTAAGCTAGCGAGACTGGGTTTGAACCTGCGCAATCCTCCTGTCTCCACCTCGCAAGCACGGGGATTACAAGTGTGCCCCAACGCGCCTGGCTACATTTGCTTTTTATTGCTATAATGAAATATTGGCACCTGGGAAACTTCATAAAGAAAAGAAGCTTATTCTACTCGAAATTTTGAATATCCCAAGGCATGACACCCACATCAGCTTAGCTTCAGTGAGCCCCTCAAGGCAGACGGCACTATGCTGGTGGAGGAGGAGATCATATCACCAGACAGGAAGCCAAAGAGACTCAAAGTTCAGGCTCAGATCCAAAGGTTCCACTGCTTCCACACCACCATACTAGAACCCTCATACACAGGGGGTGGATTACAAGTTGCTGCTACCACTTTTAGCAGTATCTACTAAAGCTGAAAATGTATATACTGTATGAACCAGTGATTTTCATTCCTCAGTGTAAGCCTAGAAGAAATACATAATGTTTAAAATGAGCATTCATAGCAATAAATTTAATAGCTCTACACTAGAAAATATCTGTATATTCATACTCTTGAAAAAGAGAAATGAACATGAGAAAGTCAGATGTAAGCCAATGTATATGATTTTTTGTGTGTGGTACTGGGGGTGGTACCCAGGGCTTTTTTTTTTTTTTTTTTTTTTACCTCTGGACTATACTTTCAGACCTATTTTGTATTTTATTTGTAAACAGGGTCTCACTAAGTTGCTGAGAGCCTCACTAAGTAGCAGAAGCTGGCTTTTAACCTGTACAATCCTCCTGTTTCAGCCTCCCAAGTGCGGGGATTACAAGAGTGTGACACCACACCCAGCTGTCATATGATTTTTATTTACATGAAATTAAAAAACTGGAAAAAAAACTCATCCATAATAAAAGAAATCAGGATATTGAGTGGGGTATTTGGCTGGAGATATCTGTGGTATGATAATATATTTGCTGATGTGAAAGAAGGTTATATATTTGGTCAAAATTTATCAACTGTATATCTATGATATGTACACTTTTTCATATTATAGTCATTTACTGTATGATGCAGGTTAGGTATAGTAACAGATTGTGGGAAGCGGAATAGGAAACACGAAAGTGATATTTTAGAGAGGGAGTAAGAAAAATCTTTTTAAAAAAGAGTATATATATTTTTTTGAAGATTTAAAGAAGTTTATTAGAAAGATAGAAATACAGAGGATAGGTACAGCTCCATACCAGACTGGCATGGAGGGGTGACTCAAATGAATACACCCCCCAAAAGAGTATATTTTAATAGTTATCTGTTTCAGTGACCTGAAAGAAGTGAAAGAGATGTTATGTGAAAATCTGAGATAAGAATACTCTGAGTAGAAGGGTTATCAGTTTAAAGGTTCTGAGATGGTAGGGCGTTTGGTGTTTTTCGTGAGCATCAAAGAAGCCATTTGGGCTAGCATGGGCTTGAGCGGGAAAGAAACCTGTCAGAAATCAGATCGCCTACACACATATTAAACTATTGAGTGAATGGCTTATGTGCTTATGGCCGTTTCTAGTCTAATTTGATTATTACTTGGTATTTACCCATTAAATCTACATGGCATGTTAATAAATGATTTAAAATTATTATGGCTTGGATATAGACTATTCCTTGGAAAAATCTCATGTATTGGCAGTGCAATAATGTTCAGAGGTGAAATAATTGAATTCATAAGGGTTGGGTAGTAGACACTCACACACACACACACACACACACACACACACACACACA
Source organism: Muscardinus avellanarius (assembly GCF_963383645.1). NCBI lineage: Eukaryota > Metazoa > Chordata > Mammalia > Rodentia > Gliridae > Muscardinus > Muscardinus avellanarius. The sequence goes on along the minus strand of NC_137795.1, from coordinate 37,063,405 downwards.
CACACACACACACATCTCCCTTGTCCCCCCTCCTTTCTCTCTCTGCTTCTCACTGAAAGTGTGCAACTTGGCTTAACATGGACTGCAACCTCTGAAACTCTCAGAACCATGAGCAAATAAACCTTTTTTTCCTCTAGGTTGTAGTCTTCCAGAATTTTGCATCACAGCAGTGAGAATGTTAACTAAAACATCTATCTGCTAACCTTAAAACCACGGATTTAAGAAAAGGGTAACCAATTTGCCGAAAATAAGGAATGAGTCTCATTTCCTTTGATCTTTAAAGTTTTGTCCATTCTACACAATTTCTAATGAAGACAGAAGCCATCAGTTAATCAAAAATATAGCTATGTTCAGAAAAAAAGTGTTAATAAAAGCACAGTCTGTTTATTCACTGTCATTTTTTGAAAAAAGAACGATATGCATTTTTTGGGTTTTTTTTTTTTTTTTTTTTTTTTTTTTTTTGCGGGTCTGGGGATGGAACCCAGGGGCATTCGAACACCAAGCTACCCTCTCTGCCCTATTCTTTGTTCTTTATTTTGAAACAGTGTCTCACGAAGTTGCAGAGGGCCTCACTAAATAGCTGAGGCTGTCCATGAACTGTGATCCTCCAGTCTTAGCCTCCTGAATTGTGGGATTACAAGCATGTGACACCATGCCCGGCATATATGCATGTCTTATATACACATTTTAAATTTTTTGTACAGAGAAAGTAAGAATTAAGACATGACATTATTAAAAATGGACACCAAACAATGACAGATATACTGGGCATTGTATCCATGGGTGTTCTACCTCTGAACTACACCTCCAGACATTTCTGGGTTTTATTTTTATTTATTTAGATTTTGCTTGAAAGAGGATCTTCCTAAGTTATTGTGGGTCTCACGACACTGAGATAACAAGTGTGTGCCATCATGTTTTTTTTTTTGTGTGTGTGGGTCTGGGGTTGGACCCCAGGGGCATTTGACCTCCAAGCTACCTCCCCTGCCCTATTTTTTTTTATTATTATTCTTTATTTTGAAACAGGGTCTAAGTTGCAGAGGGCCTCACTAAGTAGCGGAGGCTGTTGGTGAACCAAGATCCTCAGGTCTCAGCCTCCCAAATGCTGGGATTACAAGCCTGCGCCACCATGCCTGGCTTCTGTTACTTTTAAATACATAATTATCCCAAGGTTGTTCAAGAAGAAGAGTAATGACATTTGAGGTAAATGTAACTTATTATCAGATGACAAGAGGATATGAACATTATATTTTATTTTATGAGATCCTTGACATGATAGGCTACCTCTGTAAAATTTTTTCTTTTCAATTAAAAAAATAGAAATCTCAACATTATCACAAACAATAAAACAGCAATACATATAAGAACAACAGAAATATACATTCAAAGTCCACGCATTTTCCTGAAAACTGTAAATGAAAGGCGAGGAGAGAGTAACCCTGCTGCCTACAAAGAGCTGTGTCAGAAGCAGGAGGCACTAAACTTTAAACAAAATCAAAGAACTCCTATCTTTCCTCTTACTGAGTCTACATTTAAAGTGTTATAAATCTCATTGATAGTTATTGCCACGTCTGTTGACACACAGTCAGCATCAGTTTCAAAAATGTTTTGCAGCATAACCAGGGCTCATTATTTTTCCTCTATCTTTTCTTACAATTAATCTCCCCCGGAGCAGGCAGCACTTCACAGTATCATTAATTTGCCAGGAAGCTTGGACTTTCTGTACAGTCTACATCAGAGAGTACTCTTATAAGCAGCTCTGTGCATCACCAGCAAATGCTCTGTCCCCTGAGTGGGGGGATCAGATGTAAGAGCAGCAGGTACAATTGAGCTGGTCGCTAAGGTGACTTGTGCTTCACTGCAACATCAGTGAGGACAGTCATGGTGATTTGCTTAGGTGAGTCCCAGAAAATGAGTGGTATGGCCACCATGATTCAAAGGAAAAAAAGTAAGAAATTGAATGAAGAAAGCAGATGCTGTGTTATATGACTCTTCATGAAGAAAATGTATCAAATGAAAGTAGACAGACATCAAAAGATAACCTGAACAAACAAGCTATTTCAAGAATCTTAATACCTGAGCCAGGGGTGCTTGTAATCCCAGTACTTGGGAGGCTGAGACCGGAGGATCTAGGTTCATGGCTAGCCTCAGCTACTTAGTGAAGCTTTCTGCAACTTAATCAGACTCTGCTTCCAAATAAAGAATTAAAAAATAGGGCTGGGGGTGTAGCTTGGAGGTAGAATGACCCTGGGTTCAATCCCCAGCACAACAACAACAACAAAAAAGAATCTTACTATCTAAAGAGCATCTACTGTATTCTAGTCAACTTTTATTGAGATCAATATACTAAGAGGAATTGCTCCATTTTTTAGAAGGAATGGTGGAAACAATACACAAATTAAAACGATTCAGAAGGCATAAGAATTATTTATTTATTCATCTATTGGCACCAGGGATTTAATTCATGGGCATTTTACCTCCACTCTACACCCTCAGCTCTTGTTAAAAATTTGTTCTGTTTAGTTTTGAAACAGAATCTTGCTAGGTTGCTGAGAGTTTCACTGCATTGCTGAGCTTGGCCTCAAAGCTATGATCTTCCTGTTTCAGCTTCCCAGGTACTGAGTATACAGGCATTTGACACCATGCTCAGCAGAACCCCATTCTTCGTTTATTTCATTTAAAGATTCCAAGTCTTGAGAACTCTATTACTTTAATCATAATATGTGGGGGTTTTTCTCAGAAAAATATTTTCTGTAAATTGTATGTGAATCCCATTGATTTTTGGCACTCTTCATGCCAGGGTCAATTCTTAAAGGGTTATGGAGTTCATAATTGAAGAATGTTCCCTTGATCTCTCCCTCCTCTCACAAATAGGAGCCAAATAATGGAAGTGTTCCAACTACTCCAGAATGAAAATATTCCACACATTTTAGTTTTTATAGAACAAGAAGGTCATCTTTTATTTTTATAGTAAATTATTACTTAGAATGCATTGGGGTGCATAGATCATCCTATGTGGTAGACACATCAGATATGTTTTTTTCCATTCACATAGGTTATGAAACAAACATGGTGAAGCTAATAATTTGTCTGAGGTCACAGATTTCTTCTTTTTTTTTTTAACCACAGAACTTACAACATGAATTTATGGAACAATAAAAACCCCCTAAAAACTAAAGCTTATCTATAAGAAATTAAGTAGCCTTGGTGCTTATGTCAAAAATTTTTCCTATGAGGATCATCTGTCTTGAAAAAGTAGAAAGAAGGCATCCTAGGGTGAGATGAGAATTCTATGTAAAACAAACAAATCAATGCAATATTCATTTACTCCTTTTGTTGTCCAAGGAATATAACTCCCTTTAGCCATGTACCTTATGGGAAGTCATAAAACAAAGGAATGAAAAGTTAACATATTATTTCAACATATTTTCCTGCAGACTCCCAGAAGCTACAGTCGTCTGGTCCACAAGTAGGTATAACTATGCTCCAAGATCAATAATTAAAGTGAATTGCTGAATTAGAGTAGCAGGCATCATGATAGGATGAGCAGGGAAGAATCAGTTATGATATCAGAAGAATGTGTTATTCCTCTGATTGAGACTTCCAAAATAATTTGTTCAAGTGATTATGTTATCATGTGTTTCATTCCAAACACACACATGCACACACACACACACACACACATACACACATGTACACATTCTATTACAACACATAGCTACAAAGTATTTTGTTTGAGTAATTAGTAACTAGCCTTATTTATGAAAATCTACTAAGAGGAGTATTATTTGCCCAATTTTTTTCTTAGTTTAACTCAACTTTCACGCCTAAACTAATTCATTTATTTCATTTTTGTTTGTTTGCAATGTTTTGAATAACAGAATGGTTTTTAGACTTTGCAAAGGATGTTAAATTTTAGAATCTACCATAAACAGCACATTCATTTACTTCCTCAAGAATGAAAACACCTGTTATAGTTCCATGTTGATTGCTGACTTTTATACGAACATTTGGATGAAAAGTAATGTTTACAAAGATAGCGTATATAAAATATTCAAGAACCAAACAGCAGAAATGAAAAACAAAACAGAAAAACCAAATGGAAATACAAAATAGTCTATTTGAACAAAACAATAAAGTCAAAGCATATTTAAACTTGCTGGAAGAAATAGTCTTAAGCAACAAACAAAAAGTAAATACGTTAATGAAGAATATAAAAATAATGCCTAACAACAAGACATAGAACACCTAAGGTCCAACCTCTTCTAATTTGAAATAGCACTATTAGCGAGTCAGCATATTTTAGTTATTTTAAATGGGTAGATAAATTCATTGGATGATTCTAAGAACTCCTCAAATAACTATATACTTTTAAAAATTGCTATTTAAATGTGATACAATTAGCATATTTTCTAAAATCAAGAGCATCTTTCTTACTGCTATACTAGGTGAAAGGTGCACTGATTTCTTGCTTCTCACCAGGCTCACTAGATATTCTGGTGCTTTAGTTTTGGTGTGCTCATCAGGGTGATGTGAATACTAAAATGTGAAGACTCATTATTACAAGTATAGAGAGTTTTGGCAAACCAGCACTAATTACTATATTATACTATTACTGCTTAGTTTCTTATTAATGAAATTTCAGCATCCAATTGCATTTGACAATGGATAACTTAGATAATGTATTTCACAACACATATTTGAATATGAAATGACATGTCTCAAGCCTGTTTTCTACTGAAGTCACATTTTACAAAGGAGCATTCAACCTCCAAGCTACACCCCCAGCCCATTTTTATTTATTTATTTATTTTTGTTTTGAAATGAGGTCTCATTAAATTGCAAAATTGTTGAGTCTATTCTCAAACCTGAGATCCTCCAAGTCTCAGCCTTCCAAGTGCTGGGATTACAAGCATGAACCACCACACCCAGCTCCAAAGACCTTTAATCACAAATCCATGATCCTTTTTTGCAGGAAATCTCAAAGTGGAACTCATTGATACTGGTGGATTTTTTTTGTCTCTTATTATCCTAGCAATACACTTTGAATGTCTCAGAATCAGTAATAAAATGTTTTATGTCGTTTTTTTGTGCGTGTGGATAATGAAGCATTAGTTAAGGAAAAAGTGAATCTGCAAAGGATTTTTATTAGAAGAGACATGAATTTAAATCATTTTGCATAAGAAAAAATTTTAGTACTTTTGTCATTATTTTTTGAAAATATTCTTATGTTTATTTCATTCAGAGAAACTGAGTTTTACAAATATCAGCTAATTCATTAAATCAAAACCAAATTACTAATTTCAGTATTAATGGTTAGCTTTGACATGTTTAAAAAGGGTAGAAAGTACTTAATAGACCTGTCTCTAACTATGAAATGAACAACTGTTCAGGGAAATGAAATTGTTCAAAGATACATTTTCTTTCTGCCATTCTATGAAATATAATATAATTATTCTCTTTTAATGAATCTCTCAATGAGGAACAATCTTTCAGCACTTGGACAGGTAAAATATAATGATAATGGGAGCAGCTTTGTAAATAAAAGGTTGAAATGAGATTGTTATTTTGTGTCATAATATGGGATAATTAGAATAACAGTGCCACATTCATCAGGCATTTGAACTTTCTCAAAAAAGCTCCCCAGGGCTCATTTAAATTAGTCATGTTTATCCATGGAAATTTTAATTCTTCTTTCAAATGACTGGCATCTTAGAATATTCAGGCCTCAATATTTAGCTTAATAGCTTATAAGGTACAGCAGCCAATAGACTCTACCTAAAACAGACATCAAGAAACAAAAACCACAGACCTTGTAATTCATGGTTTATCTAAGGAAAGGCAATAGGACAGTTTTTATTATGCCAGAAAAATTATTCTTCATTGTAGAATTGTGATTTATATGAATCTTCTTTAGTGTCTATACAATTGGATTGGGTTGGATACTGTCCACGAAGGTACCATTAACATGTTAATTAGTTCTATATAATAAAAAGACTATATTCATGACAATGGAGCTTCAGTGGTGGTTGCTTTGTTGAACTCAAATTTATTGTTCAAAGATAATTCAGGGAAAAAAGATAATTTATTAGATGGTAGAATGCATGCTTTTAAACATTAGGTTTCTTTTCTTTGTATTGAATTTCCTTCTTCAACACCTTTTGCAGTTAGATAAACATATGCAAGGAGAACCAGTTGCTGAAGTATGGCCATTTTCCCATATCCAAAATAGTTATAAAGACTAGTTAAAAAATAAAAGTTTGATACTTTCCTATTACCTAAAATCTTTGAGATGTCATTTAACAAGATGGTAGAATTGAATTATCATTCCCAATTAGTTTAGAGTTTTGCTTTGCTATTATTTTCTATTTTGATGGAAATGAAAATATGGCCTTTAATACCAGTGGAAAAATTAGAACTATGGCTTCTGTTTAACACTTAATGTAATTGATTTCATTTTTTAAGATTTCTTTCTTGTTTACATTTTGAAAAAATCCTCTCTAATTTATTGTCCTATCTCCTGATGATAGGAAAAACTGTCATAAATTATCTGGAAGATATCTATTATCTGCACTTCAAATTATCACTCTCAAAGGACAAGACTGTCATAGGGCTTTATGTTTAGAAAAATTTACAAATGGCCTCATATTTGGAATATGAAATTTATGTGACTACTACTTAAATGGATGCTGTACAATGCTATTTAATGAGATGAATCTTATGTAATTTGCCAATATTTATTTAACTTAAAAATTTATTTTACATTTCCACCACTGCAAATGATAAATCTACTAAATCTAAGTAAGACGATAATTTTTTCACCAGTATCATACATCAATATCTACAGAAAATGACATGTTAAAGCATTTGTAGTTTCCATCTTTCTCTGAAGCTACAATTAAAATCAATAGTTAAAAATAGAGGCTCTGAAGCCAGGCATGGTGGCACACGCTTGTAATCCCAGCATTTGGGAGGCTGAGACTGGTGGATCGCGGTTGGAGGACAGCCTCAGCTACTTAGTGAGGCCCTCCGCAGCTTAATGAGACCCTGTTTCAAATTAAAGAATAAAAAATAGGGCAGGGGGTATAGCTCAGAGGTCGAATTCCCCTGTGTTCCATCCCCAGACCCGCAAAAAAAAAAAAAAAAAAAAAAAAAAAAAAAATAGAGGCTCTGAATAGCATTTAGTATTTTAAAACAAAGAAGGTATTTTGGTCTCAGAAGTCATATGAGAACAGCCTGGTACTTAACTAAAATCCCCAAGTTAACAAAGTCCTTTCTTTCATCCCTTGCACCTATTAAACTGATTGACAAACCATATATTTTTCAAAATATAACTGCTGCTAAAAACTCATTTTTCTTATTTTCTCAGGTTCATTCATTCCATTATATTTATCTTTTGGGTTTTATCTATTTTTAAAATTTCAACTTGTTTTCAGAATTGACCCTTAATGGCAATGATTTTACATTAAATGATCATTTGTCATAATTAAGTCAACTTAACTGTGTGTAGACTTATCTGTGTGTGTGTGTGTGTGTGTGTGTGTGTGTGTCTGTCTGTCTGTCTGTCTGTCTGTCTGTGTATGTGTGTGGTACTGGGGATGGAACCCAAGCCCTATTTTAATTCTTTATTTTGAAGCAGGATACCACTGAGTTGTGAAGGGCCTCACTAAGTAGCTGAGGCTGTCCACGAACCACAATCCTTCTGTCTCAGCCTCCCCAATGCTGGGATTACAAGCATGCACCATGATGCTCAGCTAACAGCTTCACCATAAGAAGTTTTAGAGTTATATCACATATCAGATTTTGGTTTTATAATTTTGTTGAATGTCAGATTTCTAATCTTATACTATTAGAGGAAAATGGAATACTAATAATATCCATAAAGATATAAAACCATTTTATATGGCTCCAGAAGGTATATGAGAATATTTTTAAAAGTTTCCTTTAATATGTCAGTTGTTCCTAAAATATTAATTTATTCATGTTTCTTGTATCTGCATTCCAAATTTTTAGGAGGCTAGCATTTTTTGTGAGGTTTTTTTACAATACTATTACAAACAGAAATTTCATAAATGCTTTTTGATAATATATATGTGTTATAGGATAGCTATGCCAAAGATAAGAGTACATGGTCTTATATATTTTTAAATATTCATATTTTTACATATAGCACATTTTGCATTTTATAATTTATTTTACTACTATCATGTAAACTTTAAAATCATGCCAGTTTTGAAATATATCAGAGTACTATCACATATATAGTATATATATATACATATATATGTAACCTTAAATTGCAAGCAGCAATTTGATATTTTAGTTTTATTAAGTATGTGCTATTATTTGCATTGCCCATTCTTGAAAAATTTCAAAGGAGGTAGTTTTAAAACACACAAGTAGGAGCTCATTTTAGACATCTTAAAGGTTACTAGACAGCAAATGTTTGGATCTGTCTGCTTTCAACTAATGAAATTATCATGGTATTAGAATATGCATATATTTTTTGAAATGCAGCATCTCAAATGCCATGATCTTTTTTCAACAATTTTAACAACCAGGTATAATAATGCTGCATGAAATCCTTTTCTTGTTTCTAAATTTAATTGATCTAATCACTGAATTTAAAAGATTTAAATGCTTGGAAATTGTTCTGCTTGCTTGTGCTTGAATGCCAAAGACACCATCTACAGCTCTAAAATGAGTCTTGCATTTATATTTAGACAACTTAAAACACTGCCTTCTAAATTAACCTAAAGAATCCAAAGAAATTCCTAGAAAAAATAGTAATAATACATGACAAATACCCATTACCATTAACTTTACATGTATAACTTCTGATAGGTGTGGAAAATGACCATCTTACTCTCTAGATACTTTGTGCACATATCTGGATAATACAATGTATATTACACACAGATTAACCTTTTCCAGAGTTGACCACTCTCATTTTAAGGAAAAAGATATTAGAAATAAATGCCTTATTTATCTTCAGAGAGAAAAGAAAATTCAAGCTTTGCCAAACTTTGGCGGACAAATATTTATTATCTTTGATTCATTTGGGTTAAATTTATGTTTTGTTTTCTTTCTAATTTCTGAGAGTTTAAAAAATTGATAATAGTAAAGTCACTTAATATAGAGAAATTTCCTGACAGCTGATTAGAGGCATACTCAGTCTATCCCTCTGTTTTATCAAGAGTCCGGGATATAGTCTTCTATAGTACTACAGTGTATCAACAAATTAAATGAAATGGAATGAAGGCAGGTTTGATGTGAAATATGTGAAAATACTTATTCTTGGTGAATTAATACATAGTGCATTTTATGCAAGAAGATGATGAAGTATAAAAATAACTTTTACCCTAAGTATTCACTCTTGGCGATGCCAAAGATAGGAGATAGTAGAAGTTGCCATAATAGCCTATTGTAGTTTTCTAAACTTAATCTTTTTTGTTCCACCTTCCCAATTTTTGTCACATCTCCTGTATTTTTAGTATTTAGTTGTTTGGGTATTATTACTGAAATGCATTTATTTCCAAAAAAAGTTTACTTACTATTAAAATAATATTTTTTAAAGCCGCATGCCTAATACAAAGAGGACAACTGTGATAGTAAATGTATAGAAAACTATTAGCTTTAAAATATTCTTCTGTGTACCTGCTAAACCATCTCATTTTCACCAGTAAGTACTTTCTGGCCTTTGGTAAATTCTGACTGAAATGAAAGAATGAGCTTTGGTAAATATGAATGAAATCATTGAAAATTTCCCAGATGAAATAATATGTTAATTAGTTTTAAAGATAAACTTTCTTCTGACAAGTACCTGGCTAGCTGTACTCATGTACAGGATAGACAGTCACCTATTTAATGAGGTTTCAAGCAGGAAGTCCAGCTGTTCCTGGCAGCACCTCCTTTAGCTTCTGGCAAATATTTGAAGCTATAGTTTGAATGTAATTACTCCTGCTCAGTTATTTTCAAACTTTTAAAAGTAATCAATAACTTCTTTTTAATGAAGCAATATTGTAAAAACCAGCAAATAAGAAAAGAAAATCAGAATTTAACTTGTAAAAATATATTTTAGAAGTTCAAATTTACTAACATTTTTAGTATAATTAGTCTATGAGAATAAGAACTATTTTGATGGATAGAGTTGCAATGTCATAGCTATTCTGCCTCTTGTGGATTTCTATATTTTGTTTAATTTGCATGTTATGGAGACTATCCTGACACATATGTGTAATTAACTGATACAACCTTTTTATATATTGCTGGAAAACTTGAGCCATTCTGAATCCAAAACTCAAGAGTAGATTAGTTGGACTTATCTTTTCAAAGCTAAAAAAAACTAGAAAGACTAAAATGGTTTACATTAAGGATGGTTTACATTAAGGATGCATCCTTGATGCATCCTTACTTACTGGTTAAAAAATATTCAAAGGTGTCTTCTTAACAGTTTTCACCTTCATCATTAGAAATTTATGATATGTTATTTTCTGCCTGGTTCATATTCACTTAAAGTTTAAACTTCTAAGGTTTATTTTATTCTGTATACAGACCCAAAATTTCCAGTTTTATGGCTGGCTCCCTAGCTTCAGTTCTGTTTAAGTAATATCTCCTCTGACAAAAGCATGTTTGATATGTAACCTAGTACCAGCCTATCATTTGTCAGAGCAGGTTAGCTAATGAAATTTCTTTATGAGCAAAAATACTACTAAAAAGCGATTTTCATTTGAAATATTGGTATGGTCTCCTTGGTTTTGCTTTCACTGATTGCTATGTGCTGTTTGATTCTAGTGCTGAACAAAAGTCTCCGAAGTTGCTGGCCTTTTAATTGCATGGGATTCACAAGCACTATGGTGGTAATGTGCCATTTGTACGATTTTTCTCATTAAATATGCAAATGCATATTGTTTTAAATGACCATTGCGAAATTGTAGACTTTACAATCAATGCCACAGTTATTTATTTATAGTGTACATGTATATAAATGTATATATGTAGCCTGTCTTCCTCCTTTCCTTTATTTCTTCTTTCCTTCCTTTCTTCCTTTCTTCTACTTAAAAAGAAAAAGGAAGAGGCAGAAGAAGTTGTTTTTGCCTGGTAATAGAAAGTTTGTCTGGGAACGTAAGTTAAAAATTTTAGAACAGTTAGTATACCAAAAATGTTTTTTTTACAGAATACAATATAGTGTGTTTTTATAAGGGCTTTTATTGTTCCAAATTATGGTGACGCATTAGAACAAAGTTTTTACAGAATTGCTGAAGAATTGCAGTTATAAGTCAATGGAACACAGCATGAAAAATAATGTTTTAACTGAAGGCTTTTAAAATGCAAATACCTCTGCCTTCATCTGCGATCAGTCATGTATACATTAATGTGAAGAAATTTATTAGACATCTTTCTGAGGTTAATTTAGAAGAGGGGGAGATAAAGATGAATGCAGACATGGGAAAGATTGGATATTAAGGCTAGGAGCACTGAAAAGCAACCTGTCCTACATTAAAGTTTTCCTTAAAGACTAGGTTATCACTATTATAATACATTTATTTGTAATTATAAGCACACACAAAGAAAATATCTACTGAATTAGATAAAATTGAGTGTGCATATGTTTCAGAATCGCATCTAAATACTTTAGCATATTCAATGGAACCATAATATATTTAAATGAGTTATTTATATTTTGTTCCATTCTAAATTATGTCAACAGTAAAATTTTGAGCAAATAAATTTGTTGACCTAAACTATTATGATCTTATGTGAATATCCTTAAAGATTGCAACCAATCTTTAAATTGTTCTGGAATCCTAGATCATGCATGACTTAATATATTAAGGATTTGCTGCACCAAACCTAATCTTGTACCTTTGTTTTATGACATTTTTAAAAATAAATTTAAAAATAATGTAAACATTTTTCTTAATCTAAATACTTTTATGAAATAAAATAATATCCCTTTTACATCAGTTTAGTTATATGTTCTCAAAAAAAAAAAACTATCTAAAACTTAGAAAAACAAGCATCTGGTTGCCCTTATTCTTGAGAGGGGTGCAAAAATGCAAAGCAATAAAACTTTTAATTCGGAGAAACAGAACCATATGCCAAAACATCAGCAGCATCACCACCTGCAGCACCAGCAGCCAAAACAGTAGCAGCCTCCACCACCACCAATCTGCAAATGGGCAACAGACCAGCAGCCAGAACGAAGGCTTGACTATTGACCTGATGAATTTTAGGAAACCCAGAGAGAAGACCTTCACCCAGCATAGCCATCTTCCTCCTGACATCACTGAAGAGGAAATGAGGAAACTATTTGAGAAAGATGGGAAAACAGGCAAAATTTTTATTCCTAAGGATAAAGGCTTTGGCTTTATCCACTTTGAAACACTAACCCTTGCGGAAATTGCCAAAGTGGAGCTAGACAATTTGCCGTTCCATGGAAAGCAGCTTTATGTGCACTTTGCCTGTGATAGTGCATCCCTTACGGTGAAACTTTCCTCAGTGTGTCCAATGAACTGCTGGAAGAAGCCTTTTCTTTGTTTGGCCAGGTGGAGAGGGCTTTAGTTATTGCGGATGATCGAGGAAGGCCCTCAGGAAAAGGCATTGTTGAATTCTCAGGGAAGCCAGCTGCTCGGAAAGCTCTGGACAGATGCAGTGAAGGGTCCTTCCTGCTAACCACATTCCCTGGACCTGTGACTGTGGAGCCCCTGGGCTAGATGATGAAGAGGGCCTCCTGGAGAAGCTGGTTATAAAGAACCAGCAATTTCACAAGGAGTGGGAGCAGCCACCCAGATTTGCTCAGCCTGGCTCTTTTGAGCATGCGCATACCAGGAGCTGGAAGGCACTCACTGAGATGGCAAAGCAACAGCTGGACCAAATAGACCATAACATCAAAGAGACGAGCTGGAGATGGAGATGGAGGCTGCTGGCCATGAGCATTGGGTTATACTAATGAGGCAGGATTTAATGAGGCGTCAAGAAAAACTTCGAAGAATGGAAGAACTGTACAACCATGAAGTGCAAAACTGAAATTCAGGCAGGAGGAGGCATACAGGCACCGTGAAGAAGGTGGTGGCAACAAGATGAAATGTGGTGACAAGAGCAAAGATATAAGGGAAACTTCCTTGATGTGAGGGAGCAAGAAATATGTATGGGCCAGTCGGTTATGGGAGGTACTATGGGCACTAGTAACAGAGGAGCCCTGCCTCCTGCTCCTGTGACAACTGGTACCCGGGCTCCTCCAGGACCTGCTGCTATGATGCTGGATGGAACCTTGGGACTGACCCCACCAACAACTGAACGCTTTGGCCAAATTGACACAATGATGGAGTGGTGGCAATTGGTGAACCCCTCCTCTATTAAACCCTGCAGATCCTGTAGCTAAATTTGCTCTAAGCAAACATTGCCAATACTAATAAAGTTGCAGCATCTCATGTCCCAAAACCCTTACAAGAAGGACCCTTTCCAGACTAGCCAGAATTCTACCCTGGAAAAGTATTAGGGATTCTTCTCAATAGGTAGATCTTTCCTGTTTGTACTCTTCTAGGCAGTATGCTGGAGGTAGAGGGCAAGGGAGGGGTGGTACTTAACAAATCAGTCCTGCTTGGTATATTGTTCAGTCAGTTCCCTGTGATGCACTCCTAAAGTTTCAGATGTGAATGTTGAGAGCTGGGGGGCGGCGGGGATCCTGGTAAAAGGGATCTAGTTAGAGCCCTAGTAACCTTGATCATTTTGTTTTATTCGCTTTCTCATCTTATACTTCTTAACCTGAGACACTATCACATATATCACAAAAAATAAACAAAGAAAAAACGCCAAAGATCCACCAATGCCCTTAGCCCCATTGCTACATCTGCTCCTAGGTGAGACAGAATTCAGGCAAATGACCACAAAGGCAGCAGACAGCAGTTCTGCTGTTTCATATATTACCCCTTCATGCCCTAAGGAACTTTCATTACAGCTTTCACTTTAGTATATCTTTAAAAGAAATCTTGTGTTACTTTGCCTTCCTCCTTGTCTTGGGTGAGGACAAGCTTTTGTGTCTGTGATGTTGCCCTCCACCACTTTTCTTGATAGGCCTAGGACACTTATGGGCCTTGATGGCTGTCTACTGTCGGCCAGAAGCTCTTAGCCTAGCTTGCCTAGGTAGTCATGCTGTGTATTTTCTAATTGGTGTACCGTGTTTGATTTATCCCTGATACCTTAAATTTGGAGTTTTTCTGAAAAAAAAAATGGAGCAGCAATTCAGCATCAACTTATTAAAATACGTTTTAAGCCTTAAAAAAAAAAACAAGCATCCATTCCAAAATATAGTAAATACTTAGTTGAAACCTCTGATAATTATTTTTAGAGGCCTATAATGATCTTAAAAAGCTATATAGGGAGAAAAATGCATTCCTGAGTTACAAACCCCATATATTTCCACTTTCTCCTTTCTCAGTATTTATGGGAACTTGTTTTTTTTTTTTTTATTTTAACATAATAAGTTTTTTTTTAAAAAAAGGTAGATTTGATTATTTTTCCACACACAATGAACTCTACATAATAAACACAACAATCAATCTCTTATTCTATTACACACACACACACACACACACACACACACTTCTTTTTTTTTAGTTTCATAGTAAAAAGTAAGAAGACAAAAAGGGAACAGATAACATTTTCTACATTTATGGGCAGTGAAAGTCTATGGGGATAGTTATGGCCAGTTTATCTGATATTTTGGACATGCATGCCTTAAAAAACCATAGAGAAGGATGAGAGAGGCTAGGCAACAGCATGTAGGCAGAAGCTCTATACAGGGCTGTACACAGATATGTCTACACAGACGTTTGTCTGGATGGAGCAAAGCCATGTGTCTTAGAAATTTCAACAGCTCAGTGGGTGAATGTAGTTGGCAGCAGAACCACAGAGAATAAATTTGGATAAATATTTGGAATGTGTACATGAAAAGCATAGGCCTAGTAGTGAAATATAGTGACCAAATAGAAAAATAAACCTGGAAATATTTTTGAATGTATTATTTTGCATATGTATAGTATAAAACATTTGTAAGGCGAGAAGCACTGAGCACATATATTCTATATAATAATATAATATGTATAATTCAAAACATGCTTTTTAAGTTTGGACTTAGTATACTTAGAAATGTTTTACTGCTCTTCTCAGAAAACTACTAATCTCACATGCAATGATATTTAAATACAAATACAATATTAAAGTCATTCACTTTTTAAACCAATAATCATATTTATTTCTCACTTACTATTTATTGATATCAGATAAGCCTCTTCAGTACATGTCCTTTGAAATGCTATTCTTTCCATATTTTCATATAGCTATACTGTACCATGAGTATATTTAATTGATTTGTTGCAATCTTATTTATACTGCTACACAATTACTCAGGATTATTTATACATTTCAGAGGCATCAAAACTTCCTGCCTTTATAGAATGTAGCAATCTTTTCTTTTTCTTTCTTTTTTTTTTTTGTGGTGCTGGGGATTGAACCTAGGGGCATTCTACCTCCAAGCTACACCCACAACCCTATTTTTAATTCTTTATTTTGAAACAAGGTCTCACTAGGTTGCAGAGAGTTTCACTTAAGTGGCTGAGGCTGGCTTTGAACCTGAGATCCTCCATTTCAGGCTCCCAAGTGCTGGGATTACAAGCATGCACCACCAAGCAGGGATACAATCTTTCCATTCAAGAAGATACCTAACATTGTCTCTATAGATCTTTTGCACTCTCATGATACCAAATTCCATATAACAGAAAACATTGCCTAATGCTAACATTTGATTCATTTACCCAAAACACAAAAATACAGAGCCATTGTTCATTACCAAGTTCACCAACCATTTTCACAAACTTATTTGTTTATTCATATCAAGGCCTTAAGGCTGAAACCTCTTCATACTTTGTCCTTGCTACACTAAACTGAGAGGGTATGCTTTTTTTATTTTCCAGTGTCATAAGTGGTATTTGGTAAATTCTAAAAGGCAAAAAATATTATAGGGTAATATATGTAAATCATAGAGAAAGTTGATATCTTCATTTATAAAATCTACCAAGAATTAAGTATAAGGTCTCAGTGTGAATTACATCACAAATCACAATAGAATTGAAAATTCTGTCCCATAGCTTTTGTATTCTGTTTTGTTAGTCCTTTGCGCGCGTTCTCTCCTCTCTCTCTCTCTCTCTCTCTCTCTCTCTCTCTCTCTCTCTCTCTTGTCTTCATTGCTGATACTAACATTTTCATAAAACAGCAAAGAATAATAAAAATTTATTGCATAATATGGAAACATTCTTTTATATATGGTTTTTAAAATAATAGTTTAATGTATAATAGACTCAATATAATAGCTAAGATAACTTCAGTGTCATAGGTTGATATAAGAAAATCTATAGTAAAATGTCTTAGAATACAACCTTAGAAATACCCTGAACTAGGGCCTGCTATAGCCACGCAAGTATCCTGACAAAGATGACTATTTTCCAGAAGAAATGAATGTACAATATTCCCTATTTTACTGTCTACCATACTATTATAGCATGCATTTTATTTTCTTTGGGAAATATTTAAGAAAAAGAATAAAGAAAAATAATTAATGAAAAGTATGTATGATGCTAGAATTCATTATGGCATAATTTAATCATATGTTAGTACCTGGTAACCTGAAAAATAGTACTGCATGAATATATATACATTATTATAGTACAGTGTAAAACTCTTTACTCTTAAGGTAGTCTTAATTGGATTAACAAATTATTAGACTATTACTTGTTAGGAAACTTACCTTGACTTGCAAACTTCAACTCTTTGGCATCTGTGAGTGTGGTCCTTTTGTCAGACCCTTTTTTCTCTATTCGTCGATGGCTTCTTCTTTTCTTAGATTCTCCCCAGAGATTGGAACCTCCATGCATGCTCGGTATATTCAAAATAGCAATTCCTTCCAGAGAGATGTTTATTAAATCAATCTGGACCCCATCACACTGATCAGTAAAAACAAAACAAAACAAAAACTCAGAAATTGTAGATGTTTAATTTTTCTTTGATTTCATATTTTTCACTTCTTTATAATATGGGCCTTCAAATTCATAATCTTATCTTTTCTAAATAAGCCTTTCAAGAACACTTAAAAGCTTAACTTAAATGTCAATGTAAGAGATAAAGTAGTCACTAAAATTAACCAGTTATCATTAATAATCCATTAAAATGACCAAATTTCCAGTGTGTTATAGGAAGTTAATTCTAGGAAGTATGGCAAAATTCCAGGCAGAAATTTTAATGACTGTTGCCTATTTAGAACATATTGCAGAGAACTGTCAGGAAAAAGTAAAGAAACAAAACTGATGATTCATGGTTTCCATTTTGGGGAATAAAGGATGAAGTAGTTTGAAAGACCTTCATAAAAGGAAAGGAAAGTATGAAATAACAATTCCAAGAGAAATCAATCACTTGGACTAGATTGCTCTAAGCCGGATGTCAAAGGCAATGAGAGGCAGAGTTCTCCAAGTGAATATGGAAGACCAGGAAGACTGGAGACAAAAGTTCAAGCACAGTAGTGAAAGGAAATGCCACCCCTCATGACTTTATAACTTCTATAATACTGGTTTGGAAAAAAAAAATTGATCTGCCAGAGTTTTTGGTTGCCTGATAATACAAGACTCTTTCAACACAAAAAATAGGGAGCTGACTAGCAGACATCGCTTTGCCATAATCACAGAGTGGCCAAATTTTAACTTCTTGAATTTTCTCATTTCTATTGATGGACATGTGTGCAGAGTGACAGACTATTCTCTGTGCTTTATATTTTTGGATGACTCTGCATTCACTGATCTGCTTTGAGTTTTCCAAAATGGTTGTTCATATAAATATATCCCAGACATTATTCTTAAACTTTCAATTAGAAGTCAACATCAAGAGATATAAACATATAACTCTGTGTTTTTAAAATAACTCTGCTAGGGAGTTGGGTGTGGTGGCATACACTTGTTATCCCAGTACCTAGGAGGCTGAGACAAGAGGACTGTGCAAGTTCGAAACTAGTGTTACTTAGTGAGGCTTTCAGCAACTTAGACCCTGTTTTCAAATAAAATATAAAAATAGGTCTGGGAGTGTAGTCCAGAGGTAGAAGGCCCCAGAGTTCCATCCCCTATCCCATAAACACACACACGCGCACACACACACACACACACACACACACACACACACACACACACCTGCTTAGGGATGAGCATTTCACAAACTGAACAATCTGCAGTGAGGTTGCTCTATTTGCCTTGTCTTGTTACTAAAAAGAAAATCATCTTTAGTAACTTTATCATGTTTCATGGCAATCATGACTTTAAGGGGTAATGCTCTACCAAAATGCTAACAAAACAAAACCCTTTCTTTTTCCACGTTCACCTCATCACATTGAATCTAGGATTATGTCCCATTCACCAAAATATAAAAACTGTGAAATAAAGCAACACATCTTGAGCCTACTTGGCAGGGGCAGAAAGAAATTCTAGAGAAAGGGCCAAGTTTTCATTCAATTTATTTAAATGAGGTTAAAACCAAGAACTGGATGATGGCTTTATTTTTTTTAATCCTTTTTCTCCTCTCCAGAAACAAGTGATTTTTCTACCTTTTCATGTATTAAACTGAGATGATTTCTTTTTACTAAAGAATTCTGCTCATGTGTATACTCACTTACCGCTATATATTCTAGATAAACAGATATTAATTTCATAATTAAAAGTAATCTTGTGTAAATACCCTGCAGGCCTCAATGAATCAAACACATACTGTGTGTCAGGCCTCCCACTGGCTTCAAGTGGAATGTACTGGCTGGATAATTAGATAGTACATATTTTTTAACCTTATTTGCATGCATATTATATCTTTTGCACACTGACAAGCAGCAGTAACAACAAAAGTCAGATTACCACAGGGAATTCCCACAAAGAAGTCTTCATTCCTTATAATTTGCAGCCTAAATTAAAATAATTTGATCTTTGACAAGGATGAAATGTCAAGCAGAAGGGGGTCCTCTACAAGCCACGGCCTGTGGCTTCTGAAATCTGCCTAATTTATGTCAGTCACTTCTTAATACATATTTAAGTATTACACGAAAAAGATGATAAATATGCAATCTGACACCTTTGGTATTTCCCTGCTGTTAATTTATAAAGGTCTGGCTTCCCCCAA
Source organism: Muscardinus avellanarius (assembly GCF_963383645.1). NCBI lineage: Eukaryota > Metazoa > Chordata > Mammalia > Rodentia > Gliridae > Muscardinus > Muscardinus avellanarius. Next base: position 37,044,202 of record NC_137795.1, on the reverse strand, counting down.
ACTGACTAAAATCATTTAAATAACAGAAGAATTGTGAAATAAGCTGGAGCCGGGGCCTGGCTTCCATTTACACTCAATATTGAACACAGCAGGTAATACACTAAGACAATTATTTGACTAGGTCTTAGAACCCCACCGTGACAAGTGACTTTCAGAATTAGTGAAGGAGGATTCCTTTGTTCATCCCCAGAAAAGGAGCGCATGCTGCAAATAGGCTTTTTTCCTTTTTAATTGAAGGAGCAGAGGTGCCTGTGACAATGGAAAACACCAGTGTGGATTATTGTTCATGTCTTCACTCTTTAGTGATGTCATGTGTAGCTTAAAGGAAACAGAGTAAGTTGATCCTTCTGTGAGAAGTGAAAAAAAAAATTCTTTTTTTTCAAGGAGTTCCACGGACCAAGGACGGATGAAGAGCACGGATGCTCCTTTGAGAGCAGGACAACGTACTTAAATAAGTTGCTATTTATTAATGATTTGCTTCCACTAGTTTTTGACCCCAGGCAACCTTCCTCTGTTTGATTTAACATTAGGTTCATGAGTCTGGAAAGTTTCAATGCCAGTGCTGATGGAGACCAGGAACTGCGTAGCACACCAGTTGAGCATGGGAAAATAAAAGCTGAGGTGAGGACTATGAAATATAAACAAGTTATAATCCTGTGTCAGATGATATTTTCATACACTTTGAAGATTTATGACTTTGTAAAAGGTAGCTACAGAGGAAAAGAATATAAAAGCTTAAAAGCTCATAGCATCAGTTCCTCAATAAATTCTGAATATTTTTATTATGTAGAAAAAAGGTCATTAACGCATAATACCACAGAAGCTATTTATAGGGTGCACTGCGATGATGCCATTGTCTACTTATTGTAGTTTTAAAATGGAATCGCTTATTTCCCCCAAAAAATTACCTAAAAGAAGGGAAGATTTAGATTTTTTTTTGCCAGTGCAATGTGTGTGTGTGTGTGTGTGTGTGTGTGTGTGTGTGTGTGTATGTGTGTGTGCTGGAGATTAAACCCAGCGGTGTTCTATCTTTGAGCTACACCCCTAACATAAGTTTTAAATTTTGAAACAGGGTCTCACTAAGTTGTAGAGGCTGGCCTCAAACTTTCAATCCTCCTGTGTCAGACTGCAAAGTACTGAAATTAGAGCCATGTGACACCACATCAGGCTGCCATACATCCTAATCCTAGTTTATATACTTTGGAGATCTGTAGAAACAGATAGCAAAATTGATGAGATACAACTAGTGATAATTTTTAAATCTTTTCTTTTTTTCATAGTGAGTCTGATTCTATGCCTATGTCAGATAAAAATATGCATAATTTTACACAATGGAACAGTATCAGGACAGGTAGAATAGGGGGCTATGCTGGAAAACATTCCTATTGCCTCTAAGAACATTTGCCCAGGTTACTGGGCAATATGAATGTCATCTTTTAAATCCTGATAGCTCATCTTGTGTCTCTTTTGCTTTTCTTGTCATTTGTCAATTCTTGAGGTCATTTAGGTTTGCAGAAGCACTTAATCTTTGTGACCAATCTGAGCATTTTAGGATAAAAAAATTGTGGCTTTATAATTTAGCACCCTTCTTGGTCTCACTAAAAGCCCAAAGACTAAAATATGTGAAGAATGGGCTTCCTTCTTCTTTCATTTACATGGTGCAAAATGAAAATTATGATCTTTGTACCTTCGATCTCAGATGAGGATTTGTGAGCATACATTTACACTTTCTCCCAAATATTTCAAAATGAAATTGCTCAAAATGTTTTCTCATAACTTAAAAGTTTTTCATTTTATTTTTTTATTTTTCTTTTGAAATAAAATTAGAACATAACTGAAAATATTTAAGTTAAAATGTCTACATTGTAAATCACGACTTCTTTCTCTACATGTTTGTGCTGGTGTGTGTTTTCCAATCCACTTAATCCATTATTTTTTTAGACTTAAACATGTCGCAGCCTGGTGTGATGATGCATGCTTAGAGTTCCAGTATTTGGGAGGCTAAGACAGCAGGATCGCAAGTTTGTGGCCAGCCTCAGCAGCTTAGTGAGGCCCTCTACAACCTAGTGAGACTCTATTTCAAAATAAAATATAAAATAGAGTTGAAGCTATAGCTCAGAAGTACAATGCCCCCAGGTTCAATCCCCAATACCACAAAGAAATAAAATAAAATAATAACTATGTTGGTAGCAACATAATTCTTATTTTCTTAAATTATTAAAGAAAATGTCCAACTCTGTAATGGAGATTTAATAATATCTCTAATTCATAGTGTTTTGATGAAGACTAAGTCAGATAATTTACATGCTTAGTACAAAGCGTGTAGTAGTGTCAATAAGAGATAAATTCTGGCTCTTTTTATTGTTTCCTATCCCATTTATTTGTTTTATCCCAAACATTCATCCTCTTTCAGAGGACCTCCATATATGAAAGAGTAGTGTGAGATAAAAAAAAGACATAGAGAAAATGGCTTGTGTTTGGAGAAGCTGCCAATAAAATATATTTCCATTGCTTGAGGTTCTGTTGTCACTAATGTGGTTTATTCCCTGTTACATATTTTTCAAACCATAGTTGGTATGATTTTAGGCCACATAGGAAGCAATAGCAAGCAGAATCAAATTTCCGAATTGCTGTTTTTGTTATATTTAATTATAAAGTAACCTTGAGGGTAGAAAGGCATATCATGCTAATATGATAGACTGGATTCATTAAAATGTGAACATAGAGGCAGATTTGGCATTGCCATCTACATAACACACACACACACACACACACACACACACACACACACACTATACAACGATAGATTGGGGAGTGCACACAGCACTGATTTATAAATGATATTGCAATGTGGTTCCCAGAACAACCAGTAATTCAGAGTCAGAAAGCCACCCTTGGGAGACACATAAAAACACAAACCTAAAACAATAACTTTGCCCTAATTGTCCAGATTTTTTGGAGTGTGTCCTATATTGCCCTTCTATGAGACCTAAAGCTCTGTAGAACATTCTAAATAGTTTTTCGATAAGATATAAAGCCCTGTCAAAAAAAACCATTCAATTTTATCTATTTAGAACTTTAAAAATCGATGTTTTAAATTTATTTTTATTTAAATATCTTTTACTATACAACTTTTTTTCTTGGACATTTTTTACTTTGTGACATATATAATATTGCTATATAGACTGATGGTTTTTCAATCTCCACCCAGGGATGGGCTGAGAGAAGGAGTAGTGCAAGAGGATTTAGGTCTCTCAACAAAATTCAAGCAAAGCCATATGTCTAATTTTTTTATTTTTGGCTTCTGCTACATATTTTCTTTGATCATAGGTTTCTGGGAATAAGAAATACTCAAAATCCTTTATATAAAGCAGATTTATAAAAATAGTGGTTTTAAAGGGTGATTATAGTTTTTAAAAATAAATGTATATGTAAGATTATATGTAATGTATATGAAATATACATGACAATATATTTTAAAAATATGACACATGTAGCTATATACATTATTATATTGTATACTAGTAATATATTTATTAATAAATATATTATTCATGATTACATATATAACATACAAACATATAATCATAAATAATAATCACAGAAAGTTCTTGTTGAACCCAAATCTTTCATCTTTTGTGATCATATTACTTTTCAAGGATATAATCTATTCCAGTTATGATAGGTTTTCCCATTAAAAAAACAACCAGTCTATTTCTAATAATTAATCTTATTTCTAATAATGATGAGAAAAATACAAAAATATTACATTAAGAGTAATATTATAATCTATAATAGCAAATTAGAAAGTTGAGATAATAATCCTTACCAAGCTATTATGAATTTATATGTCCATACCCACTTTTGCTTACCAAATATTTAACTGAACACGTACCAATAGTGGTTTAGGTACCAGCAGACAGTTTGTGCATTTATTTTAAAAAAATAAATAAAGTATTAAAGATTAAATAAATATAATAATTAAAAATAAAACGTCTCAAAGCCAGTATTTCTTAATTCATAAGAGCCAATCACTAAGTGTTTGTGTTTCATAATTCAGTTCCTTTGTTTTTCGTTACTTTTATCAAAATATAACATTTTTATTCTTAAAATCTCTCAATGTATCATTTTCTTTTATAATATGTCTCCAAAATTTGGAGTCCTAAAGTATCCATGTATTTTTGGTAGACCTATTTGCTCCAAGTCTTTTTAAAGTATGACTTTTCTTATTATTTTTGCTCTCTTGGCATTTTCACTTTCTATATACGTGATGGGAACTGAGAAAACCTAGTTAATGAGTGGGAATGGGAAGGGAAAGTATACTTTTAAACATTTATTCATGAAAGTAAGTGCAGTCTTAGTAAAGGTTATGAGATATTGAAGCCTGAAAATAGTAAGTTTTTTATGAACCTTGCAACTCTTTTCGTTTTCTTCAGCTGCCTTCTTTTATCTTACATCTTTCTCTCCACACCACGTCCACTAACTTCTTCAGTGATTTCCAGAGTTGTGTTCCACTTTGTATTCTTTTCTACCGGATTAAAATAACTTACACCCGTACCCAACCTTATATTAGTGTTTTGGATAGTATCACTTTTCTAATGAGTGACATGTGTTTAATTGTAGGTTCTTGAGTAAGTCTTTGTGGATTGCTTAAGTTAAATGTCATGACACACACTGTATTACAAACATGAACGACCACGTACAAGCTACTTCATGTTATTACAAAATAGAATTCATTTTTCTTACTTCTATTTCTACAGATTCATGTAACTTCTTGCAGGTGGCTGAGAATGTTTCAGATGTGCCAAACTCAAAATACCAAAATTTGTTCTTCATTCTGAAAAAAGGAAAGGAAGAAGCAGCTTAGGCTATTATCAATAACAAGGTTTATTTTTTTAATGGCCCAACTCTATCTTGCATTATAAGTAATAGAGAACATTTGAAACATGTGACATCCAAAATATAATGGATGATCACATAATTTTCAAAGCTTAAATGTTGGTGTCAAATTGTGTGATAGCCCCTGAGGGAATTACAGAAAGTGTTGATCTGACAGATTCAAGTATATCTTTGACTTTTCTATCTATTGGCTGATCAAATTTTTAAAAACCATTTGAGTGCTTGTGGTTTTTCTGTCTTAGGCAACTTCATTTTAAAACTAGCCATTCTGTAATTGTAGAGAAAAAAGATTTCTAGTTTCCATAAAATAAGCAGATAAAGCTTAAACATCCTGTGTGTATGTACATTGATGTATATTCATTAGAAATGGCATTAATACATAGCATATAAAAGAAAACTAGTGATTATGTATAAAGCTATAATATAATGCAACTTTGGGATAGCCATTAATTCTTAAAAGATACTGTATTATTATTTTTCATGTGAACAATAAGAAGAAATTATAAAACATCATAAAAAAGAAAATAATAATATATACATAGCAAGAGTTGCAAAGAAAATAGAGTTTAAAGATTTCAGAATTGGGTGTGGTGGTGCACGCTTGTAATCCCAGCATTTGAGAGGCTGAGACAAGAGGATCAAGGTTCGAAGACAGCCTCTGCTACCTAGTGAGGTCCTTTGCGACTTAGTGAGACCCTGTTTCAAATATAAAAATACAGCCGGACTGGAGTTGCACACTTGTAATCCCAGCACTTGGGAGGCTGAGACAGGAGGATCGCACAGGTTTGAACCAGCCTCAGCTACTTAGTGAGGCTCTCAGCAACACAGTGAGACACTGTTTCCAAACAAAACATAAAATCGGTCTGAGAGTATAGCCAGGAGGTAGAAAAGCCTCTGGGTTCCACCCCCAGTACCACCAATAATTAATTAATTAATTAATTAATTAATTAATACAAAATAGGGCAGGAGGTGTAGCTCAGAGGTGAAATGCCCCTGGGTTCCACCCCTAGACCTACAAAAAAATCATTTTTACTACAAAGCCATTTTAGTTATATGCATTCTAATATGGTATCATGCCCTCAATTAGAAGAAAATACAAGTAAAAATGGCATATATGTTTTCATAATAAGGGCAACCAGAACTTTAGTTACAGTATTTGATTATATACCTCACATCAAATTATTCTGTTTGACTTTTAAATACTAATATATACTCCTTACATGAAAATGTACACATTTCAGCAATTAAATAAACATTGGACATGTGTGTTACTACTTACTTCAACCTTAGTGGATTTGGAAATTTTTGGACATGAAACTTAATACAGTGCTTTTTATTATGCTATGTTGAATAGTTCTCATGCCATGATTTTATAAAAATATTATCTATCTGGACATAGTAATATTTAGGACCACATAAGGCTTTGTTTATAATATTTTCATGGGCCTTTATATCAGCTCCGTGCAGTCCAGTAATTTGAAGATCAGTACAAGTCATAAGTTTCATAGGATTTTGGTATCATGAATCATTCTTTTCCAGAAAACATTTTTCTTACTTTACAGTCTAATTTTATATATGTAAGTAGATAGAACTAATGATAGAACAAAGTTAAATATTTAATGGCAAAATTTGTGGGTTTATATCACTATGTAAGTCAATATTAATTTAATTCAGCTATCTAATAGATACACTTTTATAAGTTTAAACATTGGTTAACATGATGTAAAATTAAAAGTATTTTTCTGTTGATTCATTGGTCTGATATAGAAATATACCACATTATAGGTTGAGAAAAGTGTAATGATCTTCATAAGATGGTCTTAAGACATCCTTAGTGGCCGGGCGTGGTGGCGCACGCTTGTAATCCCCACGCTTGGGAGGCAGAGACAGGAGGATTGCGCAGGTTCGAAGCCAGCCGTGCGCACTGGCTTAGGAGACCCTGTTTCCAAATAAAAAATATAAAAATAGGTCTGGGAGCTGAGAGTGTAGCCCGGAGGCAAAAGGGCTTCCAGGAACCCCAGTACCACCAAAAAAAAAAAAAAAGACATCCTTAGTGGATGTTATATGATTGCTCAATTACTTTTCTACAACTAGCAGTTACAACATCTTTGTCTCAACCTTTTCTCCAGATCTTCCTGGATTCATTCATTCATTTGTTCATTCATTCAACAAATGTCTAATGAGATCATTCACTTCCAAAAGCTACTGTGTTAAGGTTTAAATATACAAATATAAATAAAATCATTTTTGTTCCCAGTAAATCAAGAATGTTGTTAAGACTTCAGTCATAATAAAGAAGTAATAAAAAAGCAACTTACTCTAATGATAAGTGAGAAAATTGTGGGAGTATACTTTGATGACTCAATTTTGCTTTGGGGAATTAATAAAAGCTTTAAAGATGGAATTTTAATGGATAAGTATTAGAAGGCAGAGAGTGAAGAGACAGGCTCTGGTCATTTGTAGCAGTGCAGTATGACATAAAAGTATCCTGAGTGTGAACTAACAAGCGTGATGGGTTTGTTTCAGATCATGTGTACCAAGTGAAAGGTTTGGACTTGACCTCATAGATTAATTAAAGGCTGACAAGTTTATTAGAATAGGAGGGACATGGTTAGCTTTATTTTCTGGGCAGATAAGTCTAGTAAAAATCAAAATGTGTGCCAAAATGTCGTTGACATAAATGTGGCCTAAAACAAGTGGCATAGAAAATAGAGAAGAGTCTCAATTAAATAGACACAAATGAAGTAGTAGAACCAACAAAAACTACTGATATTCTATTACACTGGTTTATACAATAACTAGGTTATCTCTGAATGTATCAATGGGAACATCAGAGTACTCTTTTGGCATAAAATGATTATAGGTTCATATTTTGACAGGTTCTATGATGTAACAAATATTATTTTGCAGTGAAATATTAAATAAATGCTTAAGGCATTCATTTACATACAAATGATTATTCTCTCTATATTTTTAATTCTATCAAAGTTTGCCATAGCTTAGTTAATGTGAGATGGGATTGGTATCAGCTCACCACGATTCACTCACTAGCGAACACATCACAAGAAATGGAAGTTCTCAGAATTTACATTCAGCCTCTATTCACCATATTAGTTAGCATTACTGCTCATGTGCAAAAGGTACCTTAAATTTGCCATTATTCCAACCATTTTATGTTTCACTTAGATAAATATATGGAGGTAATAAAGAACACATAGAATCAGATCAGATTCCACATGACAAATTAAAGGCTGTTAAATTTTATTTTTTCAACCAGACTGGTCTTTAGGTTGTAGAAATGCAAAAAAAGCACATTTGAGCATTTATGATGTCTATTTTTATTACTCGCATTTATACAATGATCCAAATAATTCAAATTTAAATTTGTCAGAGAAAACACATAGCTTTGGACTTTAACAATGTGGTAACTGGACATTAACCTATTGTGAAATGGTCGCACCAAAGCGACATTTATTGTTTTATTGGGCAGGTTTTGCAACTGAAGGTAAGCTGATAAATGCTGTACAAGCTACATCAAAAAGTTATTCATGAAATTATAATTTTAATTATTATATTAAATTCTATTCCAGTGAATTTAATTGTAAGTTCACAGGTTTTAGTTTAATATGCCAAGTGCTTGGCTACCAGATGTCCAGGTAAAGAGAAAAATATTAGCTTCCATGTTCCAGAAAGTATCTTCACTAACATTACTTTGCTTTTTTAATGTATCTGTTACATTATGACATTTAGTTAATATTTATTCTACAAGTTTTTAACTTTCAAATAGTTAATTTAATTTCTAGAAATATAATTCCTTGGAATATTTTTTCCTTACATATATATATTTCACTTTGGCTTTCATCTGCTAAGTAATGTTAATGCTCGGACAAAAGAAACAAACAAAACATAAAGTGCCAATGCATTTCCCCCAAAATATAGAAGAACCTAATTAGCTATAAAACTCATTTCTAACCAAGATAAATCATAAAGAGGCGGAAGAAATTATCTCATTTATCTTGCTGTGGAAAGCTCAAAGTCATAAATACTCAGAAAGTTTTAATTCTGTGAAATTCGTCTTAAATTAAAGGTCATCTTTTTATCTTACAGAGGTATTTTTCAAATTATTTTTACGTATTTAGTGGGGATGTAGAAGATCCAGGCATATCATCGGACAGTTATAAAACTGAAGATCACTTTTTACAAGCATCTTTAGATAATTCTATCTACATTACATGAATAACAAGCTCAGCTGATGAAAAAAAAAAAAAAAAAAAACTTCGGATCTTTGCTTTTCTAATGAAAGAAAGAGCACAATATCCCAAATTGCTTAAAAGGGTATTAAAACCAATACTTTTTTGTACTTATAAAGGATATTCAAAAATATCAAATTATTTTTTATTAGTTTTGTTTCACTCTTGTCCTGTAAAGTATTTCAACAATCATTTCAAATATGGAAATAATTTTCTCATGGAGGGGGCAAAATTTCTAGTAAAACAAATAACTGTATTTTAATATTAAACCCTATTCTCATGATTTTATGGCATACCCTTGAAGCACAGCAGGCGTGTGGACTTGACTAGCAATGTTGGTAAAAGGACATGTGGTACTAATGTCTTATAGTAATATAATAAGTATTTTAAGTGGTATATTTATGTCATAGGATCAATTGAGTTTTATTCATTTTCCATTGCCAAGAAATATTACACTAAACATTGGTTATGGTGTTACTCACTTATTCCTAAATGTAATGAGGTATTACTTTTAAAAATATATTTCGAGTCAAATTAAAGAGCCCCAATGGGACCTGATTTCACCAGTGAATAAGCATCCACAGCTCAAGGAAAGAAAAGCGCTCAGGAGTTGTGTCAAACAGAATGTTGCAGGCAGGCGTGGCCCTCTCTGCCCGACCACTGCAGATCAGCCCACGGGTAATGGCAGGCACTGCGTAGCTTAGGTTTCTCATCACTTCTCAGAGTCTCCTGGGAAACTAAATGGAAACTAAACTGCAGGAATAGGTGTTTGTTAAGTACTAAGTCCTGACTCAATTCAGATTAAATGAGAAACTTAATTTTATTCTTTTGATTAGCAACTAAAATCACATCAACAAGTAGAAATGAAAATGTTCAATGTACAAAATAGTGCAATGAATTGAGAAGTTTACCCTAATGCATAGAAAAAATATAGTGTCAAATATTCAAGCATTTAACTTGATGGCAATTACTCCCCATATAAACACACCAGTGGTAAAAGAGACCCTGTGTTTTGTATCATTAGAAGTTACACAAGAAGTTCATTTTATTTAAAATCTTAAACTCATGTGTTTGTTTTTTAAATCATAGCAATTTATATATCACTCATAATAAGAAATAATGTTGATAATTTTATAAGGAAGAAACACTGCTCTGATGATTAGAGTAAGAACATTTTATATTCATACCAAAAAGAGAAAACATTTTTTATGTTTCTAGACAACAGGTAGAGATATACATTTTTTTCAAATATGACACACACAAAAAAACTTGCAGCTAATGCTCATTCATAAGAAGTGCTTGTTAAGTCCCAGGGAAACAATGAAACAAACTATAGAAACCTGAGCTGGAATCATATAATAGTTCATCTTATTTTGTGGAAAAAAAAAAAAACAAGACTGATAGTATAAAATACAAATTTTACCCTGAATTACTTTATAAGAAATACAAACACTTTCTTAACTAGAGAAATATATAAAAATATGCGACCAAGGTTAATATACCTTTGATTATTTTTTAAAATGTTCTTTTTTTTTTTTTTTTTTTTTGGTGGTACTGGGGTTCCTGGAAGCCCTTGTACCTCCGGGCTACACTCCCAGACCTATTTTTACATTTTTATTTGGAAACAGGGTCTCCTAAGCCAGCGCGCGGGGCTGGCTTTGAACCTGCGCGATCCTCCTGTTTCTGCCTCCCAAGCGCGGGGATTACAAGCGTGCGCCACCACGCCCGGCACCACCACGCCCGGCTAAAAATGTTCTTTAAAAAATATTGGTTAACTGTGTTTTGACCAATAAGAATTTTATGCCATAATTCCAATCAATTATTCCTTACCTAAATGGTTACTGTTTTCAGATTCTCACTGTGCAATAGGTCTAATTAATAGAATGGAAGTGGCAAAGTACAAAAGCAGTAGTATTGTTATATTCAAAAATCCTGCAGAGTTCTTACTAAAGAGGTATATTTAGATATCTAACTCCTAAGTGAAGGAATACATTTAGAAGTAAATGAAAATTAAAATTAACACTATAGAATATTTACAAATAAACAAAAAGGTTTTAAAATGAATTATCCTTCAGTATTAATTAGATTTGACTATTTAAAATAAATGTTTTCTTGAATAAAAATTTGTCTAGGAAAACCACCAGCAAAAATTAATGAAACCTAACGTAGTAATAGTGGCTATTGTTACTAAGCACAGCCCTTTCTTAGGTGAGTTCATTGAGACAAAGAAGTGACTCTTTCCACTAATTCTATTTAGAAAGGCAATCATCAGCCGGGCATGGTGGTGCACGCTTGTAATCCCTGCGCTTGGGAGGCTGAGACAGGAGGATTGCGCAGGTTCGAAGCCAGCCTCAGCTTGCTTAAGAGACCCTGTTTCCAAATAAAATATAAAATAGGTTTGGGAGTGTAGCCCGGAGATAGAAGGACCCTGATTTTCATCCCCAGTACCACCAAAATTAAATAAATAAATAAGAAAGGCAATCATCAAGGACACAAACAATAATAAACATTTTGGCAAGGATGTGGGGAAATAAGAACTCATACACTTGGTGGGAGTGCAAGCTAGTACAGCCTCTATGGAGATCAATATAGAGGCTTCTCAAAGGACTAGGAATGAAATCATCGTATGACCCAGGGTTATCTCTGCTAGGCATCTTTCCAAAGGAATTGAAGTCTGAATATTATAGCAATATATGCATATCCATGTTTTGTATTGTTTTGTGATACTGGAGATCGAACCCAGTGGCATTCTAACTTTGAGCTACAACCCCAGCCCTAGTTTATTTTTCTATTTTGAAACAGGATATTACTAAGATTCAGAGGGCCTCACTAAGTTTCGAGGCTGGCTGGGAACCTGTGATCCTCCCGTCTCAGTCTTCCAAATACTGGCATTACAAACGTGAACCACCACACCTGGCCCATATCCATGTTTATGGCAGCAAAATTCACAAGGGTCAAATCATGGAGCCAGCCTAGGTGTCCATCAACAGATGAATGGATCATGAAAGTGTGGTATGTTCACACAATGGATTTTTACTCTATAAAGAAGAACTAAAATCTGTCATTTGCAGGAAAATGGATGGACTTTGAGAATATTATGTTAAGTGAGATTATCAGTCTCAAAATGTAAATAAATGCATGTTTTCTCTCATATGTGAAAACTAGATAAAAATTGAGAAACAAGGGCAATCTCAGATAGACAAATGAAGACTACACTGGCTTGATGGAGGAATTTGGGGGAGAGAGGAGGGAGGATAGAGATATAAAGAAGGTAACAGTTGAAATAGTGCTACGAACGTAGGTTAAACTACCAATGCCAAACTCAAAGACATTTGTGGAAAGAAAATGGGGGGAGGCAGAGGAAAATGCTCCATACGTTGTGTGCATGTATATAGCTATAACTCTGTACCTCAATATGATATATATTTAGAATGTACCATAAAAAAGTGACTTTCTCAACATTTCATGGGAAGTAGCCATATTTAACTCAAGAAACCTTAGTTTTTATTCCTAAAATATCTCTCACAAAATACAGTCATGACTGCAACATCACCTGAAGCTTTTTTCCCCTAAGCTATAAAGAAAATGTTACAGGTCAGATAGGTCATCATTGGATGACAGCTTTGTTCCTATTTCTATTTAGTGCTTTTATTACCCTCTCCTGAAGAAAATCAACTAATGATGACAGTGTAAGCTATAGCTGATGAATGGAACCCGAGGGAAGCATGCCTAGGGCTTCTAGGAAAGATTTCTCCCCTAATAAGGACACACATACCGCAGGAGAGCTCTGTTCCCCCGGCTCACCCCACTTTTCCTGTTTTTGTGGAAGAATATAATAATTGGAGATGGAGAGGCTGTCTTGTTACCATGAAGAGAAAAGCAAGGGAAACACAGAGATATTGACCTAGATTTCTGATAATCTGGAAGTTGATCTGACGCTTTATTGATTTGGATATTTTGAATGTGATGTCTTGAATCATGGAAATGTATATCTATCCCTGAAAAGGAATTCTCCCCACCTCTTCTCTGTACTAAATGCTACATACATTTTATGGTTCATAAAATTGAGTTAGAGGCCTGATCACTTTCAGGTGATATGATTTGATTATGTTTTTGCAGCTGTCAAGAAGAGAAGGAGACTATGGATGCTCATGATCATATCAGGAAGATATTGCTCACCTGAGCTGCCATAAGTAGCTTCCTAAGAAACAGAAACATCTAGATGGGAAATGGCAATTGAATACGTTGCACTGACTAGTGAAATAATTGCTGGCTATATCCCCTCTTTCTCCTATTCACTAATTTACTTTCTTGCTTCATTTCCTTTTTTTTCTGTCTTTCCTTTATCTCTCTTTTACCATCTTATTTATTGGTTTTTACTGAAGGCACTTTCAATCATCAAGTAAAATAATGTAAAGTTTTTTAGTTTTAATATGGTTCAACATATATTTAAGGAACACCTACTCAGTTTCAGGGAATTTAATTAAACACACATTTTAGTAGATGTACAGTAAAGGCAGCTTAGATTTTTTGTTCTGACTCATAGACAACTCTGTAAATCTATAATATAAATGGACTGGTAACTTTGTATATTCAAGAGATATTTGGAGGGCCCCCCCTTATAAAATTAGAATATCTTGTTTAATAACATTTGGTTTGGCCGGGCAAGGTGTTGCATGCTTGTAATCCCAGAATTCAGGAAGCTGAGACCACAGAATGGTGGTTTGCGGACGGACAGCCTCAGCCACTTAGTAAGGCCCTTCGCAACTTAGTGAGACCCTATTTCAAAATAAAGAATAAAAAATAGGGCAGGAGGTGTAGCTCGGAGGTCAAATAAATGCCCCTGGGTTCCATCTCCAGACCGGCAAAAAAAAATAACATTTGGTTTGCATATTTAGATATTTATGACACTAAACAAACAAGTTTCAACATAGAGAGTTCAAATTAGAGGTTTTACATATATATATTTTTTTTGAGAAATTCATTTGCTTTTTATGATGGAAAGGCCAATCAATACTTTTCTATTATCCCCAGGATATTAGAATAATGTTAAGTCAATAATACATGTCATTAGATAAAACACATGCTATGTGTTTTATCTATTTATTCTTAGGTTTAGGTGCTTTATTTTGGAAAGCTTGCAGAAACTGAAAAAAATTACACTTCTCTAGCTCCTTCACACATTATTTCCCTTACCTATACTTTGTTAAGACTACCACAGCTTCACAACTTAAAAAAATACTCTTAATAAAACTTGTTTCCATTCTCTGAAAATTAATTAAATGTTTTACCTTTTGTTTTTCTTCACATATGAGCAGTCTTTTTCCAATTCTGGAACAAAAAACACAACTTTGCATTTTGAAAATGCTCTTTACCTTAAAACTTCTCACACTGGAAGTTAAAAGAGAAAATGACAATTCTCCTTTTTCCAGTGCCATAGAGGGATTGTATAAACATTAATTATTTTGCAAAAAATGATAAGGGGTAAGAATCAGACTACTTCAGTTGTAATGAAAATATTGGTATTTTTAATCAAATTGAAGTATTACATAGTCTAACACATGAATCAGTAGATCCATTATTATTTAGATTACATTCTTTGTCACTGATTTACATTCTGAGGGACTCAGATGACTCCCTGAAATAGCATTATCTGTTTTTGTTTCCAGTCATGATGCTATAATTTATATAAAATATTCAGCCTGACTTATATATAAACTAATTGACATATGTAGGCATTATAATTTGGAGATTAATCATTGTGCCAGTACATTCAAATGCATGTACGATAATGCTAAGATAGATGTGAAAGAAACATCTCCTCTATGTTTCTCCCCAATATTTTCTACGGTTTTATTTTTAAAATATGCCTAGCTCATATACTATTTCCTCCTGTTTGAAATGATGCCCATATAAGCAGATAATAGATGGAGATTAATTCCAATTGCAAGTAGTTTTGTAAGATAAAGCTATTTTCAATATGCTTTATCATCAACAAATCACCAAACCACCATCTTTCCTGTACAAAAACAATAGCAACATGTTGCATTGATTTCCAGGATTTAAATAAAATGACATCTGTATTTTTCCATTGAGTTAGAACAAAGTTAGATCTTTGTCCATAAAAATAGTACGGCAATCTGAATGTGGAAACAGTATTGAAGTCATCACATTCTGAATATTATTACATATTTATGGTCACTTGTTTATGCTAATGACTCATTTAAAGCTGCTTCCTGTTCTGGACAGATTATAGAGATTAGAAATAATATCCTAGTATATCCTTTAGACCTATTAATATGAAAACAATCTCTTAGGGTTTTTTTAAGTTGGTGGTCAAATATTCACAAAATAAATCATAAAGAATATTCTTTTATGATGTTTATAGTGTTAATTCATCTTGCCAGAGTTTGTTATTATGAATTCATAAAATCACATATGTGCTCCCGTCCTTTATGCCCTACTCAGCTATTTCAGTAAAGATTTGGAATATAGTCATTTGATATGTATGAGAATAAAAGGCAACTTCCTTAGGAACATAGGAGGAAAAACCAAAGAAAATAATGCTTATTAGTTTTTTTCTTATTCATTCATTCAACAAGTGCTTACTGAATATCACTTTAGACACCAGGCACTGGTGTACTGCTGGAAATTCATGAATGATTAAAATAAAGTTTTTGTCTTCATATTGTTCATAGATACTATGTATTTTTGTTTGTTTGTTTGTGGTATTGGGGGTAGAACCCAGAGGCTTTCTACCTCTGTGCTCTACTCCCAGACCTATTTAATATTTTATTTGAAAACAGGGGCTCACTAAGTTGCTGAGAGCCTCACTCAGTAGCTGAGGCTGGCTTCGAACCTGTGCGATCCTCCTGTCTCAGCCTCCCAAGCAGGGGGATTACAAGCGTGGGTCACCACGCCTGGTGATACTATGTATTTTAATGTACAACTAAATTGCCCATTATCACAGAATTAATGAATCATCTCACTACTTATTCTTTTTCTGAGAGCAGAATATATATGCAGTGGAACCCCTCCCCCTAAATGCATAAAGCATAACATAATTTGGTCAGTTACTGAAATAGTTTATAACAAATGACAAATATATTTATGATAATTAATTATTGAGTACAACAGAAGAACGTTTAATGAGCACAAAGTCTCCTTTTTCCTGTGCACTTGCTTCTATGCTGTGAGACGGTGCTGCTTCTCTCTTCCAGAAGAAAATCTTTTTCTCCACCCTCTCAACTCTGGGCTACCTTTACGATTGGCTTTGGCCAATGGAATGTTACATCAGTGATGTATAGAGTTTATGTCCGAAGCTTATGCCCCATCAGGCTTATAAACACAACTTTACTCTTCTTAGAGCATTGTCCTGAGAGATCCATGTTAAAAAGCTTAAAATGAGTCAGGTGTGGTGGCACACACTTGAAATCTCAGCATTTTGGAGGCTGAGACAGGAAGATCCCGGTTGGCAGACAGCCTCAGCTATGTAGTGAGGCTCTTTGCAACTCAATGAGACCTTGTTTCAAAATAAAGAATAAAAAATAGGGCTGGGGGTGTAGTTTGAAAGTAAAATGCCCATGAGTTCCATCCCAAGTGCTGCAAATAAATAAATGAATAAATAAATAAATAAATAAATAAATAAAACTCAAAATGGAAAACAACTTAAAGAGAGAGACCCAGCATCCAGACTGAGCTCAGCTTCCAGCTTATTTACTGGTTTGCTGCAGTTGAAGAACTGCCTAGTTAAGTCACAAAAATATGAGAACTAAATTATGGATGCTTAAAGCCACTACATTTTGACGTGGTGTGCTCTATAAATATTGACAAAAGACATGAAAACTTATTATATAAAACAGACAGTATTGTAAGTACATCATATGCAAAAGTTTACAAAAGTTTCCATAAGCTGTATCTGGAGTGTCTACCCTATAGTATAGTGAACATTTCTCATAAAATATTGTAAAGTTGTAGTGGTAATAAGCAAAATTAGAAAAAGTGAAAATAGTTCATGAGCAGTTATAATTACTAGGAAAGAAGTATGTTTCTGTCAGAGGTGATTATAGGTAGAAAAGTCCTGTGGTAGAAAGAAGCAGGTATCCAAAACACACAAAAAAAGGTCTGCAAATATTTAGTGGGGAATGTTTGCTCACTAGGAGATATGGTCATGCTGGCAGCTGAGGGCCAGATATTAAGCGATATGGCATATTTATCTTCTGAAGGATACTGTTGATAGCAGTTCTTGTATATAAAAAAAATTGTGTTTCTTTCTGTATGTGCTTTTTGTCTTTTTGAGGCAATTATGTGCTGCATGAACATTCCGGAAATGGCAGCAAAACATGCCTCTAGAAACCAGCAGAGACAGCGCTTGAATATCATTATGAAATCTTCTTTCATATCCAAACCCTCAGAGTTGAAACTAAGTAGTCTAAATAAATCTAATAATGAAAATGAATTAGGGAGAAATGAGCTTTGGTAATTGTAGTTGTATTTGCCTTTCAAACAATTAAACAATCACATAGAATATGATAGAGTAGTTAAAAATAGTAATATAACCATGCAAAACAACAAGTTTCTATTGTTTGGATTGACTCTGTAATGTGGGGCCAACTATATTAATTCAGAGTATGCAAAATATCAAAAGGGTGATGAAATGTCTCAAATGCTGTTATTGTTTTCATAAAAGAAGAGCGTCCAGTGGAGAAAAATGTGTCAATTATTTTCAGTTAGATAAAAAAAATAGTACAATATATCTGTTAGAAACAAATTCTCGCTTTCATTTGAGTTCTAAAAATATAGCCATCGCAATTAACCACCCTGAAGTTCCCTTCCTTTGTTTATTAGACACATAATAAAATTATTGCCCCAAAATACTGTTAAGTGACCAGAATCAGAAAGCATTTAGGGGGATTACTTGCTTAAGCAATAACCTCTTAGAACAAGGCAAACAGAAAAACAAAAAAAAAGAAGAAAAGAAAAATTCTGAATTCTTTTTGTTAAATTCAATCATCACAATAGAGTAATTTTCCCTCATCATTCATAAATCTATCATCTTGCTAATGCTTATATAAAATCATTTTCATTGTAGCACATAATATATATTAATAAGCTACTAGACTTTTTCTAATATTCTACTTTCCTTTCCACTTTAGATTTAACAATCATGTAATAATCACTGTTCTGCTTGCGAATGAATCATATGCAATAGTAAGGAAATAGCTAAGAGGGAGATGCCGCCCATGAGAGATTTAATCATAGGAAATGGCTGACTTTTTATTTCCAATAACCATCTGCACTCATGGTAAATCAGGTGCTAATGAAGCTCAGGCCCAGACTGCTCAGGAGCATAAATCTCAAGAACCAAAAGTCATGGAGCAACAGACCTCAGAAAAACAGAATTTTCTAAGGAAATGTACCAAGATTATCATATAGAAGGTCACCATCTGCAAATGTGTCACATAAGTGAATATATTTGGTAGTTGTAATGGCACTTTCTGACACTGGCTGTAAACATCAAATCTTGACATTATTTTTTGAAACACCACTTTCAAATATTATGATCATTTATAGTTTCATATCACCTCTTAGACTGTCAACATCTTGAGGGTAGGGGCGCTCCATGCCAGTGTAATTTTTATTTCCTTCACAGTACTTTGAACTCATACGTATTCAGTATTTGAAGAATAATGATGGAAAATTATTTATTGTGGAATCCTACTTTTAGAGCAGAAAAGCACTGAGAAATTTTATTTTTCTAGTGGGTGAGGAAGCCTCGTTTAAACTGGGTAGAATTTGTACCAGCCAGGGAATTTTATTCAAGTATCGTCTTTGCGATTCAATCAACAGGGTTATGTTCTCTAAGGGTTTTTGTCTCTTGATCATACATAATTCTCAACCACATGCATTGGTCAATTACTGTTGAGATTAAATAGACCATAGAAAGTAAAACAGAAGTGGAGGGAGAAGGCACAGCCCAGAACTTACTGTGTGATATCAAATACTATGTCCACAAATATTAAAGTTTGAAAATCTGAAAAAAATAATTACCTTTTTCTATACTATTTTTATACTAAAACATGGACTATCTCTATCCTTGTGATTATTACTGATTACATTGTCAGCTATTTACAAATATCACAAAAGCAAGAACCTGAAATTACAGATAAAGCTGAGGCATTGGAACTCTATTCATATTTAAACCAGCCTAAGTTCCATACTATCCCCAGTTTTCCTTGGCCTCAATTTCTCCACTGGCATCCATGTATGTAGAAATTTCAGCAAAGTGCTAAAAAGCCTTTTATCTCACTTTTGTAAAAAACAAATTTGGAAGGCACTAAAATGGAATCTAATTGCTAGAGCCAGTTGCTCTGTAAATAGTTTTATGAATTACATGATAGATGAGTTTTAACTTTCTGTGGATCATAGGTAGGAGAATTTGAGGAGAGGCATGAACGTTTTTGTAAATATATGCATGGCACAAGTGTACAGGATTATGCTTAAAATTTTAGAACTTCTGCAATCTTATACTCTATTCACTGTATCTAGGACTATGTAAATCAAGGTAAATTTTTCTGAGTAAACCTGTGTTAGAAAACTTGAAGATTAGGAAATATCTTAGATGGTAGCATTACTAATGACAGACTTTGAATGCATATTATTTCTTATTTAAAGTTAAATTTAAACTTAAAAGACTCTACACTAGTAAAACAAATAACCAAATCAAGAAATACACCTGAATTGAATATACACTTCCCAAAAGAAGATACATGAAAAGATGTTCAACATCATTAGCCATCAGGGAGATGCAAATCAAAACTAAGCTGAGATTCCGTCTAACCCCAATCAGAGTGACAAACAGAAAGAAATCAAATAACAATAAATGCTGGGGAGAATTTGGGGAAATAGGAATTCTTTTACACTGTTGGTGAGAGTGCAAACTAGTTCAGCCACTATGGATATCAGTGTGGAGATTCCTTAGAAAACTGGAAATGGATCCACCATATGATCTGGCTATACCACTCCTAGGCATCTTTCCAAAGGGTTGAAATCAGAAAACTATAGTAACATATGCATACATGTTTTCATAGCAACACAGTTCGCAATAGCCAAAATATGGAACCAACCTAGGCCCCCATCAACAGATGAATGGATTACAAAATTATGGGAAATACACACAATGAAATTCTATTCAGCAATAAAGAAGAACAAAATCATGTCATTATCAAGAAGATGGAAAGACCTGGAGAACAATATGTTAAGTGATATCAGCCAAGCACAGAAAGAGACATATGTTTTCTCTAATATGCCCAAACTAGGGAGTATTAAGAATACCAGAGGAACTCCGGATAATGGAGGGGAAACCTCAGCAAAGCTAGAAATAAAGAACAGGAGAGGAAGAAGGCTGAGATTGATTAAGAGAGGAGCTACGTGTGTATAGATATGAATGTAACATGGTTAACCTGGACACTCATTCTTGGGAGAGGGGAAAAGAGGAAGCGGGGGGAGGGCACCAAGAACTGTGTGAATGTATTCCATTGTCAATATGATCCATGTTATGATGTGAAACTAGTGTACCAATAAAAATAGTTGATACCAGAATTTATCAGGTTATTTCCAAAATACAATTTTGAACTGTATTTTAATATATCTGGATGAAATCCACATGAACAAAAATGATGATTCTTTTAATTTAAAACTGGAAAGTTAGGAAAATTTTACCATTTAATGTATATGTGTGAACATGATATATAGAGTTATATTCAGGTAATGTTTAATAAAGTAGTAATTTACCAAATAGAGTTGCTTACATTTGATAAGTGGGTTTTAATTGTTAGAAACTAGTTTGTCCATACCTCTGCCCCAGTAATATTTACATTGCTCTTTTGCAAATATGTTGGCATTTGACCTATAAGAATCTAATTTTCTATTAGGAAAGTGATCATTTGTACATATGTCCTAAAACATATTTTTCACACCAACTGATTTCTTCTCTTTCAATTATTTTAATGCATTGCAAAGAACTGACCTCTCTGTTTCATTGTACAAATTATTATACATGAAGCCAAATCCAGTCTATTGTCAGCTCGAATGATATAAACTCAGAATATTGTGGCATCTAACGTCATTGTTAGAAATATTTTAAGATATAAATTATTATTAAGAATGGATGCTAGCAAAACTAAACATTATATTGAACTTTCAATTTATCTGTACACTTAGTCCATTCTCTAAAATAACCTTTTAGCTCAGTAATTACAGTGTTAGTTTCACCAAAACTCCTAACCTAGAGTTGAGGTTTCTTCCCTGCCTTAGCTAATGACAGAATAAATTTCATGAAGAAGAAAGAAGGGGCAATTTTGCCATTTGATTCTCACCTAGGAGTTCTTTTCTCCTTCTCCCTCTTGCTACCATGTTCTCTTCAGACTCCTCTGATTTGAAGCAAGAGTTAAAAGAAATAAGGAGAGTAGAAGAGTTCTTACTTGATTTGCACCACTGTAAAAAATTTCCTACCCAGATGTGGTGGTGCACGCTTGTAATTCCAGTACTTGGTAAACTGAGGCAGGAGGATTGCAGGTTTGTGGCCAAACTCAGCTATTAGTGAGGCCCTCTGCAACTTAGTGAGACCCTATTTTAAAATAAAGTATTAAAAATATGGCTGGGGGTATAGCTTGGAGTTAGAATGCCCCTGGGTTCAATTCCCAGTACTGCCAAAAAAAATTCCTAATATTATTTACTACTATATATATAATTCATATTTATATATAAATTTATATTTATATATTATATATAAATTTATATATTTATATATTATATATCATATGTTTATATATTATAAAAATTTATATATTTATATATTATATATTTATATATTATAAAATTTATATATTTATATATACATTTATATGTATATATAAATATTATTTACTTATATATATATATATATATATTTTTTTTTTTTTGCAGTACTGGGGATTGAACTCCAAGCTACACCCTCAACCCTATTTTTTATGCTTTATTTTGAAACAGGGTCTCAGTGAGTTGCAAAGGGCCTCATTAAGTAGCTGAGGCTGTCCTTGAACCATGATCCTCCTGTCTCAGCCTCCAAATTACTGGTGTAAATTAACGTTTTTTCTTTGACCTTTGCTTTCATTCTTTGGAGATGCTTCCTTATACCACCCATTCCTCATATCCAATACAAGGGATATCTCAGCCATTCCAAATTGTCTAATTTTCCCTAATCTGAAATTAGGAAATAATCTAATTAAATGTATAAAATTCTACATGATTTATATCCCACATGTCTTAACAATCTTGTAATGATAGGAGTTAATCACACGGATCTTCTGTAATTTGTCCTACACAAAAGCATTTTCTTGACTTACATCAGGGTTTTTCCATCTCAACCCTATCGACACTTAGAGACCTTTCTTTACTGTGAGGGGCTGTCCTCCTATACAGTCAGGCCACTAAGCAGCATTTCTGTCTTCTATTAACTAGATGCCAGTAGAATCCCTTATCTTGTCCTGACAATAAAAAATGCCTCCAAACACTGCCAAATGTCCCCTGAGGGGAGGACAAACTATCTCTCTATTGCCTTATATACTTTACAAACAACTTTTCCTTTACCTAGAAGTCTTTCTGTCCCATTCCTCATCTAGAAAGTTCTGACTTAATGTTAACTCTTCATGACTTCCAAAATGAAATTAATCTTTGTGGTAAAGCACCTTGTACTTTGCCTTTCCTTTGATTAACCAGGTGTTTATAGTCCTTCTCCTCCTCCCCAAAGAGATACTGTTTGAGCCTAGTCCATGGCTCAGATCATACAGCAAGGCCAGAGAACACAAGGAGGCCTTTGATAGTGCAATTGAAGGCTGAGGAAAGCCTCCAGGCAGTGAAGCACTGTGGCATCCAGTGAGCCCTCCTAAGGGCTTCAGGTACTGAACATGGACAACATGCCCGGCATAAAATGCCTCCTCAGTCTTCACAATAAACTAGCTGCTAATACTGCCTTCATTGTATAAGCAATAAAGATGAGATATCAAAAGAACAAATGATTAGTTCAAGGTCAGGTATTGGCTTCATCGCTCAGCATTTCTCAAGCTTGGCAGAAATCTGTTTCACTCTTAGTACTGACATTCACTTCCTTTGTCTGAAATTTTCTTCCTTTAAATGAGTACATGCATTTGCATCCTGATCTTCTTAGGGATGATTTTTTGACCGTTTTATATAAATATGTAATTTTATATAAATGTGCATTTCTTGCCTTGCTTTCTCCCACAGCACTCTTTGCCTGCTAAAACAGTTTTCCCTTTGTATCCATTGGCAATTGATTCCAGAAACCCCCAGGATAACAAAATCCAGGGATGATCATTCTTCTTATCTGAAAGGGAATGGCAGGACTGTAATGCTAGTACTTGGGAGACTGACTGAGGTAGGAGGTTCATAGATTCAAGACCAATCTCAAAAACTTAATGAGGCCCTTTGCAACTTAGTGAGATGCTGTTTCAAAATAAGAAACAAAACAAAGCTAAGGGTGTAGCTTGGCGGTAGAATGCACCTGGGTTCAATCCCCAATATCAATAATATTTAAATAAGCAATAAGTAAGAAAATAATAAAATAAAGTGGCATCATATTTGCATGTATTTTAGATATGTCCTCACATTATGATTTAATATTATTTAATATTATTTAAATTATCTCTAGATTGCTTACGACAACCAATACAATGTATATAATCATGTAAATAGACCATACATGAACAGTGTAAATATTTTACTCTCCCATTTTTAAATCTGAATAGAACCTGCAAGTATGAAGGGTTGACTATGCCTTACTTACAGATTATCTCTTTGCCCACAAAAACTAGAGATTCCTGGAGAAACATGATTTTGTTTCAATTCAATGTGTCTAGCAACCCCAATGTGCCTTCCTCGTGTCAAGTCCTCCATAAGTATTTGAATTATGAATGAATCCAAGTGCAGCTTCAGCATAAGAGTCTTAATACTTGAAAGTGTCAGACAGTAGAGTCCTGGGTTGAAAGGTAGGTTCCAGTTTGTTTCGGTAATGCTTTCACTTTAATTCTCTGTTAACAAGGATCCTAGCCATACAAATGGTACAGACATGATTCAGAATGCAAGAGAGTGGGCAGTCCTTTCTCTTTCCTCCCTAGTTCTGCCCTGAGGCAGAAGATGGAGAGGGAGGCTCAGAGGCAGAAAGCAGGCAGACACATATCTTTGTAAAGTCTGAGCTTGCCAGGAGCACCCAGAGCTGCTAGGGCCCAAATCAGAATTGGGTCAAGAGAATTTTTCATGATGCATCAAAGTCACTTGTTATGATAATCTACCATTTTATGTTTCTCAAAAAAATTTTAATTTACATAATTGACTTAAATCCATAATATTCGCTTTTGTTTTCTTTCTGTGGTACTGGGAATTGAACCACATGGGTATTCTACCCCTGAACTATTCCTCCAGTCTTATTTTATTTTTAAACAGAGCCTCACTAAATTATTGTACCCTGGCCTCAAACCTGTACTCCTCTGGTCTCAACCTCCCAAGTACTGAAATTAAAGGTATATACCACCACACCTGGATCATTATGCTCTGTTTTAAAGATATTTTTATACTTCTTGTGTCAACAATTTAAAAAGATGTATTCTCCTCACAAAAATAACCTTAAATCAGATAAAAAAATTTACTAGTCCATCCCCCCAAAATTAACAAAGTAACTATGCAATTTTTCATCTTAAATTAAACCATAGGAATAGTTTTCCTCTCTCTCTAAATCCACTAAAAGTCCAGTACTTTATAGCAGAGATGACATTGAATGATTTGCAAATTAATGAGACCATTGTTACAGTGCTTTAAATTTTAGGAAAGAGAATTATAATAACCTTATAAAACGATGACTCTCCCCAGCCCCTGCCTATTGAGCAGTACATGTGTTGCTTATTTGAACACTAAAATGGCATAAAGTCATTTTATGAACACTTTTGGGCTAAATGACTTTTCTAGGATGGTTAAGGGCATATCAATATTTTCACAGAGGCAGATAAGTGACAACATTCAAATTGCAATCTTATTCCATGAATCAGGAGTGATGCTTTTATAAATGACAAATTTGGAAGACAGGATTTATTGATGGTATGAGCTTTTCTGCCACTCAGTGGCTCCTGAATCCTGTAGAAAATTTTCTAAGAGACTCCTGATGTAAGGGCATATAGTGAATTTTGTAGCTTCAGCCAATTTCTGGAATTTGAGGTAAATTGTGTCTGCTTTTACAAGTTAAAGAAATATGATGCTATAGACAAGACATGGTGGTATATAATTGTAATCACAGTACTTAGGAGGCTGAGACAGGAGGACTGTAGGTTTGTGGCTATCTCAGCAACTAAGGCCCTCAGCAACACAGTGAGACCCTTTTTCAATATTAAAATTAAATGGGGCTGAAGGTACAGCTCAGAGGTGGAACATCCTTAGGATCAATTCCTAGTACCACAAAAAGAAAAGAAAAAGAAAAGAGAGAGAGAGAGAGAAGAGAAAAGAAGAAGAAGAAGAAGAAGAAGAAGAAGAAGAAGAAGAAGAAGAAGAAGAAGAAGAAGGAGGAGGAGGAAGAGGAGGAGGAGGAGGAGGAGAAAAAGAAGAAGAGAGAGAAGAGGAGAGAGAGAAAGAGAAAGAAAAAGAAAGAGGAACTGGAGCCGGGTGTGGTGGCACACACGTTTGTAATCCCCGCGCTTGAGAGGCGGAGACAGGAGGATTGCGCTGGTTCGAAGCCAGCCTCTCTTGCTTGAGACCCTGTTTCCAAATAAAAAAATAAAAATAGGTCTGGGAGTGTAGCCCAGAGGTAGAAGGGCTTCCAGGAACCCCAGTACCAGAAAAGAAAAGAAAAGAAAATAAAAGAAAAGAAAAGAAAAGAGAGAGAAAGGAGGAGGAGGAGGAGGAGGAGGAGGAGGAGGAGGAGGAGGAGGAGGAGGAGGAGGAGGAGGGAGAAGAAAAAGAAATATGATGTTATGGCTTCCTGGTATAAGATGGGGGCAGGGTCCTGAATGCTGAAGACCCTGAACTTTGGGACCATTTTGTGTAGATAGTCTGACTCTGTCTCAAGAGATTTCATCCTTTGGTTCATGGTATAGAATTGTTTCCTGATTAGGCTGCTTCAAAGTGAAAACTGACAAAAATAGGGCAGAGCAGCCAGCCAGCAAAATGTACCTTTTATAAATCTATCTCTAAACTCGCAGAGAACTCTAACAATGGTTTCATTAATTTAGCAATCACTCAATGTCATATCTATTATAATGTACTAAGCTCTTAAGAGAGAAAGAAAAAGGAAAATTGTTTTATTCCCATGATTTAATTTAAAATGAAAGATGAAAAATTGCATTGATGGTCGTCTTGTTAAACTTTTTTGATTTGTGGTGTGATATAAAGTAAGGAGTTTCTTTTCCTGAGTCCCATGCATTTGTCTTCTATCTTAAAATTCCTCCATGGACATTCTTATCATTCTAAGACAGGTACGAAAACATTTGATTAAAAGAAAGTCTATATTTAAAACTCAATAACAAATGCATCCCAAAGAAAGGCATAGTAAAACTGAATACCAGCATGGTTTACCTAGCCAAGTGGTCCATAGAACTGTGAAAAGCTCCATTCCCCATCACCAAGCCATGTTCCCTACACTGTCTGGGTCACTCTCATACTCTCATGCTCTGGACATCTGTCAGTGATTCTTTTTTTGGCAGTACCAGGGATGAAACCAGGGGCATTGTACCTTGAAGTAACACCCCCAGCCGTATTTTTTTTTTTTTTTTTTTTGCAGTACTGGGGATGGAAACCTGGAGCATTGTACCTCTGAGCCACTCCCTCAGCCCTATTCTTTAGTCTTTTTATTTTTTGAAACAGGGTCTCACTGAGTTTTGAAGGGCCTCACTAAGTGCTGAGGCAGACCACGAACCGCGATCCTCTGGTCTCTGCCTCCTGAATGCTGGGAGTAAGAGTGTGCTCCACCACGTCCGGCCCCCAGCCCTATTTATTTAGTCTATTTATTTATTTATTATTATTTTTGCGGGTCTGGGGATGGAACCCAGGGGCATTCGACCTCTGATCTAAACCCCCTGCCCTATTTTTTTTATTCTTTTATTTTGGAACTGGGTCTCACTGAGTTTCAGAGAGCCTCACTAAGTAGATAAGGCTGTCTGCGAACTGTTATTCCCTGGTCTCAGCCTCCTGAATACTGGGATTACAAGCGTGCATCACCACGCCTGGCTTTATTTTTATTTTATTTTTGCGGTACCGAGGATGGAACCCAGGGGCATTCTCCCTCTGAGCTACAACCCCAGCCCTATTTTTTTTTTTTTAGTCTTTTTTTATTTTTGAATCAGGGTCTTACTAAGTTGTGAAGGGCCTCACAAAGTAGCTGAGGCTGTCCTCGAACCATGATCCTCAGGTCTCAGCCTCCAGAATGCTGGGATTAGTGTGCACCACCAAGCCTGAATTGGCACTTCCCAATCCCAGTTCCCAACTCCCAGGCTGGGTTGTGCCCCCCCCCCTTTTTTTTTTTTTCCGATACTGGGGATGGAACCCAGGGGCATGCTATCTCTGAACTATACCCCCAGCCCTATTTTTTAGTCTTTTTTATTTTTGAAACAGGTTCTCACTGAGTTTTGAAGGGCCTCACTAAATAGCTGAGGCTGTCCACGAACCTTAGTCCTCCTGTCTCATCCTCCTTAATGCTGGGATTAGAAGTGTGAGCCACCAAGTCCTGTGTGCCTCCCTTTTTCCACGTGCAGAATTCTTCACAGCCATGCCTGGGGACTGCCTGACCCTCAAAAGCATCTTTAGAGAAAGGTAATACTGTCTTGTCCTCAGAGTGCTCTTTTGATAATTTTCTAAAATTCTGTCTTTCCAATCCATGGGGTTTTCCTAGTTTGAGAACTCTCTAGCTCTCCCAAGATATTGTGATCTCCCCCAACCCCTCTGTGACTCTGGAGTGCAGTGGAAATACCAGAATTATTCAGCCAGACATCCTTGAGATAGTGAGACTTTAGGGTGAGCCAGTCTAAACTATTAAGTTGTGTGGCATGCAGGTGAATGGCTTCTACTGAAAGCAAACATAATGAAAAATAAAAATAAGTTCAGTTCCAGGATCCTGAGACATCTTTTTCACCCTACTGATAATAAAAATACCAGATATTATTAATAATAAATTTATTATTATTATTATTATTATTATTATTATTATTATTTTGGTGGTACTGGGGTTCCTGGAAGCCCTTCTACCTCCAGGCTACACTCCCAGACCTATTTTATGTTTTTTTTATTTGGAAACAGGGTCTCTTAAGCCAGCGAGGCTGGCTCCGAACCAGTGCAATCCTCCTGTCTCTGCCTCCCAAGCCCGGGGATTACAAGCGTGCGCCACCACGCCTGGCTTTATTTATTATTATTATTATTTTATTGGTGGTGTTTGTATGTTGTACTAAGTCTTGAACCCAGGGGTGCCCTACTTCTGAGCTACACCCAGAGCCCTGCTTTTTAGAAATTTTTGAACAGGGTCTAAGTTGCTGACAATCCTCCTTTCTCATCCTCTTGAGTACTAGGATTATAGCTGTGCATTACTGAGCTCAGCTACCCTATGATTTTGAATTTGACCTTTTGGCATTGATTTTATTTGGAGATCTAACCATTTCCAGGGGAAGAGAATCTGACATTCTAACCCATTTGCCCATATAAACAGAGTAAAAAGAATCTATCTATATCTATATATCTATCTATATGCATACATATATATGGCAATGTTAGTTTCTTGCTTTTAAAAATTCATTTCTTAGTTTGGCAAATGTATTATATAAGATACTAACTTTAGAGGAAGTAGATAAAACAGATACAGGAATTCTCTGTACCATCATTATAAGCATTCTGTAAACCTAAGATTATTCCAAAATTAAAACTTTATTTATAAATAGTAAATGGTAGAGGAGGTTTCCAGTGATTCAAAAAGTCACTTATCTGTGGGTATGCATGTATTTATCACTCTGAGTCTCAATATGATACATAATTACTATGCACCAATAAAAAAGTCATTTACATTGTAGACAATAACACAATAAATCTTTGAAGAGGATTGAAAATTATCTAATAATTATCCTAGATACATTGACAATTGTCATTAGAGACAAATGTCTTATCTAATGCACATTTTAGCATAAGGTACTCATAGGTTCAGAGAAAGTTATGCAGCAGAATAGGTACACAATATTTAATAACTCATAGGGTACAAAAAGTCTCTTACTTTAAATAAGTGATGTACTTTAAAGTACCTACTCAATTTTTTTCAGCCTTCCTTTTTACTAGATGATTATGCAAACAGAATTAAAAAGAAAAAAATGTCTATGTTTTTGCTCTTGTCCATTTAAATATTTACACATTGTGGTAAAGGAGGAAAGTATTTGTTAGCAAAACTGATTTGGAAGGATGGGAGAAAATTTGGATTAAAAATAAAGTATGGCATAATGAGATCGGAGAAAATGTCATCTGAGGAAAAGAATTTTTAATTTTTTTTTGTTTTTAACCAACATCCTTTTTGAGAGTGCTGTGGACAATTATGCCACATACATATTTTAAAGACTTTTTCCCATTACACTAGACTTTTTCTTTTTCTAAATTTGCTATTTGTAAATCGAATTCATTTCTCCAGCTTCATTTTCTTCTCTCATTATGCTGAATTCAGCAAGTGTTTGTTTTGAAGCCCTCTTTAAATAAGATCTCCCATTTCTTTTCATCATCTCTAAGTCCTTAACCATGTACAACATTAGTTTTGTTGAACCAACTTTTCAGTTCATGCACCACTGCTAGTCGAAATTCTATGATGAAATCCACCATTAGGTAACTCAAAGAAATTATAGTGGTTTATTTTTTCCACTTTCTCGTTCTTGCCTGTTTTTGAGAAAGTAGGTGATTCAGATAATAAGGAGAGACATGGGGAACATCCTGACTGGTGTCAACTAGCTCACTAATCAATGATGTCAGCTAGTGTTAAAGCAATTGCTTTTTTTCTTTTCTTTTTTTCTTTTCTTTTTGCAGTAGTGGGGATATAATCCAGGGGCTTTGTATCACCGAGTTACACCACCAGCTCTACTTTTTTAGTCTTTTTTATTTTTGAAACATGGTCTCACCGAGTTGCAAAGGGCCTCACTATGTAGCTGAGGCTGTCCGCAAATCACAATCCTCGGGTCTCAGCCTCCCGAATGCTGGGATTACAAGCATTTGCGGCACACCTGGCTAAAGAAATTGCTTTTAATACAGTGATTCCTCTTCTAAATTCATTGTGAAGCTTCTGGAAGGCATTTTCTTTGGAAACTGTAAAGGCCAACCAGAATGCTGTTGGAAACCGGGATGCATGCTATATATTTAGTATGACCATGTCTGGCAGAAATGCCTTTTCAATGATTGAAACAGAACTAAAAGATTGACAAGAACTAAAAGATTTTTCAACATTTTTTAAATGTAAAAATACCTTGCTTACCTTAAACAAATGATAGCAGTGTGCTCTTAATCACAAATAATTTAAAAAGAAATCATGTAGAATTATTTGAAAGTTAAGAAAAGTGGATAAAAACCAGGTAATTGGTTGTTTTTTCTAAAGAAATTGAAATTCTTAATGTACTTTCTATAAATAATGCCAGAGAGTTCTAAAAAGGCAGTAAAATAGTTGTACTGATAGACTAGAGAATAAATATTACTCGTAATGTTTTCATTTATCAGCTTCACACCTCACCTAAGTGCATAATTATATGATGAATTATATATATACACATAGTTAATTTTGTTAATTTAAGATATTTTGTTTTGTGATTATTAGAAAAGTG
Source organism: Muscardinus avellanarius (assembly GCF_963383645.1). NCBI lineage: Eukaryota > Metazoa > Chordata > Mammalia > Rodentia > Gliridae > Muscardinus > Muscardinus avellanarius. The sequence goes on along the minus strand of NC_137795.1, from coordinate 37,013,190 downwards.
AATTCAAAAATCAAAGAATACTCATTGCTTTCCTCATATGTTGATTTAAATATAAAGAGTCTTGGTGTACTGGTACAAAGCACTATACAAAAATGCTAAAATTGCTATGATCATTTCTTTCTAATTATTGATTTTCTTTTTATATAGCTATATAGATTTATATACAGATAGATTTATATATATTATTTTTATACTTTTATTGGTACATTATAGTCTCACATCATAATGTAGCATGTATATCACTATCACTACAATTGGTGTTCTATTATTTTCTCAGTCAGAGGATATGGATTGTTTTAGTTCTATAAACATTGTATTAGGCAGAATGGTTACAAAAGCCCAACTCCTGAAATCTGTAAATATCTCATCATGAGGCTACTGACTTTAAAATAGGAAATGCTTTCGCTAGTCAAGTAAGTTCTTCAGAGTAGAGAACATCATTAGCTGAGTTGAAAGAGAAATCAGAGAGACTCTAAATAAGAGAATTTGCCACTTCATATGGGCTCTGAAATGCAGAGGTCTGTGTACAAGGAAAGAAGGTAGCTGTCTAGAAGAGATGATGACAGCCAGCATGGAAATGGGGACCTCAGTCCAGCAGCTGCAAAAAACCCAATTCCAAGAACACCTGCAGGAATGTGGAGGCTTATTCTTCCAAGAGTCTGCTGATAATCTTATCAGATGGGCTCTCCCAGTTGGTGCTAACACTTTGATATTCACCTTGTGAAACCCAGAACAGAGAAATCAGCTATTCAACAGCATGGTATTGGTACAACAATAGGCAGACTGACCAGTGGAACAGAATAGAAGATTCAGAAACAAACCCACACATCTACAGTCAACTGATCTTTGACAAAGGGGCCAAACTCATACACTGGAGAAAAGACAGCCTTTTCGACAAATGGTGCTAGGAGAACTGGCTGTCCATTTGTAGAAAGTTGGATCTGAATCCTTACCTCTCACCATGCACAGGAATCAACTCCAGATGGATCAAAGACTTAGAAATTAGACCAGAGACTGTGAAGTTATTAGAGAAAGGCATAGGATCTACACTCCAACATATAGGTACAGAGAGTGACTTTCTCAATAAGACTTCCAAAGCGTAGGAAATTAAAGCAAGAATTAATAAGTGAGATCTCTTCAAACTAAAAAGTTTCTTCTCGTCAAAGGAAACTATTAAGAACCCAAAGAGGAAGCCTAGACAATGGGAGAAGATCTTTACCAGCCACCAATCTGATAGGGGGCTAATATCCAGAATATACAAAGAGCTCAAAAGACTCTACACTAGCAAAACAAACAACCCAATCAAGAAATGGGCAACTGAAATGAATAGACATTTCACAAAAGAAGAGATACAAATGGCCAATAGATACATGAAAAGATGTTCAACATCACTAGCCATCAAAGAGATGCAAATCAAAACTACGCTGAGATTCCATCTAACCCCAGAGTGGCAAACATAAAGAAATCAAACAACAACAATGGCTGGCGAGGATGTGGGAAAAGAGGAACTCTTTTTCACTGTTGGTGGCAGTGCAAAGTAGTTCAGCCACTATGGAGATCAGTATGGAGATTCCTTAGAAAACTGGGACTAGATCCACCATTTGATCTGGCTATACCACTTCTGGATATCTTTCCAAAGGGGTTGAAATCAGAGAACTATGTTAACATATGCATTCCCATGTTCATAGCAGTGCCGTTTGTAATAACCAAAATATGAAACCAACCTAGATCTCCATCAACAGATGAATGGATTGAAAAATTACGGGAAATATACACAATGGAATTCTATTCAGCTATAAAGAAAAATAAAATAATAGCATTTTCAAGAAGATGGAAGGAACTAGAGAACATTATGTTAAGTGAGATTAGTCAAGCACAGAAAGAGAAGGGACATATGTTTTCTCTAATAGGTCCAAGCTAGGGAGTAGTGATAATACCAGAGGGATTCCAGATGTTGGAGGGGAAATCTCAGTAAAGCTTGAATGGAAGGATAGGAGAGGAAGAAAGCTGAGGTTGTTCAATGAAGGAGCTACATACAAATATGTGTAATAGCATAAATACAACATGATTAACCTGGACACTCTCTATTGTGAAGGGGGAAGGGAAATGGAGGGGGAAGGGCATAAAGCACAATGTAAATGTACACCATGCTCAATATGTTCCACTTATAAAAAATAAACATTAAAAAAAGAAACTAACGTAACAAATGGATGTTTAAAACTGTTAAGTTCTTAGTAATTTGTTATAATCCTTATAATTAACTAATACAAAGTAAAAAAAAAGGAAAATATGCAACAAATTACCACTTTAGGGTTCATCTTTAATTTATCTGTTCCTCTTAAATAATGAGCATTGGAAATAATACACCACTGGGCTTTTCATTTTTCCCACAATGAAGGTTTACACCTATCTCTTTACAGTAGATTGGCTCTTGTCTGAGCAAGAGATTTTCCTGCTCTGAGTCTGTCTTTAGTGGGGGTCCTCACTCAGCCCCTCCCCTGATATGACTTCCCTCTTCCTCCTCCTTAGAAGAAAGAATCTGTTAAAACGAAAGTCCTGGAATTTATGGCACCCAAAGTATGCTACAAGTAATTGGCAGCCTGTTCCCCTCTGTCTTCTTCCCTGAAGGCAGAATCACCATGTGCTCCAGTAGGCCTAAGGATTGGTAAGGGACCACTGGGTCCCCTGAAGTTGAGAGGAAAGCTCCTCCCAGTGCCCAATGGAGCTGGGCTGGAGAGGAGAAAGGCCACTGGCTGAGAGTTTAGGTCTCATTTTCTCTGACCTGTGCTCTCTAGATGAGAAAGTCTAAAATGTAGGGACCTGGCCTCCTATGTTGATGTGCCAAAGTTATCAGAGGCTATTAATATATGTTATATTAAATGCTTGTGATAGATCAATTTAAAACTTTTAAATATTTACAGTATGGGGAATAAATCCCAGGGGCATTCTACCTCCAAGCTATGCCCCCAGCCATATATATATATATATATATATATATATATATATATATAATGAAAAAATTTTATATATATAAATAAATTTTTTCGCAGTGCTGGGGATGGAACCCAGGATGGAACCCAGGGGCATTGTACCTCTGATCTACACCCCCAACCATATTTTTTAGTCTTTTTATTTTTCAAACTTCTCACTGAGTTGTGAAGGGCCTAGCTAAGTAGCTGGGGCTATCCACAAACCGCAATCCTCTGGCCTCTGCTTCCTGAATGCTGGAATTGCAAGCCTGCAGCACCATGCCAGCTCTTTTATTCTTTATTTGAAACAGGGTCTCACTGAGTTGCAGAGGGCCTCACTAAGAAACTGAGGCTGACTGCGAACCTATAATCCTCCTGTCTCAGACTCTCAAGTTCTGGGATTACAAACATGTACCACCACCCCTGGCTAAAACTTTGAAATATTCAGACCTGTGTTTTGTGTGCCTTCATTTGTACATTTCTTCAGGCCCTGAAAGTATATCTGATATAGCTCTGAGGATAATAATTCTAGCAACTAAGACTTTTTGAGTATCTTCTAATTATTGGATACCATTCAAAAAGATTTGTATATATTATATTTAATGCATATACCAGCACTTTGAAGAACAATTTATATACATATTTTAGATGAAAGTGGAATTTAGGTGTGGAATAATCTTACGAAGAAATGCTCTGCTTTGTCATAAAGATTTCACAAGAATGTTTTTCTCTCTGGCTTTCAGAAGTGGCATCTCCAATTTTCTCCTGTTTTTAGCTATGGACTAATCACAACACTTTTCCTCATTGAAATTGATCCTATATGAACCGTTCTAGCCAGCTTTCTCATGGTTATGACCAAAGTTCCTGACAAATACAAGTTAAAGAAGGAAAGGTTTATTTGGGGCCTATGATTTCAGAGGCCATACGGTTTCAGTCCTTCATTAATTGGCTCTTTCTAATAGGAACACTGTTGCATCCCTAATACTGAATTGTTTTGTATAAATAAAACAGAAAGAAAAATGGCTAAATTTGAACCTATTATAAATGTATACTTCAGGATCCAGAAAGAGGTCATACTGAAAAAAGTAGGGTCTCAGCGCATGATGGTAAGAGAGAGAGTTCAAGAGGAGGACTGGATGTGTGTGTGTGTGTGTGTGTGTGTGTGTGTGTGTGTGTAAAGAGAGAGACTATTTTCACTAATATAAAGTTTATATTTTTAAATTTCTTCTATCCATTTTTTATAATTTGTATCCAGAATGTCTGCTACAGACCTATGTGTGAAAGGTGTGGTCCCCAGCTTGGCATACTGGGGGCAGTGGAGAGTTTTAAGAACTAAGGCTTAGTGAGAGGGGATTACCTGAAGGGGACTGGGGGATACCAACACACTCTTCTTCCTCTTCCTATCCACAAGGTAAGGAGTTTTGCTCTACCACTCACTACTTACTATTGTCATCAGCATCTCCTACTGCCTAAAAGCAATAGGTCTTTCTGATCATAGACCAGAACCCCAAAAACTGTGAGCTAAAATAAGCATTTTCTCTGCATAAGTTGATTATGTCAGGCATTTGCTAGAGTGACAGAAAACTAACATACCATTCCCAATGTTTTGTGTAACATTTGTATGTGTGTATACATGTTCACTTGTATAGGTGCATAAACAGACATCTCAAACTATAAAACTTTAGTTTTCCTTGTAGAAGTGAAAGAACAATCCCACTGGCTGGGATGATTTTTCTGCATCCTACTGTTAGGTATAACCAGTTAGGAAAACTTACTACACAATCATGGTCAGTATAACAACTCTTAGGAATTTAAGCATTTAGAGAACTCAATAAGTGTCTTCTAAGAGAGGACATGAAAGACCATGGAGTATGAATTTTTACTACCTTGGGTTTTTTCTTGTATAGATCAAGATGAAATAACAGGTGAAGAAGAAACAAGAGAAGGTATCTAAAGGTAAAAATAAAGACTTTGCTGGCATATTTCCGAGTCTTTGCTTGGTCGATAGGGGATCCTTCAGGAAATTGAGAAGAGGTGGAGATATAATAAAAATATGCCAAGCAAGAGAGAAATTGAATAATATCATCCCTGTTCTGATTGCAATGTTAATAATATCTTGACAAGTTTGAGCTAGAATTTTCTTCTTTTTCTTTTGAAGTAGACTGCAGAGACAGGCTTGTGGTAAAAACAAGATTCAGCAAGAATGATTTTTCAAATAGCTGTTCCTATTTATAATGGCTTGTTTCTGTGATTTCAGATCATCTTCTGAAGCCTCCATAACTGCAAGCAAATAAATCTCCCTACCTCTAAGTCGTGGTTATCAAGCTTTATTGGTGACAGCAGTCACCAGTAATGCTGACTGAAACAAGAGTCACATATCCCTTTTCAGAATAATAATGTTATTAAATACATAAAAGGTATGTCAAAGGAACCAACTGTATTGAAGCACAATGACTAAAATATAAAAATAAATTTGTAATAAAAATTAGTACAAGTATCTCTTTGTTAACACATCAGACAATAAGATACCTCTACTAACCTTTTGAAATAGTCATGAATATCAACTCTATTTCAAGAAAGCTTGAGCCAGGTGTGGTGGCACATGCTTGTAATCCCAGCATTTGGGAGGCTGAGACAGGAGGATTGTGGTTCAAGGACAACCTTAGCTACTTAGGCCCTCTGCAACTCAGTGAGACGGTTTCAAAATAAAGCAGAGATGTCATATGGAAACATCTGGCATTTGGGGGGAGGAGAGAATCACAGGCACTGTTTATTGTACTAGAGCCAGTTATCTTCATTTAGATTGAAGAATATACTAAATTTTATTAAGGTAAGAATTAAGTTATAAAACGTCATAGAGCCTTAGATAATATTATGCTTACTGTGAATTTATCAAATGAGGGGTGTGAGACATACTTGAAATTATTTGAATATTTGAACTTTCAGCATATTTCAAAAACACAATTCCACATGGCATGTGGGAAATTCTGCCCTGAAATAGTGCTTTAGGCCTGGAAGCTTCTAATGTGATGATATAAAACTGCATTTATAATCATTGTTTTAAACTCACGTTTTCAACCCAGTTCAGTTCCATGATAACAGCTGTTGTTTTCTTTACTGATGTATTTCACTTTCAGAGATAATTTTTTAAAAATTTCCTCAAATTTTATATTCTTCCTTAGCAAGTATCTCCACTTAAATCTCCAGAATAAAAGGAAAACTGAGTTGTTGTACACACACACACACACACACACACACACACACCCCATATCTAGGCTGATTGTGGTCTTTTGCCATAATAGGGGACAACTGTGTCAAGCAAAATTCTCTTCTAATTAAGTAAGCTCATTGATCAAGAAAGGCCCATGGCCATAAAGTGATTTTGTTTGCCACAGGAATCATGACACCGCCACGTGCCAGTATCTGAAATACTTGCACAGATTTCAGTGAAAAAGAAGAGATAAGTGAGAAAGAGAGGAAAAATTGTCAGCCCATAAATTACTGCTGCCCTTGGTCTTTAGTAATTACAACAAAGCTGTGGCTAACTGTCCCTCTGGTGAACTCTAGCAAACTGGTTTTTTAAGTTTATCAGCATGTATGGGTATGCTCCTCTCCCAGGAGAACTGACCTCTTAGAAATGATCAAATAATTCAAGGGGGTGTGAAAGAACAAAAGAGGGGGGAAATGAAGAGACATCTGATTAGTAGCATGAATTAATTTTTATTCCTTTCAATTGATTCATTGTAGTAGAAGCTTTCTATTTTGTGAAATAAGTGATGCTTTCATTAAAAAGGCAATAGGTGTAAGAGCAGAGAGGAAGTTGAATATTATACTGGGAAGACAAAGTACATGGGAAACTCATGGAATGCAATTTTGAACTATAAACTCAATAACACATATGTATTTATATTTTTACTTCATTATATTTTTACATTTATTTTTATATTTCCATCCTCTGGACAATCTTATGAGGGAGGCAATTTACAGTTGTTTCAATTTTATAGGTTAGTATTGTCAATGAACTGACCTCTGCAAGTTCTCACTGCCAGAAAATTGTGGTGCCAAGATTTGATGAGATTTTTTTTTGAGATTGCAGATTTTTAAGTAAAATACAGTTAAACTAAACAATAGGCATTTGTTGCATTTTTTAAAATGCATGACACAAATAAACACAAATATCTAATGAAAGAAAGACTAAAATGATAAATACTAAAAAGAGAGCAGTGCTTAAACTAGACTGAAGGGTTATGGATCTTTTCAATACATAAAATGTTATGCATTACCTAAATGTTTTTTACAATACGTAGCTATATGCTTTTTATCAGCCAAAGAAATTCTTATGAAATAAAAGATGATTGTATATCTTTTAAAATTATAAGGAGAATCCTATGAATGCCAAGGTTCAGAATAAATTTTACTAATGTTATGGATTTTGAAAACTCTTTCAGCGAGGCAGAGGTAAAAAGAACTCTGACAAGAAACACCATTTCCAAAAGAATTTATGAGACTGTGGACGTAGTGGTTACAACTGAGAAAAGAGCACAGAGATGCTATCAGAGGCTCACTGAACTCTCTTCTCCCTCTTGCCAACATGGAGTGAAGAGCTTTTATATAGAATTTCAAGTGCCATCCTTTACCCCTTTGTTAACTCACCCTGAGCATGGAGGCAAGCACTCTTAGAGAGATCATTTAAAACACTCCCTGCCCTTTCATTACAGCATCCTTGCTCTTGCCAGCTTGAACAGTAAATCACAAGGCATTTTTTGCTGTTATTGTTGAAGACTAACCTTCGATATTGTCGTTGATTTGAGAGTTGATGTATTTTTAAGAGTCGGACTAATATGGCAGCATTTTGGATGAGTCTTCTTTTGTGTGGCTGCTTCATTCCTTTGTTGGAGTTACACATTTTCTGTGTGTGGGGTTGAGGAATCATGGAAAATTGCCACTTGTGTGATAAATTACTGTTTTCACCCATCAAACATCGAAAATGCTCCATACGAGCCTTGCACACCATTATGTTGTCCTATCTAGGACCCTTTGAAAGTCAGCAGGGTGCATCTGGCTGAAATTCAGTCAGGCGATTAAATTTATTCAAGCTTGGTGAACTTGAGAGCTTTCAAAAGGAGAGTAGCTGAAGGGATGAGATTATAGTCCTGACAGGGCTCTGGAAAGGTGTCTGACACCTGACGGCTTGCAGTGAGGCACGGTACCTGCTCCATTGATTTGCAACAAAGTCTTTCTCAATAAGTATTTCCACTTAACATTTCCTCTCAGGGAACCTGTGCCGTTGAAGATATTTACGAGTTGCTTTCAGCTTAAAAATAAATCACCTCTAATTCCTCTAAGCGAAATCAATCAAAAACCTGTAAAAAATGGACTGGTTGTTTGGTCGATTCTGGCAGAAAAGTAAACAGCACTTCAGCTTTTCTCTGCCATTAAGGCCTAAATGGCCTAGAAAGTAAATCAATATTGCGAGTCAGCCTTCTGGCTATTGTTTAGCCAGTAGATATGGATTTTCTCTGGCTTACTGCACTCCTTCGGGACTAACCTGTAATCCTTGGAGAGGAATAATAAGTTCGTTATCTAGTTCAGCTCTCTGTCATACATTTAAATGGACCACATCCATCAGCGGCCCTTGTTAAAGGATGAGGGCCTCCCATTCACTCGCTTTACAGCGAGACACTTTCAGCACACTGAGGGGGCAACTATACTCCAAGTTCTACTGGTTGGCAAATGAGGGAAACACCCTAAGCAGGAGAGAGGTAACCCTCTTGAGTTTGAGTTGATGCCTAGTCCCACTATTTCAAGCCAGGAAATGATACTAACCCGTTTCTGAATAAACCTTGATATGTGCAAAAGGCCACAGAATTGTTCGTGATTCTGACTTATCCTCAAATATTTCTACTGCTGCATTCTTTCTATGGTGATGAAAGCTGGTCACAATTTCCTTTTTCTGATGTCAAAACCCAAAGATCTCCCTTCTCCATGGGGTGGGATATAAACAAAATTCTTAAACTTCATTTTTTGGGGGCATTCTACCTCTGTGCTATACCCTCAGACCAATTCTAGTTTGAATTTGGAAAGTGGGCCTTGATAAATTGTTGAGGCTGGCTTCAGACCTGTGATTCTCCTGTCTTAGCCTCCTAAGTACTGGAATGACAGATGTGTGCCACTATATCCTGCTACTTTTATTATTTAATTTGAATTATTTGTAACAATAACTTTGCAATAAAATTTGAGGATTTTTAGAAGAAGAGATTCCCAGAGAGAGAGAGAAAAAAATGTTCTCTTTAGGGATTCGTTTCTCTTGCCTTTTCCACTTGACAAACTGTAATTTTCTTTTAAATATTACTTGTGTTTTTTGGTTTAAGGTGAGCAAGTGATAATACAGAAATATTTTTTAATCTATTTTAGCCTTAATTCTTATGTAATTTTGTTAATTTTTGATAAGAGCTGCTTCTCTCTTGAATTTATGGAAAGTTTGTTACAGAGAGAATATTTAATTATGTGGACATCTGTTATGGACAAGAATTAAATTTTGAAAATCAATATAAAAATTAGTGTGTATTCAGTTGGACCTATTTAATGTCTTTACTTGCTATTTAAAGAATTTGGGGGATTAAATTAATCTACTAATTATTAACTTGTAAGAGTTGAATACTTAGTTTTATATATAATATAAAACTTTATTTTGTTTTGCTCCTTTATTTGTATTGTGTATGAACCCAGAGACATTCTAACTTCAAGCTACATCTTCTTCTATTTTAATTTTATTTTATGTGTTTTTTTTTTTTTATTTCAAAACAGGGTCTCACCAAGTTTCTGAGGCTGACCTGGAACCTATGATCCTCCTGTCTCAGCTTTGAAAGTACTGAGAGCCTGACTAAGTTCTTCTGACCTAGGTGTAAGTCTGTCCATTAACTCCATGCAGGCCCCCCCTTTTTTTATGATTACGGGGATTATGATTATGGGGATTTCTTGCTTGGCCAAAAAGCCTTCTTCCTGCCTTACTGAAGGTCTAAGCGTAGGTTTCTTTTTAAGGACCAGAATGATTAAAGTCAGGGCTCACGTGGTATCTACTTCCCTTTGATAGAGGCCTGTACCCTTCTCCCACACTCTGTACCCTCCTCCTGCACTCTTGGTGAATTCTTAGCCTTTCTGCTAGATGTCATTTATTATATAAAACTGTTTTTAGAATATGAAGGCCTTAGGTCCCAACTCTTCTATCTACTTGCTAATTACTTTTAGTGAGGGTACTCTGCATTATAACAGCTGCCTGAGTGCCTGGCAGTAATCAGGCCCTGAATACTTTTACATTTTGAAACTGATTTTCAAAACATTAATACCAAATTCATTTTCCAATACATTAATACCAAAGTCATTTTCCTGTACCGGCACATTAATACCAAAACTATTTTCAAATGCATCTTAAGGCCATTTCCCAATATTGGCATATTAATACCCAAACTGTTTTCAAATACATTTTGAAACCATTTCCCAATATTGGCACATTAATATCCAAGCTATTTTAAAATACATTTTGAAGCCATTTCCCACTGAATGCAGGATGCTAACCATATTCTCATTGTAATATTGGTTGGAAAGATATTCAGAGATTCTATTAATGCTGTAAAATAGGAATCAGACAGAAATAATAGAATTTATTTACAATATTGAGTTGATTCTTTTTCTTGATTATACTTGAATATTCATATTGAAGTTTTACTTAGATTATTTGAAAATTTATTTAAGAGCAATAACTCTTGGTATATTTATAATACAAATTTAATGTGTTTCTTGAAGCAATATAGTCTATATAGCCTGATAAAATACATAGCCTGAAGAAATACAGAAATTTATTTCTTGCTTGTCATAAAACATTTGATACTGATATATTTAGAAATTTAACTTCATATAAATTTTCTCTATATTGCTTTATTTTAATTCTAATATTTAAAAATATTAATGTATAAGAAGAAGTGATGTTATGTCAGTAGGATTGAATTAGCCAGTCAAAATATTTTAAGATTATAAAATTATAGATTTTATCTGGGAATTGTTACTACTAATTAATGATTTTTTTGTTTGGGTTTTTTTTTTTTTTTTTTTTGGTGGTACTGGGGATGGAGCCCAGGGTCCTTCTACCTCCGGTCTACACTGCCAGACCTATTTTATATTTTATTTGGAAACAGGGTCTTTTAAGCCAGATGACACTGGCTTCGAACCTACACGATCCTCCTGTCTCAGCCTCCCAAGAGCTTAATTATACTTTGGTTCTGGGAATTGAATCCAGACATTCTATCTTTAAGTTCACTCCCAGTCCTATTTTCTTTTTCATTTTAAAGCAGGATCTCACTAAGTTGATGAAGGCCTTGCTAAGTTGCTGAGGTTATCTTTGATTCTGTGACCCTCCTATCTCAGCCTCCCAAGTACTGGGATTACAGGTGTGCCCAGCACTCCTGGCTAGCTGGTTACTTTCTTATCAAGTTAATATCATAATATAATTACTTAAGAAACATTTTTTTATAAAATACATCTATATTCTCCTTAACATATCATATACTCAAATATGATTGCTGAAAAACATATATAAATAAGTAAATAAATATATGTGACTGTACATAAACATTACTATTTTGTTTTTTCAATGGAACTGTGGGTCATTTTTAACAGGTTTCGAGGGTCTCATTAAGGCATCTAGAGAAAACAACAGAATGAATACACTAAGGCAGATCACTTGGTGTCTTTTCCTTATATCACTCTCTCCCCTATCCCCTCCTCATACATTTACTGAGATTGACAGAGATAATCTCATATATGGATTATGTATGGATATATAATATGGATAATTTATATATGGATTATATGTGGATTATGCTTCATACAGAATTTCTTAAACTGCATCCTAACTCAATCCTCCTTTCCCCCTCTCCACCTCCTACCTCCAACCCCCTTCCATATTCTGCTTGTCTCTCTCTTCACTTATCTGAAGTTCCTTTAGTTTCCTATTTTCTCTCTGGCTTCCAAATATGAAATATATGACCCATGGCTTTGTGAAATCAACTGATCTCACTCAGCTTAATATTTTCTAATTCTACTCATTTTCTTGCAAATGACATAAAGAAAATGTGATATATACACACAATGAAGTTTGAATCAGCCATAAAGAAGAACAATATTATGCCAACTCTTATTTGAAATTCGAAATGCAATTGCCAAAATGTGGCTCTACCACCCAACTGTAAATAATAAAATATGGATTTGAGAGTGTTTGATCACTACATTCAACTGATTAGAATATTTATATCCTACCTATCAAGGTAAATTTGGAATAAGAATTTCTCTAATCTCCACATAGGAGATAAAACATCTTGTGGAAATAGCTTTACTTTAAGACAAAAGTATTTCAGGGAAGGGCTTCAACAACTATTGCCTGTGGGCCCAGACACATCTATTTTACAATATATGTATATAACCAGTGGATTTAGGAAACATATACTTTGAACCCCAATTAAAAGAAATGTTATTTCTGCCAAACAAAAATGTGTCATTCTCATTAATTAACCATATTATAATAAAAATGCACTCAGTTAATATTACATTATGATATTATTAATACATGTGCTGTAAAATTATTGTTAATAATGTATAAAATATACATAATAACAAGCATAATATATTTAATTTTGCACCTTGGACTGAAAAGTATAACTATTTACTACTTGGCCTTTATCAAAAACATTTTCTTTTTTTTGTGCGTGTGGTACTGGGGATGGAATCCAAGGGCATTATCTCCGAGCTACACCTCCAGCCCTATTTTTTATTCTTTATTTTGAAACAGGGTCTCACTGAGCTGCAAAGGGCCTCACTAAGTAGCTGAGCCTGTGTGTGAACCATGATCCCCCTGTTTCAGCCTCCCAAATGCTGGGATGTTTACAAATGTGTGTACCATGCCTGGCTTAGAAAACATTCTCTAACTCATGTTCCTGAGAATCACACTGATTGCTGTCTATGGATCATAAAATAATTACTTTGCTAATTTAGCTGATATGGCAGCATCTTTGAGACTTTATCTTCTCTCACTTCTTTCACCATTTGTTTCTAATTGTTCTACTCTTGCATATGAATCAGACAAGGATAATATTTTAATAATGTCTAATGACTTCTTTGTTTCTAAATCAAGGCAAGAACTTTGTGCCTATTATAGCTGTAGAAGAACTAAGCAAACTCTCTGAAATGACTTATATAACATGAAGAATGTGTATACCATCTCAGAACCTTTACTAAGAACAATCTGAGTCTGACGGAACAGTCCAAAACAGAAGACTTTATAGAAGCCCGGCGTGGTGGCACACGCTTGTAATCCCAGAATTTGGGAGGCTAAGACAGGAGGATAACGGTTCGCTGACAGCCTCAGCTACTTTGCAAATCAGCCTCAGACCCTTTGCAAATCAGTGAGACCCTGTTTCAAAAATAAAGAATAAAAAGAAAATAGGACTGGGATGTAGCTTGGAGGTAGAAGGCCCCTGGGTTCCATCCCCATTATGCAAAACAAAAAATTATTCTTTTTTGTAATTCATAGTGGTATCTAGAAATCAGTGCTGGAAAAGAAGATCAATTAGGTCATTTAATTCCTTTCCAAGATTCCAATTTTCTCATTCAGCATATTAACTTTGGCCTGTCCAAATTTAAGTGACTGAAGAGATAGGTTTCCACAACTTAACTTGGGAGATATTTCTAAATCAAATTCATCTGTACCAAAGCATCATTAAAGACTTTGCTATTAGAGTTATACTAAATTGTTCTCTGCTTAATTGCATCTCATTTGTCCTTTATTCCCCTTGGCTACCCAAAGCAAACCTTTCTTTTTCCTTTGACTGGGCTAGATTTATTTGAGACCAGCTCATCCACATATATTATTGATAAAGAATATATCATTAATGACTTCTGTTTATTAGATGTATCATTGCTTAAATATTTGAATTCCTTTGCTCAGAAACCACAGTAGAAAAGAGACTCCTGGTAATAAGAATCACCATATTTAACAATGGCAATAAATAGCTATATGTTGTAGGTAATTTTCTTAAATTTAATGAGGGTTCTAGTAGTATATGTATAAACTTTTCTAGCTACATTTTTCAACACTACATCATGAATGCCCATACAACTCGCTATTCTATCTGCACTTTCTTCCTGCTATCCATTTCCCCATCAATGCTCACATTTTTATTTTCTGAAACCTCAACCACATTAAGCCTTCTCTTTCTGCAATAAAGTATGGCTCCTGTACCTCTCATTGATTGAGTCTAACTGGAGAAATTCTAAGGATGCTAGGTTCAACAGCATATTGTTCTCTTCTCCCTGCCCAATTGATGAATATCCTGTAACACAATCTTGAATCCAAAAATGAGCTGATTAAAGAAGTATCAAGAAAATCCATATATATGACTAAGTCAATCCATCAGTGTTTTGTTCAGTAGGGTCAACTCTTTCTGTATGTAGAAAATAGCATTGCCAGGAGATAGGAATGAACTACGACCTCTTCGAATGCTGCAACAGGAACTAATGACAAGGAAACATTTGCTATTAGAGCAAATAGACTCCTAATCAACATATTATCGATCCTTCATTTTGTCAAGGTCACTTTGTGCTTTAAAAAATGATCCCACACGAAGACTTTAATAGGAAAAGTGGACTAATTTGATTTAAAGAGTAAATGCTATTAATTATGAAAGACAGTCAATAAAAAGCTTGTTCTTCCAAACATAAAGGCAAATCTTGCAGTGCCTTTGATTTATGGTAATGAATTCGATGATGAAATATTTTCACTGGTATCTCTCACTCCATCCCACTTCTGCTCTTTTGCTTGCTCACAAATTTAAAAATCTTTAAAATAATATCTGCAATTCAAGCAAATTTTGGCTCAAAGTATTTTTTTCTTAATTTTATTACTATGTTTTTTTTTAAATAGAGAAGTCTTTTAGACCATCTTTTAACATTGTTTTCGGGAGAAAGGAAAGAAAAAGGAATACTGTAAGGTTAAAAATGTGGGGAAATTGTTTAAAGTACCTTATTATAAATTGCTGTTCAAACGTACCATATCACACTAAAATTTAAACAACATTCTGAAATCCAGGTTAAAAAATATTTAGAAAAGTATCCTGTTTAAAAAATGTCTCTACCAAATGTACAAATATATATATAGTACCATGTGCAAAATTATATATAAATACCAACACACACAGCATTCTAGATTCTGGAATATTAGATCCATTAACATCATTGTTAAACTTTTCAAATTTATTCTTCACATTATTTAATCTATAATAAACTTTAATATAAATTATTTCAGTAATAGTGAATTCAGAATCTTTAGAATAAATAAAATTTTTCAACCTAGATATGTAACCTATTGAATTACTTGTTCTCTCCAAGACAAAGGGAAAATAGTTTTTCTCCTAAAAATGACTTCATCATAACCAAGGCAAGCTACTCTATATATCACCTCAATAAGGTAAAATTTCTTGGTTATAAAATATGCATTTGAAGAACTGCCTTCAATATGAGTTTCCCCATTGTAAGTCATCAATATATGAACTGAAGTTTGCTGTCCTGGACTGCAATTATATGACTGTGTCACTGGAGAATGGCAGAGCAGGTCAGTCTCACCTGTCTGTTAGGATGTGATTTTCTTCTTTTCATGACAGAGAAATTTATTGATTAGAAAAATATGTATTTTAGATAGATTAGGTACAAGTGAATAAGTGGAAAGTGGCAAAGTCTAGTTTTTTTCAAATTGTTACTTGAGAAATTTCAAATATTGTTCTCAATTTTACCAATGGTTTATTTCTAAAAGCAATTAGCAGCAAGGTAAAAATAAAGTAGTATATCTTCTCAGAATCTAGCTCTGCATTGTGACTAAATTATCAAAACTGACCTGAAACAAATATTTTTGATCATTTGTTTAATTATCAAAAGATCACATTTTCTACAAAAAGCTATGCTGGTTTTCCATCAACAAACTCATTAATTTTAGTTCTGTATGGATTATTTAATATACTTTGCACGTTGGGGTTTAGTGTAAAGATGATACTCATGCTAATGGCAAAGCAGAAAGAGTCCCTTCCTTCACGTGGCCATGAACTAAAAGGCTGTTATGAGTTTGCATTTGTCGATGGGACTTCTTTAAAAACTGGAATACGCCAGGTGTGGTAGTACATGCACACTTGTAATCCCAGTACTTCAGATGCTGAGACAGGAGGATTATAGCAGCTTTAGAAATGTAGTGAGGCTCTCTACAACCTAGTGAGAGCCCGTTTCAAAATAAAAATTCAAATAAGGCTAAGGACATAGCTCAGAGATAGAATGCCCCTGGGTTCTATCCCCAGTGTGATAAATAAATAAATATATAAATAAACCTGGCGTATTAAACAACATTGACGACATGTAGGTAATGCAGATGGCATATTTAAACACAATCAGTATTTTATTTAAAAATGCTATGAGTGTTTTAAATTGTTTTTGGCTATGTTTTCACACTAGGGTGACAATATGCTTCAATCCACACCAAGTTTTCTTATAACTAAGCTGTTATGTAACTATCGACTGAGTTTAAAGAGTAATAAAACTACAGAACTACAGAGAAGGTCCAGAATGCACACATGCAGGTTTCTCAGTGATACACAATGTGTTGTCCTATTCTTTACCTCTTACTGATTCAGAAGCGATAATTCCTAACTCTGAATCAGGGTTGGAAAACTGTCTACTAATTGATATTTATACTTTTTATAATAACATTATGTTATACAAAATATTGAAGAAAATATTCTTTGCAAAAATTTTTAATCTCTGCAAGTGTGGGTGCATGTGTGTGCGTGTGCATGGGTGTGCGCATGTGTGAACGTACGTGCTTGAGATTTACTTACATAAGAAATTGAGACAGGGAAATATCCACAAGTTACATATGCTTTAGATCATAGGTGGGCTATGATTTAAACTTTCTTGATGACAGAAGATTAGATTATTAACATTAACAGAGGTGTTGTACTATGTGAAGAGCTAAAATCATAAATGTCCATTTTTTAAATTTTGTTTTTGATACAGAATTGAAAGAGGTAAGACCTCTGCATGCCCTAACTGTCCTCTCAGACTGTTTAATCACAGTGGTTGGCCTACTTTTAACATGCAGTCTATTTTAGCAGCATAGAAGTACAGCTCATATTCACACCTTTCCCTGTTTCATTACCCAGTCCCTTCAGGGCCTGTTGTTAGCTAGCTCTTTTCCCCCTTTACTTCTTTTAAGGTAGTAGCATAAATCAGTTCTATTGGAATCCAGAACTGCTGTGTCCTTCGAGCTAGCAATGCTGCTTTTTCTACTGTGTCTCTTCACTTCTCATTTTTATTAGCATTACAGAACCTCTATAGTACTCCAACGACCACCACCATGGTCCTATGGACCTTTCTGCATACACTGTATTTTCTCTTTCCATTGCACATTTTTTCACCATTTTTTTTTTTTAGTCGTTTTGTTTCATGTTGCTTTTCTATGCTTCTTAGCTTTCATGTGAAAAATATGGCTTGATCTTGTCAGCTTATTAGAACATTTATTGCATAGATGCTTTCTTATATCAAGTATAATGCTTGGGGCTTGTGTCTCGTTTAGATAAATTAACTTTTCCTGAGTGCTCAACATTTCAGCTTTGTCTTCAAGGGATCAGGAGCCTTCTTTTGTCTTCATGTTCTTTCAAAATGAATAGAGGGTGCAAGTCTGATTTCAAGGGGACAGACTTTCACTGCAATCTCTGAACACAGCCCTGGTATAAGCATTGGAATCACTTCAAAGAATGTCTTACATATTGGAAAAAAATTAGACAAAGGCACATAAATGCCCACCTATTGCAGTTACCTAAATATCTACTTTGATCTCATCTTCTTGAATGATTTTGATCAATGATAATGACCAGTAGAAAAAAGATTAAAGATGGAAAAACAAAGAATTGCCAAGTTTCAGAACATCCATTGTGCAACATTATGCTAAACCACATTTCCCCATAAATAAATAGTCGCCTCTGTTTCCTTGAGCTGAGGCCTTGAGAATGTCCTTGTGAATACAAAACTAAAATTAGAAAAAAAAATACCTTATGATGAGCACCAGTGTGATCTATATAAGGAACTAAAAGCATAATTCATTAAAAAGGCTGTGGAACTGACAATCAATGCTTTGAGCACAAGTTCGCATTATCATTTTGACAAATTCACACTATCATTTTGAAAAGAAATAGTGAGGCAAAGCTACAAAATTCTACTTTTGTAAAAAAAGCTAACTGGCATGTGCAAAGGCAAAATCTTGGACTCTGTTTTTATTATCATTTTCTTTCCCAAGTGAGCAAATGATCTACAGAAATAAAAGCTTTGGTAGTAACTTCACTCCGCAGAGCCAAATGATGAGGGTATACCCAGAAGAGGGATCAGAAACACAGCATGGGCATGGAACAAGAGTGAACTGTGGTTGGCGTTTGTTATCTGGAAGCATCTATGAAGTAATGTGAGCTCAGGGTATTAACACACAGTTTATGACTACAAAAACATGCAACAGAGTAAGGCAAGATGGCGTCCTGTGAAAGACCATGATTTTGAAAGTCAAGTAAGTTGTCAATGATGAGTCCAGGTGGATAACTAGAGAGGTTCTAAGGACAACTTGATTGCAATGTCAGCCTCGAGATGAGTTATGGCTGCAACACTGTAGATGAATATACTACTTACATTTATCCCCAGTGAGTGTGAAGAAAAGGTATGAGGGAATTAATAAGAGATTTCGAATCAAGATAATTGAATTTAAGCATCTGCTGTGCAACAAATAAAACATGCACATATGAGTTCATTTTTAAAACTTTTTCTACCTAGTTGGCAAAATAGGAATACCATCATAATTTTGCCTCTATAACCACTCCTATAATAAAGTGGCCTCAAGTATTTGAGAACATACTGAGAATATATTTGAAAGCTCTTCAGTATGTTAGCATCTATTATTATAAATAATAAGTATCCATAACTAACTAAGTATCCATAACTGTCTTGGACATAGATATAATTCTGGGAGGAAAAAGAAGTATATGCCATCTCCAGTTGAGCTTTCAATTCTTCAGTAATCTATAGCTCTTTCTAGTGCTCAAAACCCTTAATACTAATTAGACAGAGATATTTAATTTGCCTATTAAATTTAAAAGAATATATTTTATCAACACTTAAGATTATTTACTCATTATATACATTAATTCTTTAAAAAAAGACTACAAATTAAGCAAGTAACTTCTAAACTATATAGCTAAATTCTCTAGTTTGAGAAAAAAGCAAATTGATTACCCTGTACAGTTATCATCATATAAATGTATTTCTATGAATAAAACTCATTTTGAATTTGGCCCAAGATAAAAGAAAACTTAGAGTCGATAGTGGTTGAATTGAGAGACTATGGGATGACATCCAAATTATGTGTTTCTAGAATGGCAAAGAAAATCTACTTCAACAGGGTGTTCTTTGAAAAAGCTCATTCTCTTGAAGTTCTCAAAAAGAGACAGAACAGGGCACAGACTATTCTAAAGCCTTTGAATATAATAAATGAAAGTTTAAAAAAAAAACTTCAGAGACTGCCACATTTTCCCCCTTTTATAGGAGAGATACATGAAGAACAATATTAACAAAAATCTTAGGTTATTATGAAAACCACCATGAATTTTGGCAAAAACAACATGATTTCCTTTCAAAGTATTTTTAAATGAAGTTCTATGTAAGTATTTAGCAAACTATCACACGCAGAAAAGCATTTGCACACCGCCATGTATGTGTAAAAATAACTTGTAGAAATTCATTTTGAAGTTCCATATAAATCTCACATGTATGCCTCTACCATCTTGTACCCCATGTATGACTACGATACACCAGTAAATAAAGAAAAGGAAAAAAAAGAAAGAAAATCTCCCCAATTAAATTGCAAGTCTAAAATGAAAATACCCTAGATGGTCTTTCTTGGAGTCGACACCATCATTGCACTTCCTTTTAACTCTCAAAATGCCCCAAATAATTCATATTCAGTAAATAGAATAACTCACATCCTCCCTTGCACTATGTTTAATAATTTTTGACTTCTAGAGAAGCTAAGCAGTGATTCCTTCGAGAAACCACCCAACAGATCCAAGAAAAATCTGAGTATTTCAGGCCTCTTCTGCTGTTTCTACACTGGCCCAGTACAAGCATATACTCTGGCATTTGGACAGATCCTGGTGCCTGTACAGAAAGCACCATATTCTCCAGAGATCTGGCAAAGAACAGACTTCATCTTGCCAGTGTAGAAATAGCATTAGAGCAAGACTAATTGCTGGAAAGCCTGTTCAGAAAGATTTGTCATTCAGGATGGTAAAAATAATACCACTTTTCAGAGTACATTCAAACTTTTTAAAAAATTTTCTAGTATTTAATAGAGATCAAAACATTTCCATTGCCACAAGTGAATGCTTTTTATGCAATACAGCCATTTACTTTGATTTGAGTTCAAGCAGGGAAGCTAAAATGAAAAAAAAAAATCTGTCTAGACGTACCATGTTTGTTCCTTTTGTAAGATGAAATTTATTAAGCCCAAAATATGGCTTAAGGATGTATTTATATGTTCCATAAATATCTTATTGAAAGTGGAAATGCCAAGAGAGGGGAATCTCTTAGACAGACAGTTGAAAATACAGTAGAGTGTAAATAGGTTAGACTGCTGTGATGGATCCGGAGACTGATAGTAAAAGTAGGGTAGCAGGATCCATGCAGTAACCATCCTTGACCACTTCCCAGCTTGATTTGCTGACATGTATGAGGTATGCCATCTTTTTACCTACAAGCATTACCACCGAGTATGCTTGCTTATAGCCACAGTTTCATACCTCTCATAACCTTAATAACCCTATTCTGATGCTGATAACAGTTCTAATGAAATCCATTGTCTCTGATTGTTTTAACTTTTGGTTCAAGCTTCCAATCCATAGAATGTTCTCCCCTAGAGTGACAACCATAATCTGAAATGTCTCACTGAGCAGTGCCAAGTTGCCAAAATCTTATAGAAACAAAGTCCAGATTAGGCCATTTTCTTCACTCTCAATTTTTAATATACCCTGGACATAGTCAGAGTTCCAGGATCTAGTTCCCTTATCTGCCATCCCATGAGCCGAAGCAAACATATCTGTGATTTGTAACTGAAGAGAGCCAACATAACCACAGTAAATAAAAGAGAAACATGTTATGATGTGAAGCCATGTGCACTGCTTGGCATTCATTCAGTTCACTGTAGCTGAAAAAATAACTGTGAGGCTCCATATCCCATTAACACTGTGCTAATTATTGTCATTGTCTCATCAGTGGTTTGTTTATGACAGCTCTGGCTGACAGGAATAGTGGGATGTTCTGTCAAGGCCATCACCTGATGAGATTTTTATTGGCAAAAGATCTTTCTTTCCTTTACTCAACTATGTGAGGGGAATCAGTGTTTCGTTAACTCCAAGCATAATTGTGTGCAATAGGCTGGTTTTAAAATGTTTTAAATAATTGGCATAATCATCCCTTTCTAGCATTATAGTTAACCAAATCCTCTTCTAAAAGTGAGAGATCCTTCAATTTCTCTTAGCTCACAGATATTTCACTCAATGGCACTCAAATATGAAAAAGAGTCTCATTGGGAAAGTCTTTTAATATTGATAAGATTTTTTTTATTCCCTCATATAGGACACCTGTATATAACAGAATGTTACTATACTATAGAATTTCTTAAAAAATTCAGGATAACTTACACACACACACACACACACACACACACACACACACACACACACACATTTCAACTAATATGAATCTGTACCTTTTCTGGTTAGAGATGTGGGAAAAGATTAAATTTTCCTCAATGAGAAGGAGAAAAGTTACTGAAGTTCTTTGGTAGAGACTGATAATTATTGCTTGCTTTATCATTATTTATCTTTAAATATAGATAACATGAAAACAATAATTTTATATTATTTATTATTAAATTCTTATTAATCAAAATAAGATAAAAGACAATGATTGGGTATGGTGGCACACAATTATTATCCCAGTACTTAGGAGGCTGAACAGGAGGATTGCAAGTCCCAGGCCTGCCTCAGTAATTTAGTGACACCATTTCAAAATTTAAAAAAATAAAATCATCAAGAATACAAATAGGAATCCTTATATACTGTTGGCGGGATTGTAAATTAGTACACCATTATGGAGATTTGTGTGGAGGTTTCTCATAAAAGTGGTAATGAAACCATTATATGACCCAGCTTTATCACCCCTGGACATCTTTTCAAAGGGACTGAGATTAGAATATTATAGTAACATATACATATCTATGTTTATAGCAACACAGTTCATAATAGCCAAATTATAGAACTAGCCTAGGTGTTCATCAACAGATGAGTAGATTATAAAACTGTGGTATACACACACTACAGAATTTTTCTCTGCCATCATATGTTCTATATGTTCAGAGAATATTACAGTTATTGAAATTAGCCAGTCTCAGAAAATGAAAGATTGCTCATTTTCTCTTATGAAACCTAGAAAAAAATTGGGTAACAAAGGAGAAGAAAAATAAGAAAGAGAAGAAGAAAAAGTTCTTAACATTAACATTACAAATGTTTATTATGTTTAGCTATTTTGATAAGTAAAACAAATCAAGACCAATAAGACTTACAATTTTCATTTCACAGAAAAAATTAATGATAGAGACAACAGTCGTACCCATATTAATGCCTAATTGTAATTCCAGGAACATATTTTCTTCCTAATTCTTTTTGGGTCCTCCTCCCCCTTACACAGTTTCTGTGACAATGGTGGGCTCCAATATGTAATCTAAGAAGCACATGCTTTTGATGATTCAGTTTTCTCCTTAATACAATTGAAGTAAATTATACCACCCTGTTTAACTTACAATACTATTATGAGTCTTTGAAGTTTATTATTATGACAGTATATAAAAATAGTTATCAAAATGTGAGAAATTATTATCCACAGCATAGACCTGGGCCATAAATAGGTAGAGTGTGATGTTAATTTTATGTATTGATTAATGAACATACAAAGCCCAGTTGTTTGGTGAAGTACAAGTCTAGAGATTTTTATGAGGACAGTGTTTTGTAAATTAGATAATCTTTAAATTGATAGAATATGATCAAACAGATAGGCTTCCATAAAGTGGGAGGGCCTCATCTAATTATTGAAGTTCTCGAGAAAGAGATAAAGAACACCAGTAAGAATGCATTCTACTTTTTTTTTTTTTTTGAGGTATTGGGGATAGAACTCAGGGGCATTCGACCTCTGAGCTACACTTTCATCCCTATTTTTTATTCTTTATTTTGAAACAGGGTCTCACTGAGTTCAAAGGGCCTCACTAAGTAGCTGTGGCTGTCTGCAAACAACGATCCTCCTGTCTCAGCCTCCCAGATGCTGGGATTACAAGCGTTCACCACCATGCTCAATCTAAAAATTCTTCTTTTTAGCTGGCAGCATAGAAATTTTGTCAGAGTTTATAACTTTGTGAACTAAATACTAACAATATTAGCTTGTCAGAATTTCCAGCCAGCCATCTTGCTTTTCAGAGTTTAGATATGTCAGCCCCACAATTACATAAACCAGTTCCTTAAACAAATCCACCCTCCTCTCTCTCTTTCTCGTTTATCTTTCTTTCTCCTCCCCCTACACACCCATTTGATATAAAGGGAGATTGGTTTTAGAATCCCAAGCAGATACCAAAATCTATGTATACTCAAGTCCTTTATAAATGGCATGGTATTTGTATATAATCTATGCACTTCCTCCTGTATACTTTAAATAATCTCTAGATTACTTATAATATCTAATACAATGTAAATATTGATTATATATGATGGTACGTTATACCGTACTACTTATGTAATGATGACAAGAGAAAGAAGTCTCCTCATGTGCAGTACAGATGTTGTTTTTTTCCAAACATTTTTGGAAATCGAATCTATTGATGGAAACCCAAGGGAAAAATCTGTAAATCCTATTGATTCTGCTTCTCTTGACAATCCTGACTAGCTGTTTGAAGAAATGATACACACATATATACCTCTCATATAAATGGAACGCAGGCGCTCTCCCTTAGTAACAAAAGGCCTGACATTCTGGAGCAAGATCTTCTCTCTTATTGTGCCGTAATTATCATCTCCTCCTAGAGAGCATTCAGTTCTGCCAGTGGACACCATCTCCTCCTTCCTCTAGTCTTCTGCAAGCATGAGAGTAATTAATCCTCATGCTTTTTTGAGTTTGGTTTGGCTTTGGCACAGCATGCTTTCCCTAGTAAACCATAATTGATTCTGAATAATTGATCAGCGACGAACATTCAATTTTCTTTATCTTCTCTTCCTCTCATTCTCCTATGATATATGTTTTCTTTGGGGAACCATTTTCCATTTTTAAAAAAGCCCCAAACACAAGGCCTTTTAGTGATCAAATCAATGTATGCTGCTTTCTGCCAATTCACATCAACTCCAATGTGGCTCCTCTTGGAGAACTCTCAGGGAGTCCTCATTAGTGTCCCACTGTATCCATTAGTTTTCAATAAGGAAGTGCATTTCTTATGTAAAGACCTCAGTAACTATTTACATGTGGCTGCTTTCCTATTTATCTAACCACTACAGTGACATGCTCCCCCCCTCAAATATCTTTGATAAAGATTGTTACTGAAACCACTAAATCCTCCACACGTCATAGAATTGGGCTGGACAGTCCCCTAACACCAGGACCTGGGCTATTCATTTGAGCTTTGTCGATTTGCCTAATGACTATGTTCTTCACTTTTATCTCATGCAGAATTAAAATGATGCTTTAATGTGTTTTACTTATCTCATTAATATACATCTTTAGCCATCAGAATAAAACTCCCTACCAAAAGAGAAATAAAAGTCCCTTTGAGAAAAGTAGTTTTTAGAGTGCCCACATATTTTGTTCTCTTGGAGAAAAGGTATGTCTGGTGGAATGTACAAAATTAAGCTCATTGACTTAGCAAATTTGCATTTTTTATGGTACAAAGATAATGCTGGAAAGTAACAGTATAGTAGGTTAGCCTATTGTTTTAAGATGCATCACATACAGGTCTCAGATATCTCTCTTTAACTTTGGGCCAGTCTCAACAACTTAGTGAGAACCTCAGCGACTTACTGAGATCCTCTTTAAAAATGAATGATACGCCAGGCGTGGTGGCGCATGCTTGAAATCCCAGTGTTTGGGAGGCTGAGACAGGAGGATCACACAGGTTCAGCTACTTAGTGAGGCTCTCAGCAACTTAGTGAGATCTTGTTTCCAAATAAAATAGAAAATAGGTCTGGGAGTATAGCTCGGAGGTAGAAAGCCCCTGGGTTCCATCCCCATTGTGACAAAAATTTGATAAAATAGGGAGGGGGGTGAAGTAAAGAGGTAGAATGCCTCTGGGATTAATCCCCAGTACCACCCTCACAAAAACACAAAAGGTCAGGCTATTTCATTCATACCTTTCTACAAGGATAAGGCGTCAAAAGTTTAAATGGACAAATCTCTTCTATCTAATAGCAAATTAGCAAATACACACACGTTTTACCCTACTGGAGATAGACATTTTTTTCTAAAACAAATTATAAGTTGGTATTCAATTTAATCTGGTTGCAAGAAATTTATATTTCCTGAGTAATGTGGCAGAACTGAGCCCAGTGATGGTAATAGAGATATATCCCCAATTCATAATAAAACCTCCCAATACAGTGGTGTCCAGTCATATTCTCTACTTCATCTGCACTGCCTTCAGTCCCTCCTTTCAGGCCCTTTCATTACATCCCAAACTGCTCTGCTTTGCTTTGCTGTTATCTTGCACTGCCTTTATTACCATGTCTTTTAAGGCTGGGGTATAGCTCAGGGGTAGAGTGCTAACCTAGCATGGCAGTGGCCCTGAGTTCAATCTCCCTCACTGATAATAAAGATAATGATGATAATAACAGTATCCAAAACAAAACAACAACAAAAACCAAAAAATAAAACCCACAACATATTCTCTCATCACTCTTTCCTGCTATGCCTGCGACCCTACACTTCCTGATTTTCTTTGCCCTCACTGAATGTTCAGTCTCCACATTCTGCCCAACCATTAAATATGGGGGAGACCAGTGCACTTCATCCACGCCCTCTTGTGGAATAACCTCTGGGTAGTTTCACTTCTCAGGCAGAAAGCACATTTATAGAGAAAAAGAAGGCAATAACTCCAAAAACTCACAACAAGTTGCAATATATTTTTATTTAGATCTCATATCTAATATTTTTATTTATCTTTATTTTTTATTTTTAAATTCCAGAAATCTCCTGGGCTGAGGTTGCTTTGTAAATTTAATTTAATTTAATTTAATTTTATTTTATTTTATGTGGTAATGGGGATGGAACCCAGGGGCATTCTACCTCCAAGCTATACCCCTTGCCCTATTTTTTATTCTTTATTTTGAAACAGGTTCTCAATGAGTTGCAAAGGGCCTCACTAAGTAGCTGAGGCTGCTCGCAAATGGTGATCCTATCTCAGCCTCCCAAATGTTCATTTTAAATCTACTCCATCTCAGGTTTCTTAAAACTAATCATTTTAATCATCACTGTACATATGGGTAGCTAAGATATTTTATAGGCAAGCAAATAAGAAAGAAAAAATCTCCCATATGACCTGCCAATATCAGATCATGTTCTTTAGAATAAACTTTAGTGGAGAATATAAACTAGGGAATCACAAAATCTTGCTTTTCAAATATAAAGTCCACCATTTATTAACTTTTTAATATGTTACTTTATCTTTTGACTTCTGAAATAACTCATGACAAGCTACTTAATCTCTATAAATGTCAGTTCCTTCAACTGTTAAATTTGGAATATAATAATAGCTATGAAATTAACTAACAGGTTGTAATAGAAATTAAATGAGATAGGTTTGTTAACAAGTTCTATTTAAATATTTTTCTTTCACTAGGAAATATGTATCATAATTCTATGTGCCACATGAGGTGTTGAGAATAACAGATATAATCAAAACAGACAATATGTCAGATATAAAGAACTCAGATCAAGTTTGAGAATACAGTGAATATGTATGTAAAATAATATTCCTATAAACTGTATGAACTGTGGCACATGGAACAAGAAGATTCTAGGAATGAAAGAGTAATGGAAACTAGGTGCTGCTTTGTAGGAGATAATACTTGGGATAAGACCTGAAGGAAGGGAAAGGTATTTTCCATGCATAAAGAGAGAAAGTCATTCTAAGTCAGAGGCTCCAGGAAAGACACTGAAACTGAGAGAGGAAAGAGCTTATGTCCTTCAGGAATAGATGAGAATCCAAACTGAGATTGTTAAAGCAACACAAGATTAGTCACAGCAGAAAGTCTGTAGCACTTCTAACATAGTGGGTTGTCAGCAAAAGCAGGAGGTGTTATCACCAGAGCCCAGAGGCAGAGTTACTAGCCTAAGATGAAAATTCTTGATTTTTGGTTCAAGAGAAGTTGGATCATTAAGAAGGTACAGTGACTATATAAGACATGTTCCTTCAGAGAAAAAGAAAAAAGAAAAGATATCTTAAAAAATTTCCCTTATCCCTCTGTCTATTATCCCACCAGTGACTAAATCAAATCTGATGCAAGATGGTACATAGCCTGGCAAATCTAGCCTAAGAATTATTAGCCCAGTATACTCACTAGAAAGAGAAAAGGACAAGAACATTATCAGCAAGTTGTCTCAGTGTTAGCAGAAGATACTAGAGTTCATCAAGTGTTAACTTCTTTAAAACTATGGGCAAGTAACACCAAAGTGTAGGGGAAAAGAAGTAAATTCAGTGTATTTTTAGAAATGTAAAAAAAAAAAACCCTACCAGTCTCTTATAAAAAGAAATGGAGAATTCAGATAAAAATTTGGGGTGAGGTGGGGTCTACCTGTTGGTGTACTCCTAAACTCTGAAACTACACTAGAGGACTGTATTGAGTTGACTTCTTGAACGAAGGCAGTATGTAGAAAATGAGAAATAAATTTGAATGTTGGCCCTTGTTTCTATGGGAAAAAAATAAGTTTTAGTATGCAGTAGATTGACAGTCTTTGGGGTTATCTAAACCTAGAGATCTTAGAAAAATCACATGATGAAATAAACCTCTAGAAGATTCTTAACTTTCTGCTATTAAGCTAATATTCTCTTGAACAACCGACATAGATGATATGAGATCTGACCATATTACATATTGTTTTATACCCAATTTTCCCAAGTATTACTACTAGCCTGGAGGTGGGATTTAAGAGGTTAAATTGAGAGACTGATCTATGTTTGGTATCTCCATGGAAGACATAAAAAGGGAAAGATGAACAGATTGGCTGAGGATATAATCAAGGGACTCTGGTTTCTTTATTGAACAGAAAGTTTAGTTAGATAAATGCTTATAGTTGTGGGAGAAAATATAGGGATGAGTTACCTGACATCTATATCAGGTCAAAGAGCAGTAAAAAAGAAAGGAAAGATATATATATATATTAAAATCCAGGTGTGTTGGTGCATGCCTGTAAGCTTAGTCCTTCAGAGGCTGAGACAGAAGGCTCAAAGGTTCAAGAATAGTCTCAGCAACTTATGAAGACTCTCACAGCAATCTAGGAACACCTGTTCAAATACAAAATAATAAAAAATGTCTAGTAGTATAATTGACAATAGAATATCCCTAGGTTTAGTTCCTAGTACAAAAAAAAGACAGAAAATGGAAATCAGAGAGTGATGATGCTGATGCTCATATATTCTAGGATATAAATGTGACTGGGAGAGAAAGGCTGAACAGAATTGAAGTGATAGTTCTTCTAGTTCAGGAGTTCTAGGAACCACAGTCTTAGGAAGTTTGAAAATTGCATTTATGAATTTGGAATTTGTCCAGAATTTATGCATGAAAGGTATCAAATGCTTATGGTATCTAGTAGTTCATTTCACTGGGTAACAACTTTGGAAATCTCACTGGTTTATAATAATAACCATTGTTCATCTCACTCAAAGTTATGCAATATGACTGTATTTGGTGATCTAGGATGGATCTCCTGGTCCACTCTGCTCAAATTTTCTGGCCAGGGGACATTGCTGCATGATTTAGATCTGCTTTCTGTGTCTTTATTTTGGAAGCTGGGCTCAGAGAAAAGAAACTACTTGGATACTCCTCCTCCTCCTCCTCCTCCTCCTCCTCCTCCTCCTCCTCCTCCTCCTCCTCCTCCTCCTCCTCTTCTTCTTCTTCTTCTTCTTCTTCATTGGTGGTACTGGGGTTCCTGGCAACCCTTCTACCTCCGGGCTACACTCCCAGACCTGTTTTTTATATTTTTTTTATTTGGAAACAGGGTCTCTTAAGCCAGCAAAGCTGGCTTCGAACCAGCGCAATCCACCTGTCTCAGCCTCCCAAGCACGGGGATTACAAGCGTGCGCCACCACACCCGGCCCGATACTCTCTCCTTAAAGGAAGCAGAAAAGGCAAAACTAGGCATGCAAATAAAGCCTAACTCAATTCATATCTGCTATCATTCCATTTACCAAAATAAATCACATGATTCAAATTGAAGTTAATAAACTCTTTGTTTTCCAATGTGTTAAATTACATATAGTAAGATCTATGGCTAAAGAGAAAAATTCAAATTAGGAGGCAATAAGAATGAAGAAAAATGGCATAAATCAGGTAGTTTTGATGATCCTTGGAGAATATTGGTAAATGAGGAAAGGCCAACAGACACTAGCAACAAGGAGAAATAGAGAAGGTGGAATTGGGTGCCAAACTTCAAAGGAACCATATTCCAGCTTCCAAGGTTCATGAATCATAGGAGACTCTGGATGGAGTCATAAGGCAGTGTAAAAATAAAAGCCACCTTCTACCGACCCTCATGAAGCAGAAAGTTGAGGTGTGGAGGTGCACTGATAGTTATTACTCATTAGGATCTAACTTGTATAACACATAATCTAAAATAGACGATCGTATAGTAAACATAGATGTAAAAACTGACAGTTCTTTTTTGTGTGTGGGTCTGGGATAGAACTCAGGGAAATCTGACCTCTGAGCTACACTCCCCTGCCCTATTTTGTGTTCTTTATTTTGAAACAGGGTCTCACTAAGTAGCTAAGGCTGTCTGCAAACCGCAATCCTTGGTTCTCAGCCTCCCGGAATGCTGGGATTACAAGTGCGTGCTACCATGCCCAGCTTAAATGACAGTTCTTGATAAAGTGAGACTATCCCTTTCTCAGATTTAGTGAGCCGTTACTTAGTTGAATTTTTTTTTCTCCCTAAGGACATAGCAGAGGAACTGAAGTTGGCACTTTATAGAAGTTGTCATTAATGAGCCCCAGGTGCCAGAAAGAGAGGTCCCTGCTGCTAAGTCAATTATTGTAGTAAGTATAGTTAGGGTTTTTGTCTTGATTGGAGTAGATACAGACCTGAGGAAATGTCTCAAATTAACAGGTGAATAATTATGTACTTATATATTACCAGGTGACTGGTACTGACTTATGTTTGATGAGGAATATAGAAGGATTAGAAGATAAAGTGATCCTTTGACAGGGTGAAACTGGCCGAAGTACTAATGTCACCTGTATTTTGGATAAACCAGAAATATTTGAATGATTTATATTGAAATGAGGGCAAAATACCATTGGAAGATACATCTAACAACCTTCAAATTTAGAGAACTGCCATTTCTAATTTATTGTGTAATTCTATTCTTATCTGAATTTAAAAATTAAACTCTAATGTTTCCAATTTAATAGTTTTTGTTCATTTATTAAAATCCCTGTATATCAAAAATTAAAATACAAACTAAGAGTTTCTTCTAAGAGTTTCTTTTTTAGTAAAACTAAAAAAGAAAACTATGGTAGCACAATTAACAAAGCCCAAAATTCATAATTGCGAAACTATGGAACCAACCAAGATGTCCATCAACAACAGATGAATGGATTACAGAATTACGGGATACACACACAATGAAATTCTACTTGGACATAAAGAACAAAATTACATCATTTGAAATAGATGGAACTGGAAAATATTATACTAAGTAAGATTAGTCAGTCACAAAAAGTGAAAGGTCCAATATTTCCCTCCTGTGTGAAGGCTAGGGGAAAATTGGGACACAGGAGGGACTCAAGATAAAGGAAGAGAAAACTTAGTGGACCGAAGGAGGAGACCTAAGTGGGAGAGAGGAGGGCTGAAGAATACAAAGAGAGAAACGTTTCAATGAGCATGATGTACACACACAAATCTATCAGTGCCAATCACTATAGAGCATGGGAAGGTGGGGAGGGAGAGGAAGGCGGGTGGGAACTGGGAGAGGGCTCACCGAGTTGAGTTCTGTGCGTA
This sequence comes from Muscardinus avellanarius, assembly GCF_963383645.1. NCBI lineage: Eukaryota > Metazoa > Chordata > Mammalia > Rodentia > Gliridae > Muscardinus > Muscardinus avellanarius. The sequence goes on along the minus strand of NC_137795.1, from coordinate 36,981,794 downwards.
TGTATGCCTCTCACCCTGCACTTCATCAAGATATATAATTACGGTGCACCAAAACAACAATAACAACATCAACAACAAAACAAAAGCCATGGACCAGACTCAAACTGTCTCAGGTACCCTTCAATCAATATTTCTGAACTTCTAATTATTATACCAAACCTGTTTACATCAATTATGTGTATCTGTCTGTATGTGTGTATAATCTTTTTATAACCTTCTTTCAGCAAAACTTAACATATTTTAAAATTTATAATATAGCTGTATATTTTTATAAAGTCTGGTTCTGTATAACTTTCTCTTCATTTTGCTCCAAATTCATCTCATGTGTACATTCATTCTATTTCCAAAAACCTTTTGCTATTCCTATCTCTAAGACATTTTTATTCAGCAAAACACATCTAAAATAGATTCCATCTACATTCACTTATGTAACCAACCATATTTATAATTTATATTTCCAAGCACATTTCTTTCAAGAATTATTTAACATTTATCCATTGTTAAAATGTTTTCAAAAGCCAACTCTCAAATACTGTAAAAGCTATGACTAAATACACTTTCCTACATAAAAGGGTTAAAATGACTAACATTTAAAGTGCGTGCGTCAGTATACATGCCAACTCACAAATAATATTAAAAGTAATTTAATAATATGAGTAAGTTTTTATGAGGCACACAGTTTATGTACTTAATATAGAAAAGATCTGATAAATTATGTTAAATAATTGTACCAATAAAATAATAAAATATGAGATCAAAGAACTCACAGCAAAAAAAGAATTTATTGAGCATTGCTTACATTTAAATGTATAAAATGTATTAAAGATGGATTTCTATGTCCTCATATATAAAATGTTTTTAATAATAATAATGACAGTAAATGGATTAGATATGGATTATAGATCTACAGATTAATATAAATTCCCTAGAAGGTGTTTAACAATAAACATTAAGATACTAATAGGTTCAAAGCCAGCCTCAGCAACTTAGTGAGGTTCTCAGCAACTTAGTGAGATGCTGTTTCCAAATAAAATATAAATAGGTCTGGGAGTATAGCCCAGAAGAATAAGGCCCCTGGGTTCCTTCCTCAGTACCAAAAAATAAATAAAAAAAAAGATACTGATAGTCAATTATTTAAATCTTCCTGAAATTAGAATTCCTTGGGTTCAAGTTGTTAATCTGCTATTTGCCTGCTATGTAATCCCAGCAAATTACTTTACCAATCTTTGCCCACCTTTCGATATAAAGGGGATCATAAAAATCATCTTAATAAGTGGTTGTAAAATAAATATATAACATACACATGCATTTTGGCACATTTTCTGGCAAATGATAAGTGCTCTTCAGATGAAGAACATCATTCTTTCCTCCCTCTTTCTTTTCTTCTGGCAATAATTATAAATGCAAACAAATCTCAAGTGTTCACTTAGCCAAGATTTTATTTCTAGAAGTAAAATAATAGGGCATTGGTTTAGTATATTATGTCACATTCATACAGTGAAATAATAAAGCAATATTATATAAAAAATTAAGTTACTTCATAAAATTGCTCAGCAGTTTTCAATATTCCAAATAATTGGCTTGTATAAGTATTATGCATTTCGTTATCATACTTTTGTTTACATGTATCTAGGGAGGGTTATGTGTAAGGGTAGGTTTTTACAAGTGCAGACCATGCATGAGCAAAGGTTACTTGTGTGCATGTGTGATAGTGTATATGTATGCAGAGGCACAGAGAAAGAGCAGAAACCTGGAAACATTTGTTTATTAAAAAACATTTGATAATTTCCTGAAATAAAGCAGATTCACTAACTTTGGTGATAAAAAGAACACGCACAAGCCAGGCACGGTAGTGCACAATTGTAATCCCAGTACTTGGGAGGCTGAGACAAGAGGATTGCAGGTTCATGGCCAGCCTCAGCAACTTCTTCAGGCCCTGTGCAACTTAGTGAGACCATGTTTCATAATAAAGAATAGGCCGGGCATGGTGGCACACGTCTGTAATCCCCATGCTTGGGAGGTAGAGACAGGAGGATCGCACAGGTTCGAAGCCAGCCGCGCTGGCTTAAGAGACCCTGTTTCCAAATAAATATATTATAAAATAGGTCTGGGAGTATAGCCTGGAGGTAGAAGGGTTTCCAGGAGCCCCAATACTACCAGAAAATAATAAAACAAAAGAATAAAAAATAGGGCTGGGGATGTAGCTTGGAGGTAGAATGTCCCTGGGTTCAATTCCCAGTACCAGGAAAAAGAAAAAAAAAGCACGAACTTTTGTCATAAAAAATTGACTTTTACCTCACAAGTAGAAAATAATGCCACAAAGAGATGGTGCCATGGGATGTAATAATGATATTAATTTTTACAAGGAAGAGAGATCAGGCTTTCCTGCTAAAAATACATTGGAACTGAAATCTGAAAGAAAAGCAGAGGGCAAGTAGAGGAAATAGCTCAGGGCATACCAGAAGGTGAAAAGAAGCACAGGAATTCAGTGTGGCTTCACAGATGAGTCAGGTCCTCAGTAAGGCTGGAGAAGCAGGTGTGTGACTGAAAATAATGGTGCTTATAGGATGTTCTTAACATTTGAGGAAGTGGTTGCCTAGCTAAAATGATCAGAGATCTGTTAGGAAAATATCACACTACCAACAAACTGAATAAAGCAAAAGTTAGCAGGGACTACCGTGGAGCCATTTGAGAAATGCAAGTTTGAGGTGATTGAATCTTGGACTTAAATGGGGTTGGTGGAAAGGGTCTATGGATCTAGGATCCACCTAAGACACAGAACTGAAATGATACCATAGTGGGTTGGATATGGAGAGAACAATCTGGAGACAATATCCTGTCTATCTCATGTAGCTATGGGAATAAAAAATATCAAATTTTCAGCACTTAGCATAAGGCTAGGAACAGATAGACACTGATGTTTAGTGAGAAGAACTGGTAAAAGTAGCTTATAAGACCTTACCTTGAATAACAAGATGAATAGCATGCTGTTTATGGAGATGGGAAATGTTGGGACAGGGTCATGTTTGATGGATAAGATCAAAAATTCAGTTTTGAACTTGATCTTGAATCACTTTTAAAATATCCAAGAAGGTATGCCAGTGAGGAATCTGGAAATAAAGCTGTATCTCAGAAGAGAGATCTGAATTGTATGTAACAGTTAAGGATTACCTATGAGGTTGATAAAGCTAAAGATGAAAGGGCCCGAAATACATGTGGAGACACTGAAGGTAACAGAGAAAAAGGCTGAAGGAAGGATAGAGCAAGAATGGCCAGAGAGCCGGGTGTGGTGGCGCAAGCTTGTAATCTCAGCATTTGGGAGGCTGAGATGAGACCAGAGGATAGCGGTTCGCAAACAGCTTCAGCTACTTAGTGAAGCCCTCTGCAACTCAGTGAGACCTGGCTTCAAAATAATAAAGAATAAAAAATAGGGCAGGGGGTGTAGCTCGGAGGTCAAATGCCCTTAGGTTTCATTCTCAGACGTGCAAAAAAAGAAAAGAGTGGCTAGAGTATCATAGTAGGTAATTTGAAAAAGTGTCTAAAGAAACATCCAATTGAAAGTAATCTTCCTGAGAACTCATATTGCCTGGACATAAGAGTTTCCACTGAAGAAACAGATGGGTGGCATTGGTGTCTGTAGCAAAAATGATGGGTGTATAGACAAGATTTATTAGACTTGAGTTGTGAAAATAGAAAATATAGATAACACTGTCAGCATTTTGACCACAGAAAGGAGAAACCATAAAAGGTATTAAATAGAAGGACATAAAAGGATCTCTACTATAGATCAGTAAATAAGGTGACCTGAGGGAATGGGAGGAGGGAAGAGGGAAAGTAAATTTTTTTAATGGGACATAGTTTTGTGCATAGGAAGAACCAAGATTTGCTCTGAAAAGTAAAGGCTAACTCTAAGCCTTTTTATTCAGCATTTAAAAAAATCTACTATTTATTTTCAACACTATTCATATTGTTTTTAACATATCATGTATTCTTTAGGATTACAGAGTTGGCATCTTTCAGAGATATCTCAAGAAGGAAAGATTAAATATTTTCTAGCAAAACATGAGAACTTTTAATACATATCAATAAAAGGAGGAAATAGATGACCTGGGGGTGAATATTTATCATTTTCAAATCCCTTGAACTTAGAAAGCAAACATTCGCTCTAAGAGCCTGGGATGGCACAAGTCAGAGATAAGTGGGTACAAGCAATCTGAAGGGCAATAGGCAAAGTTCATCCTCTGAAAGCAGAACAGAGCAGGCTTTAGATTTTAAAATTATTAGAACAATGAAAAATAAGCGAGAAAGAAAAATAATCCTATGGTATTAGGTTATTTCAATATTAAATGACATACAAATTTTCCTGAAGATAGTATACTATGGTAGAACAGAAAAACAAAAACAAAAAGAGCCCTTCCAGAGCAGTCAGGGACAGGGTTTGGTCTTGTCTTAGTTAATAATAAAAGAGTAGTTTCTTCGATAAGTCGTTTAATACAAACTTTAGTTTCTTAATATGCGTAAAGAATTTCCCTAAATTAACTACGTTTCTTGCAACATTCAAATTCTGTGCTAATATTATTGTAAGATAAGGATATGCATGCTGTAAGAAAAAAATACATTGATTTAACCTTAAGTATCTGTGTAGCATGATGCTATCAAAACTTTTTATTGTAGGTCTCTGTGAAAATGGGGTTAAAAGCTACACACATTCTTTGGCTTATTTCTAAATAGGTTGTCAGGGGTGTGAAATGACATTCTCCAGCTTCAGGGATGTGTGAAGGGTACTTAACATTTCTGACAAGCTGAGTCATTTGACATTATTCCCTCCGAAACTTATCTATTAAAATCCTATCTCTTGTGCACATAATTTTTAACAACTACATAAAATTTAAATACTCTGAAGCAGGTAGCTAGTCATTTTGAGACTTTTTGATGTGATCTATGTTTAAGTGAGTACTGTAAGGTCTCAGTAGAGAATAGTTTTAAAAGCTAAAAGGTGGTTTTTATAAGTAAACAAGTTAGAAGGGCATATAAAATAATAAATATGTAATATATGAAGTGATTACAAATGAATGTTTATCCTTTTTCAATTTATTTTCTGATGAATGTTAAAATTAATTTGTTTTACTTAATAACGAATAAATTATTAGCTTTGAGTCAAATGATATTCATGTATTTATAAATAAAGATTTGCTTTGATTTTATTACATTTAAGTAAATAAAACTCTATGATGATAGTGGGGTATGGTGGCATCTGCCTGTAATCCTACTATTTGGGAAGCAGAGATAGGAGGACCACAGGTTCAATGACAGATGCAGCAACCTAATGAGACCCTATTTCAAAATAAAAATTAGAAAATAAGGCTAAGGGTGTAGCTTGGAGGTAGAATGCACCTAAGTTCAACTCCCAATAATAATAATAATAAAAAAATCTATGTTTCTTATCAGTCATGGTTTATATAACTGAAAAAAAAAACTTCTGAAAATTTGGAAAGCAAGAGAGACCCACTCCTACTCTAACATTCCTTCTTAGTTTTGTAAAATACACGCTGCATGTAAAATCTATGCCTTCAGAATTTCTTTACTGGTTATGACCAAAACTTTACCTTTGACTCCAAGTCCTTTCTTAAAGAGTTTTAATTAGTTCGTTTTTACATCTTCATGGACATTTATTCAACATTTTCTTTCAAAATTTTTTTCAAGTTGCAACCGATGTATTCAATGGACAGGTTGGTCTGCTCACCAGGCCATCACTACCTTTGTGTAAGCAATCCAATAACATTGCCTTCTAACAGTTGTCATGCATTTTATTGGATTTAAGAATACACATATCTCACAGAAATAATTAGGGGTACAGAAACATTATTGTTTTTTCTAATAAATTATTGTGTGACCTTGGAGAAAATACTAAATTTCTCTGTGACCCAATAAGTTATGGTATCAACTATGTGTTTTTTTAAATTCCACCCCCTCTAAGTTTCAGGATTGTGCATTTTTAAATATAATTATGACTACGCCCATGATTTCAGAGTTCTATTTAAGCTTGCTTTAGGGTTGTTATATATAGATAGATACTATGTTAGAACAAAACAAAAACTGGTAGATAACCATCAGCTTTTTGCATGTTTACATAAAACACTTCAGGAAACATAACAAAAGGTGGAGTTCTTCTGGCATGATGAGTTAAGCTATAACATTTGATTGACAGGAGGTGGCACAATTATGAGGTGTCCACTAATCAGGGTATAATATTTGAGATATACTCTGAATAACTTCTGGGTTTGTGTAAACTTAAAAATCTATTCCTGAGCATCAGTAGGAATTGATAAGTATCATTTAAAATAATTAGAGGCCATACACAGAATGATTTAGGAAACTTTCTAAATAAAAATCTTCAGTTGTATTTTGTTTGACTTTTTACATCAACCTGTGAGAACTGGGAAGTATAATAAATTGTTTCTGGAAATTTTTTACTTTTTCCCTTATAAATTATGCATTTATCTTATTCTCAATGTCAGCAAATAATTAAAACAAACTTCATTCAGTAAAGTTTACCTTCTCTAAAACTTTGGATGAGCAAGATTGTCTGAATAGCTGTCTTTCGTATATTTGAGATTATACACTGTTCAGTAATGAAAAAGAAAAAAAAATTATCCAGTTTAAATGAAAACCACCTTAAATATGTTACATACTTATTTGTTTAAAATATCTAGGAAGCTAAAAGTATAAGTAAATTTAGGCTTGCATATAACTAAGTCACCATTTGCTTATTAATGAATGCAGCTTTCTGTACCATAGTGGTGTTTGTAGAATACATGTATATTTATATATGATACCTATGCATATATTTATAAATATACTTAAATTAAAATTGTATATAAGTAAACATATGTATCATGTAATTTTCTGTGAAATAATACATATTTATGATTGTAAAACATATGCATATATAAGCATATATATACATAATCATATTTTGATTGCAGGGTACATAATATAAATTTCCTCTAGTTAAATTAATAAAACATATAATGAAAAGTGAGGTATAGTGTCTGAAATGAAGCAACTACTCTATAAATATTACCTATCATTACTATTAATGATAAACTAACAGTTTATTTCAATCTGTTATTTTCCAGTGTGCTATCATTCTACTGCAAACATAAATAACAAACAATTGTGTACTATGTTGAAAACTGGGTTAGCTTTAGATTCTAAGTACCTAGGCTTAATCCTGGATATGATACTTAATTTCTATTTTAATTTCATTCACATTTTTACCCTCTGAACTTGTTGACAGCAGCACGGGCAGTAATAGTGCTATAATAGTTACCTCACAGACTTGTAATGAGAAGTAAGTTAAAAATAAATGTGATGAAAATATTTATGAAATGGTCCATCACAAAGCAGCCAAGGAGAAGAGTTAAACGAACCTGAGATTAACAAAGGAGATTGCTTCTTGAAGTAGAAGTATTTGTAAAGATTCACAATTCCTTATGCTCTGTATGTAATACACATCGTGAAAGAGGGGCTCATTTCCATTATAAAGTTCTTCAAATGAGATTATTGTAATTGAAAGAATAGAAAGGAGGATGTTAGACTCTAATGTTGGACAAGAATGGGTTTGTGCTAAAAAAATCCTTTACACAATTATAATAAATTATTTTACTCAAAGTAATAATGTTATTATAATTAATAACTAATAAACCAGTGGAAAATTATCTCTCTGATGGGGAGGAGATAAAGTATACAGCTAGTTTGAATAAATTCTACTTAACATGTGTCCTAGACTAGAACTTATAGAAAATATGAATAAAACTATGTTGTGTACACAATTTTGCTAGTACATATACATGTAAATATACTCCAGAATAGTTTTTGTCCAATTTTCAGTTAACTATAAAACTGTTAGGTTTTAGATATACAAACTGAATTTTGCAAAAGTTTAAATACTCATGCCTCTTAGCTTTTAGTTATAATGAAGGAGATTGTGACCAGCTGGTTATATTTGTTATGTAACTAAAGAGAAGGTAAAAATATGTTATTTTGTGAGATCTTGGTGACCATCACTAGTCTTGATATTCTCTTTGAAGCTGTGTTGAAACTGCAAGGTAAAAGAACCCAATTTGAATATATATATATTCAATTGAATATATATATATATATATACACAATTTGAATATATATATACATATATATGATATTATATAATATATATTATATAATTTATATTCAATATTTATATATATATATACATATTGTAATAGAGCTGATGGTACTCCAGGAAGATTGAACCAGGCCATGAGCAGGAAAATAAACAATGACACTGGCATCCAGATGCCCAGTTAGCTCTATGTGACCCACACTGTGGAAATATGAACTATAGGAAAATGATTACTAAATATCAAAAGCATTAGTCTTGTTTTGTGATGATTAGAGACAGCCGACTCAAAAATCTTGTGTCCATATTGTGGTCCATGGGTTTTTAAAAAGAACCATTCTCAACCAGATCAACAGCAAAATGAAACTTGCACTGGTTAATGTTTGGGAAATGGGAGAGAGACATCTAACTTCTTAAATAATGTTAACTTGTACTGCGGTACTTTTATTTGCCACATATATTTGAGGCTTTAAGTATATCCAACTTGAAACTTCGAAGCTCCATATCAATAGCATTCTTTTAACATTTTGACATTCTTAAAAATTTTCTCACTAAAATACAGCCCTAGGCATAGAAAACTTATGTTTAAAAAAGCCTTATTCTAATAAAAATAAATGAGCATAAAGAACCTGAAAATGATTTAATAGAGAAAATAAAACCTATCCTGGGATTTATTAAAATTGAATTTAGGTGGTAGTATTTTAACTATGATATGGTGAAGAAATATTTGAATCTTGTAACTTTTCTCACTGGTCTTCAGTGGGCTAAAGATAATCTGCAAGACAGTTTTCAGATTTCAGCTTCATCTCATTTATTAATATGACTCCTAGTAAAACACTAAAAATTTTGGGTAAAATAGCTTTCTGTTTACTATTAAGAAAGCAAACTTTATGAGTCTCCCGTCATTATTTATTTCAGGTCCAGTAATTTTTCTTATGCTTCCACACTGAGAAATGAATCCTCTTAGTAGACTCAAAGGTAAAGGTGAAAGCTGCTCTCCTTTACCTTCCTCCCTACTCATGAAAGAAACTCAGTGCTGAAGTCCTTTTGGAAGCTAAGACATAAATGACTGCATTCAGTTTCACTTATCTTAAATCTGAAATTGTTTCAGCCATACAACAATGATGATGAGATACTGTTCATTTTCAAATATTAAGTTATGAAATTATTATACTGCTGATGAAAAAGAAAAAAATGCTCAGACTTTAAAAAACATGTGTGTTTATTTTAATACTTAAAATAATTTTTTGTGGTTCACTTGTTCAATCATTAAAAAGTTAATAAAAATCCTAAAAAAAGAGTGGCTTGGATGATCAAATACTCTCCAATAGTCAGTCCTATACCTGCAACTAACTAGTTGTTTGATTATAAGCAAAATGATTTTTCCTCTTCTGTAAATAATAGAGATAAATAAATGGTGATAATTTGCTTAGGCTTGTATAAAATAATTTATCTTTAAAAACACTTATTACATTAGTTATTACTAGTCTTGTTATTTATATTTTTCAGTTAAATAAAGTAGGTAATATTTATTTTAAAATTGTTATACCCAAATTCTGGGATCCCAGGGTGACAGAGACCATCATCACACAATAATGCAAAGGCAGGAAGGGGGGTTTATTGGGAGACTAGCTTGAACTAAGGTCCAAGTCCCTCCAATGCAATGGAGTCTTGACAAGCACCCCGAGTCTTTGTTTCAAGGCAGTTTTATACATTTCAGTCACTCAGACTGTGATTTACAAAGGAGTTATCTTTAAACCAAAAGGAATTTTTACTGCTGTTATCACAAGCAAGGACAGGATACTTGGTGCCTCCCATTTGGTTCGTGCCTCCTGGGGTTGGTTGGAAGTTTTTCATCCTGACCCAGGTGCCAAAACTGGCACTTGACTCTTAGTTGTATTCCTGAGACTTAGGCCTAGCATGTTTGCTGTATGGATGAAGCCTGTCATGGCCCCACTTTGGTCCTACAAAAATAAGTTATTCAAATGTCCTGGGTCAATTGCCTCAGGAATTTTTCATCGATAAAAAAGAAAATGTTTGGCTTTTCAACCTTTATCAATGGAAAACATTTCACGCAGTCTCAAAATATAATTTATATAGACATTTTATTGGGTAAAGTTCTTTTTAAAAGGTCTAAAATAAGAATATGGTGATAATGGAAAAGAATGTTTAGAATCAACACTGAATGGGCACAAAGAGCAGGGTTGTAATTAGCCATACTTAGAGACAGTTAGCTAAAGAAAATACACCTCTGGGAGAAACTCTAACTTCTGTTACTATTTTCAAACAAATACGGGATTCAAAAGTACCTATTTCAGTGCTGATATTAAATGTCTCACCATGTTTCCATTATAAACCCTTCTTTCAGGAGCTTATAACTAGGTCATAAAAATTCACTTCAGATACTCCTTAGCATCCAAAAAAGCTATTACAGCCTCCTGGGAAATAATAAGCATATTTATAGAATATATATAAATATCGATATATTATGTTTACCTATTTTTAAAAATGCACTTGTGACAACTAATCTCCTTCATCAGTTGGCTGAATCATATTACTTTCTTCAGTTTCATTAAAAAAGACAATTAAATTCAGTCTCCTTTCAATTGTTTCTAAATATGATTAATCTAGTAACAACCAAGTATCCTGGTACTTCAGAATTTGTTTGCTGGACTCTAAAACTTCAAGGGAAGGGTAAAACCTCTTCACTGGGAAGTGATATTAATTTTTTGGTTTATTTTATGTTTTGTTATTATTGGTAATTTATGTTTCAAAAATTGTGTACAATAGAGAACTCTGATTTTAAGTCAGAGAAATGAAGAGACGATAAAAAAATTCATATGTGTCTTACATTATTTCTTTAGAATCCAGAAGGTTTGAAATCCACGGACATTTCAGTTTGATAAAATGCAATCTATTTTTCCCCAGGTATTCACATATAGTACCAAGGGAATACAGAGACCTCCCATTGCTTTATTAATTTTAAATATTAAAGGACTCACTTGAAAAAAATCTTTGTTGTGTTTATTTGATAGTATAGTCTTAAAATTCTCTTTATCTCACAGTATTATTATGTTTTTTTTATTAACCATTGAAAAGTTCTCTCCATTAAGACATTTTTGTACCAAATTCTATGATTGTCATGTATAATATTGGGATGCTATAAATGCTATAGATAAAATAAATTCTTCACAAGCTATAATGCTGCTGCTGACAAGTAATAACAATAATACAGGCAATGATACTATAAGCACTCATTAATAGTACTTTCTATATTCCTGGTATAGTGTTAAGTTCTTTATATGTACATCTCATTAAATCTTTGGAATTACTATGAGGTTAATCATATTCCATGGGAAAGTAGGAACTAAGGAGAAAATGACTGATGCAATATGATTTAGCTAAATATTATCAGTGCTGGGACCCAAATTATATTCTGAGGATGAAGCCCATATTTTATAAATCAAGATCTACCTATTTTTCTACTGAAGAAGAAAATTATTATGGTTTTTTTGAAATAAATATTCTAATAGTTATAGAATAGCTGGCCCAAATTATACATGAAAAACTAGACAATAATACAGTTAGATTACAAAAGGGTAAACAGAATATTTCTATGCTATTGTTTTTAAATGAAAATCATTTTTTTGCCATTGAAAAACTAGCTTTTCAATCTGCTACACACCTCACCTTGTTATTTAATTACAAAATCCAAGATAAAAAATAATGACCTATCTTGAAAATAGCTGTCACAAAGAATAATGCTATTTACCTTTCGAAATTTTCAATGATATATTAATTACATGAAAACTAATAAAATTATATGACATTTAAGAAGTTTTAAGTGGTTTTCTAACTAGTGTAAAAACATCTTTAGTCATTACAAAACAGGTTTTCAAATATCATCTGGCCCATAATTAGTAGGAAAAAAGGCCAATGAATCTAGGTATAGATACACAGATATACTTTCTATTTAATTGTGCAATTTCTGCCTACTAGCTAATTGGCTTGAATATATTTTGAGAGGCTTAGCAATAGTTTTGTTAACTTCTAATTCATGGTACTATAATTTAATATGGTGTTGGGATAACTCATAAAAGGTGAATGTCTAAAAAATTAACTAAAACCATTGACATTTTACATAATGATTGCACCATTAAAACCACTGACACACATTTACCACTTAGAACCTTAGAAAATCACTCTTGCCTTTTTGTTTGCTTCATGGCAATATACTGAAATTAAAACTCATCTCCGTTTCTTCTATTCTTTTCTCTCATATTATTTTTCTCCTTGTACATTGTGCTTCCACTTTCATTGCTCAAGCCCCGATATTTAACCTTTTGGGTGTACTCAGTGCCTGCCCCATTTTTCTTTCTGATCACTCTGCTCCTGTTACATAGGCCCCCTCACCTTAAATACTCCAAGCCTGAATCTGTCTCTGACTCTTCATACCAGTTCTGCCCCTTGTTCAAAATATTTTTCCTTTCAATTTCTACCTGTCACATCTCTTCCACCTTTTAAAAGTCTCTGCACAAACATCGTTTAACAAAAGACCTTTCCCTGGCCACCCTATATAAAAGAATTAACTCTGTCACTCTCTGGTAACTTTATTATATTAATATTATCCAATTTTATGTTATTGGCATTCTCCTTAATACATTGTTTATGCTATTCTGTAACCTTCAGAACAATTCTAAAAGGTAGCTTTTATTATTTCTCTATCATATTGAAGCCTGGGGAATATAAGTAATTTACTAAATTTTACATAACACACAATAGGTAGAGTTTAAAAATCAAAATGGACCTCTAGATTTGTTAGCCCTTGTTCTCTATCATAGTGTAAGCTAATTTATTCTTTATAACTCTATTAAATCCAAAACCAGAAAACGTGAGGTTCAAGTGTTTAGGACAATTGTCTGGGGTCACATAATGAGTAAGTGGGAAAGTTCTAAGTGGTTGGTAAAATCTGGCAATTTCTCCTCTGCACCGCACAGCCTGCCTAGGGAAGAGTCCATATCCATGTTGCCAGTTCACCAGCCATAGACAAGACATGTATTCAACATTTGTGTTCTGGGCTTTTCTATTTGTTAACTTACTCAAGTTTCATATAAATAAATATTTATTTCAAATCTAAGATTGGATGATGTAGGTATACACATGATATTGAATATTGACTTTATCCTAGAAATATCTTAGTGTGGACCTGCTTATTTACATGATTCCCAATAATTTTTCTGTCTTGTACTTGCTAATATTATATACTCTTCAAACAGGCTATTAAACTCTCTTTATTCGACATCCATACTTGATTTGAATCAAGATCCCTAGAATATAGTAACTATGACATTTATTTCTGTGTATATTGGGGGGAATGTGGGATTGAATTTGGGGATGTTTTACTGCTGTCCTACAGTGCTAGCCCCCCCCTCTTTTTACAACAGGGTTTCTCTAATTTACTAGGCATTGCGCTAATATCTATGACCTTCCTGTCTTTGCCTTCCAAGTACTGGGTTTATATGTCTGGACAACTGTGCTCAGCTATAAAATGCCTTGAATATATTTCAACCACAACATAGAATATATACATTTAGAATCTTTTCAATTTGTCATTATACAAATACCACACACACATGCACACACACACACACACACACACACACACACACACACAAACACCCCTACTCATTGCCTGTACGTTTAAGAAAAGATGAAGGTCAATTAAACCATAAATTTGCTTTATGTACAAATCAGCCTGTACATATTTAATTGTCACAGGTAAAAAATAATACCATGTATATACTTTAGTCAAATAAAATCTTGACATAAAGAGTACACATTTAAAAATATATGCAAAGATGCATCAAGCTACTATTGGTACACCTACATTCAACACATAGATTCAACTAACTATAAGCAATAATCCAATAGTCAGATTAAAGTCATTGAAATAGCCGGGCGTGGTGGTGCAAGCTTGTAATCCCCGCGCTTGGGAGGCAGAGACAAGAAGATCGTGCAGGTTCGAAGCCAGTCGCACTGGCTTAAGAGACCCTGTTTCCAAAGAAAAAGTATAAAATAGGTCTGGGAGTGTAGACTAGAGATAGAAGGGTTTCCAGGAACCCAGTATCACCAAAAAAAAAAAAAAAATCATTGAAATAGAACTTTATTACAAGAGCAATATCTCTTGCTTTGAGAATAAGCATTTCAATTTTGTCTCAGCATTTATGTAACAGCAGGAGAGAGTAGACATGTTATGCTGTGATAACATCCTGCAGTATGTCATTGACATTATCCTGTAATTAGACTTGCATTAAAGATGATTAATATTGTTTTTGGTGCCTAATCAGTGCAATCCTATATCAGCATATACAAAAATGAATACCTTAAGTAATTTTAAATCAATGCTAGCTGTAACAGTTTTGGTCCACTCCCTTTAAAACCATTTCAACTCATATAACAACAAAAATCACAACAAAAACATTCTGTCCACCTCTTTTTAAGATTTTTAAAAGGAAAAAACCACTAGTGTTTAGATTGTTAAGATCTAATTTTAATCTAATTAACCTCAATTTTTGCTTTATTTTGTTTCTTAATCTAGATTTCATCCACTATTGTGGCTATAGTTTGTAGCTACATTAATTAATAGAAAATTTAATATTTGTTTTAAGAAGAGTACACTGTAAGCTAGTTTCATGTGTAGTCAATCTAACATTTCATGAAGTACATCACCCCAAAAACCTATAGGCCTGAAAGAAGCTGGTTCTGTTTGCTATTGGCAACACAAGTCCTTTGCAATGGAAATTTTCTATTTGTTCATAAAAATAAAATTAGATTTATAAATTTATAAACTAAACAGTGATTTAAAGCCAAGTAGTCTGTATGTGAGACTTATGCATTCAAAACCCAATGCTTGAGATGAGCATGGTGGTGTGTGCCTATAATCCCAGTACTTGGGAGACTGAAACAAGAGGATTCCAGATTCCAGGCCCGCTTCAGTAATTTAGGGAGACATTCAGCAATTCAGAAAGACTGTTTCAAAATAAAAAGGACTGGGAATATAGTTTGGAATGTAGAATGCCCCTGTGTTTAATCTCTACTACTAAAAATCCTCTCCTAAAACAAAAAACAAAACAAAACATAACAAAACAAAAAAACCCAAACAAACAACAACAAAAATCTGATGATTTATTGTAATGTTAAGATTATTATTATTTTTTTTTTTTGGTGGTACTGGGTTTCCTGGAAGCCCTTCTACCTCCGGGCTACACTCCCAGACCTATTTTTACATTTTTATTTGGAAACAGGGTCTCCCAAGCCAGCGCGCGGGACTGGCTTCGAACCTGCGCGATCCTCCTGTCTCTGCCTCCCAAGCGCGGGGATTACAAGCGTGCGCCACCACGCCCAGCTAATGTTAAGATTATTGAAGTAGTAACATTCATGTGCAGCTAGCAGGCAGTAGTAGATCAATAAAGTTTATCAAATGAATGCATCTAGCTTCTGAATGGCTTCATTGTGCAAAAAACCAAACCAAACCAACAAACAAAAATCCCCATACACCATAATTAAGGGTCATAGCTAGAAATAATATATCTTTGTGTATTAGTCAAGGTTCTCTAGAAGAAAAGAATTCATAGAATATGCATAACATAAAAGAGATTTATCAAAATGGCCTACACATTGAGAAACTGTGTAGTCCCAAAGTGGCTACCTATATACCAGAGAGCTGGTGATGTAATCTTCATAGGGAAATGAAGTAGAGCACACACATGGTACATCCAGGTAAATGACTTGTCCTGGAACTGTCGATGAAACTAAATTTACGGTAAAGGGCTAATTAATCAGCTGGAATTAGCAGAGCATTCAGATGATGTCATGTTCATTGCCTGCTTTAAGTCAGGCATACTACTAAAATTTGGACCAGAAAACAGAGTGCAAATTTTTTTTTTTTTTTGAGGGTCTGGGGATGGAACCCAGGGGCATTCTACCTCTAAGCTATACCCCCAGCCCTATTTTTTATTCTTTATTTTGAAACCAGGTCTCACTGAGTTACAAATGGCCTCACCAAGTAGCTGAGGCTGTCCTTGAACCACGATCCTCCAGTCTCAGCCTCCCGAATGCTGGGATTACAAGTGTGCGCCACAATGCCCAGCTAAGTGCAAAGATTTTTAAAAATTTACAGTTTTGCCAGAAAAGTGTGTGTGAAGTTGGAACTAAGAAAAGTACTATTTATGAAGGGAAGTTAAATAGCTTGTACAAAGACAAAAGAAAGAATGCAGACGGGGCAGTTCAGGAGTCAAGAAAAACGTGCCAGTCACAGGCCTGAAGATGCAGCTTTGATTCAAGAGGACCCAGCTCCTGCTTGAGTTAACTACAGACCTTGACATGATCCACATGGTGCTGATTCTGCAGGACTGCTGATGCTGGAGTGAAGGAGCTATGGAAATTTCTATTCAGATTTCAAAAGAACGCCTGGGAGGTCAGTTAGAGTGGTTAGAATCCCTGTGGGTAGGCTCAGATGGAGCAGTGTGTGGAGTTGTGAGGGTGAAGCTGAAAAAGCAGAGACTTCAGAATTAAGAAATGCCAGGAATGTGGAACATCTGCCAAGGAAGCTATAAGCTGTGGGTATAATTTATTGTTGATGTTTTTATTATCTGAGAATACTTTGGACCCTAAAAAATCGGACTGTTTTCTATATCAAATCTATACTAAGGCTGAGACAGGAGGATCGCGCAGGTTTGAAGCCAGACTCAGCTACTTAGTGAGGCTCTCAGCAACACAGTGAGACCCTGTTACCAAATAAAATATAAAATAGGTCTTGGCTGGTAGTGGTGGCGCATGCTTGTAATACCCGCGCTTGGGAGGCGGAGACAGGAGGATTGTGCAGGTTCGAAGCCAGCCTCAGCTACTTAGTGAGACCCTGTTTCCAAAAAAAAAAAAAAAAAAAAAAAAACCAATAATAATAATAATAGGTCTGGGAGTATAGCCTGGTGGTAGAAAGCACCTGGGTTCCACCCCCAGTATCACACACACACACAAAAAGGATACAAACAAACCTATACTAATTCAATTCATTCATCTGTTGATGGGCACCTTGGCTGTTTCCATTGTTTGGCAATTGTGAATTATGAAACTATGAACACAGATATGCATGCATTAATTTGGTAGTTTGGTTTCCATATTTTTGGGTAGATGCCCAGAACTGGTATTGCTGGATCACATGGTAGGTTCCTTTCCATTCTTCTGAGGAACCTCTATACTTTCCAAAGTGATTGCTTTCATTTGCAATCCCACCAACAATGTTTTAGAGTTCCCACTTCTCCACATCCTTGCCGGCATTTGTTGTTGTTTGTGTTCTGAATGATTGCCATCAACAGACAAATGCATTACAAAACTATGGGATATGTACACAATGAAATTTTACTCAGCAATAAAGAAGAACAAAATTACATCATTTACAGGGAAATGAATGGAACTGACAAACATTATGCTGAGATTAGTCAGTCACAAAAAGTAAGAAATTGGATGCTCTCCCTAATATGTGGAAGTTAGGGAGAAAATGGATGACGCAACTCTAGATGAAGAAGGAGAAACTATTAGATGAGAAAATGAGGTGACCAAACTGAGGAGGATGGGAGGGGGAAAGAGGGAAATTCCTTAACATACATGATGTACTTTCACAATTATATCAAAGTCAATCACTAAGCCAAACATGAGGAGGGAAGGGAAAGGAATGGGGAGGGAATCGAGGAAGGGCTAAATGAGTGATGTATGCATGTATGCCTCTACCATCTTGTACCTCATTAATATGATGCAAGACTACAATGCAGCAATACAAGAATTTAAAAAATAAAAAATATAAAAATAGGTGTCTGGGAGTATAGCCGGAGGTAGAAGGGTTTCCAAGAACCCCAGTAACACTAAAATAAATAAATAAATAAATAAATAAATAAATAAATAAATAAAGATAAATAAAAATAAAAGGCTAAAAATCTATATTAATTTCTGTAAAATTTTCTTAAATTGTATCTTTGTATATATTTTTAAATTTTTGAATTATGTAGTTGTTTTCCATCTGAACATTAATTATATGTAGGCTTATTCATTTGTTAAACTATCAATCAAAAGTAGCAGGGAATTATTTACTCATTATATGCTCACTACTGTTCTTGTCTTTATGTTTAATGCCTTTTTCTGTCATAAAATATAAAGTTTTTGTCATATATATTCAATTTTTTCCACAATTAGGTTGTTTTTCTTTTATTCTTATTCTTTTTGCTTACACCATGAGTTCTATTTTCTGAGCCCTTTAAGACTTGTAATATTGTTTTTTGTAATGTACCCATTTTAACTATGATTTCTATAACCATTTTGTTTCATATTTCACATCTTTCTTGATCTTTACACATTCAGGTTTGATCTTTGTATCATTGTATATTCTGAAGTTTGGATTTTTGCTTAGATCTTTTGTTTTGAAATTTTTTGGGGGGAAGTTCTTTGAGGAGCTAAACATTCATGATAATAAGATTATTATGACTATCTCCTCATAGCAATATTTCTAGAAGGATTCTTAGGATTGCCATTTTTCTTCTTTTTTACTTTTTATTTCCTTATATTGTTCTATAGCATCTGTACTGGTTAAGTTTCTATGATATTGCTCTTAATATGAATACTGCTAGTATAGGATATCAAGGTTATCCTTCCTGTTTAACTGAAAGCTTTTTAGGACAAAATAGAAATATGTGTGAGTGTGTATATTACATTTTGCAATATCTTCTTCTTTAAACTTTTTATATTGGTACATATTAGTTGTATATAGTATTGGATCTTCAGTGGCTAATAGTTTTTGTTTTGATATTTGTTATTTCTTGGGATTTATACTATTTATATATTCAGCTCTCAGCATTCACAGATAATTAGTTTCAGGATCCTTGCAGATACAAAATTATATGGATGCTCATATCTGCTATATAAAATAGTGTAGCATTTGTAATATAGCATATAAACATTATCCCATATATGATAAATACCCTTTAGATTAGTTATAATACCCAATACAATGTAAATGATATTTTAAAAGTTGTAATCTCTAGTGTTTATGGAGTAATGACAATAAAAAGTATGTACATTCTTTTTTTTTTTTTTTGGTGGTGGTATTGGGGATAGAACCCAGGGGCCATTCTACCTCTGGGCCATACTCCCAGACCTATTTTATACTTTATTTGGAAACAAGGTCTCACTAAGTTGATGAGAGCCTCAGTAAGTAGCTGAGGCTGGCTTCTAACCTGTGCGATCCTCCTTTCTCAGCCTCCCAAGCACTGGGATTACAAGCCTGAGCCACCATGCCTGGCTCGAGTATGTACATATTTAGTGTAGACACAATTTACTACTTTTTATTTGTAGTTGGTTGGATTCATGGGAGTATAACCCATAAATATGGAAAGCTGATTGTATCTGTTTTTTAATCATGAGCATTTCACTCACTATTGAGACATGGATTGAATATGTTTTCATGTGTGTGGTATGGGAGATTAAACCCAGGGTCATTTAGTCTTTGAACTACACCTCCAACCCTATTTTATTTTTATATAAAATAAAATGTTTTATATATTGCTAAGATATCTCATCCTTGTTTTGGACCTGTGATCCTCCTGTCTCCCAAGTACTTGAGTTATAGGTATGCTCTATTATAGCTAGCTGAAATAAATCTTAATCTGCCAATTTATCATTCTTTTAATTATATTCAGACATTAAATTTGTAGTTGTTTCCTTTATACAGTTGGTCCATTATCATTATTTTAAAAATTATTGGAAACTACATATATTTTCCTAAAATCTGACATTTCATGTTTTTCTGAATGATAATTTACAAAACACTCACGCAATTTCTAGCACATTGAGTCAGCAAATGTTTGTTAAATTATGTGCCAATCTAAGCTATCTCGAAAGCTTCATTTTAGATATATACAAATGTATTTGTTGATTGAATCTTTTTTATATTTAGGTAAGCTATCTAAGAAATTCTATTCAGATATTCACAGTTTATATGAATTAATACTTTCGCACTTATGAGTAATTATTATTATAAAATTTTCAGAAAAGCTATCTATAATTGATGAAAAAACATTTATCTTACCTTATTCATACCATAAATAGCTATATAAGAATTTACATTTATTTTCTAACAACACTTCTGAAGATAATTCTAAGTTTGGTTTGAATTTTACCTGCTGGCATCTATCTAGTATTGTCTGACTCTGAGAGGATTTTTCTTTTAAGTTATTATCCCTTTAAACTGTTTTTCTAGGCTCCTTTTTCTTGTTCCTCAGTTGACATGACTTTCGTGGTCTATGGTCAATCTTTGGCTGTTTTACAATGTAGGTGAAGATGTTCTTTTCTGTACTGTCATCTGGGTCTTTGTCATTGTCATGTCTCACAGTCTTTAGCATGATTGCCTGACTCATTTCCTTCTCTGTCCTTTTCCCTGTTTTGGAATCTGAATTTGTCAAGAGCAATCACTAAACCTCTGAGCCATTATCTGTTTTATATATTAATATCTGTCACCTTTCAGGACTCCTTACACATAATTTTTTGTCTACCTCAAGTGCAATACTTGAGGTAAGACACTACTCTACTTTAAGACTACACTACTTTAAAATGTTGACACATTTTATGGACCAAAGGAATAATTTGGTAGTTGTTCCATATTATTCTTTGTAATTATTATCAAATAACAAAAATGGTTATTTGCTTGGGGCAATACTCCAAGTGCTTTAGTGGCTAATTATTATCTGCAATGAACTATTTTTCAAATTTAATTTTTCTGGTTAAAAGCCATTAAGAATTAACAAAAATATTCTGGCAACATTTTAGATAGCTCTGCACTTAATGCAATAATCGAAGTGAATGGGTTATAGTTATACTAATACAGGACTGAGACATTATTGAGAAAGGTGGAAAAAGATAATTTCTCCATTTCCCCCACTTTATGCTTCCCTCTTTATCCCTTCTTCTTTCTCTACTTTAAGCTACTCTAAATTTCTTTTCTCTATCTCAGGTGAAAAAATGAAGATACATCAGGAAGGAAGAAGGAAATATGGAGACCTAGAAACCATATTGTATGCAAAAATATAAACAAACACAAAAATAAAAGACAAGTACACTGGATGGAAGGAACACTAGTAACCATGTATGGAAAGAGTATAGTACACTGGGTGCTTTGGTGATGTTGTGAGATTCCCTTGTGAAATCTAAAATAATCATTCTCCCAGCTGCCAAGAGAGCTGATGATAGCTGGGTAGGAAGAGCCTCCTTGCTCAAAGTCAAAGCTTTTCCCAGGGAAAAGCTCATATGCATGGACTGGTTACCAGGGAAGATAACACTCTCTCTGATCTAGATTTGGATCCAAGCACTTTAACTTGCTAGCTTTGTGACCATGGATTCCTTCGCCTTCTGAGCATCTCTCGGCCCCAAAATCAGTATATGGGGGCAGCAGAAAGTTACACAAGAATTATATTCATCTAGTTATACTATGTAATTTCTTGAAAAAAATACTACATAGGTGAATGACTAAATAAGATAATATATTTAGAGCTCTTCTCAAATTGCAGAGCAGATGTGCAATAATCTCCCCTTTTAACTGTGGAAAGGAGGAAAATGAGGTTATAAAAACATAAATAGTTAACTAAAAATCTAATTACCATGTTTGCAGTATAAGATAGCTGTATTAGTCCAAGTTATGTAGCAGGACAGAATCCACAGGATATATATATATATATATATATATATATATATATATTTGTGTTTTTATATATTTAATATATATTAATATATTATATAATTATATATTATATAATTATATATTTATAATATATATTTATTATATATTTATTAATAAACTTATTTATTATAAATATAAATTTATTTATTTATAAATTTATATTTATACAAATTGATAAATTTATATTAATATAAATTTATATAATTTAAATTTTATTTAAATTTATAAATTATATATATATGATATATATATACATATATATATATATATATATATATATATATATGAAATATATCAAATTGGCTTACACACGCAGCTGTGTATTCCCAATGTGGTCACCAGCCAGAGAACTGGAGGAATGTGTAGCTGCTCAGTTCAGGAAGCTGGATCCTGAAAACACAAGGGACCAATGACTCAGCCCTCGTCTGAGAAGGAAAGGCCTATGAACTCTTTAGAGAATGGTTGGTAAGAGTTCATGCTGGAAGAGTGAAGGAGCTGAAGTTTGATGTCCTGAGTGGAAAACAACAGTAATCAATGTACCTACTCAGGAAGGATAGTGCTTGCCTTCATACTACTTGCTCTTTCTTAGGCTCAGGCTTATTGGACAGTGCTTCCTACATTCAGGGTAGGACTTTCCTCTAAATTGGCTGCTTCACGTGCCAATCATCTCATCAACACATCCCAAAGTTTCTTAGTTCTGGATGTCTCTCAGTCCAATCAAGTTTACAATCCAGATTAGACATTATCATAGTCATTTCATCTTTTCATAATCAAATAAATTGTCATTTAATTGGACTAATAATATTAAAGCTGGATAAGCAAACAGTTTGACACTACTGAGTTATTTTTATTTTGACCTGTAAATCTTAAACTCTTTGAGTTTGTAGAATCCTCCATTTTTTCTCCAAGGGTGTCCATATCCTAATCTGTAGAAACTATTAATATGTTATCCTACAGAGTCAAAGGGGCTTTGTAAATGAAATGTAAATTTAGGGCCCAGAGAGATTATTATAAATTATCTGAATGAACCAAATGTAATCCCGGGGTCCTTAAAAGTGGGAGGTAGTAGAGAATTCAAGGAAGAATGTGGTTATGAAAGAAGTTAAGAGTAATATGATAGGAGCACTAATCTAGTCATAGCTAGCTTTAATGTTGAAGGAAGAAAGCCATATTGGAAAAGGCAGGGAAATGGATTCTCCTCTAGAGCCTCCAGAAAAAAATGTAGTCCTCCTGGACAATTTAATTTTAATCTATCTCAATTTGTTGACCTGTAAAACTATTAATATTGAATTTAACAAATATGTGTATTATTTAAAGCAATATATTTCAGATAATTTGCTAGAGCAAAGAAAACTGATATAACTTTTATTACTCATGAGAAGATTCACAAATAGGAGGTCAGGTCTAAGGTTTACATAGAGGAACAAAAGGGCTTCTGTCACATGAAAAGGAAGGTAATAAGACTGAGAAGCCAGCAAGACCATTATATTAATCATTAGAATAAAATATACGTGACATACATTGGTTTTTTTAAAACATCTGTACTATACTTTCTCTATTCTGTGATTGTTTTGCCAGTTCTCTTTGTTTTGCTTTTTCTGGTTTATTTATTTTTTAAATTCATACATGCCAGATGAATTACTAGTCCATAAAACTATTGCATGAAGAAATATTAGAAAAACATTTTTCTATCCTTTTGCCTCATTTTTGCTCACCATATTTCTGCATCTGGTATTTTGCCAAATACCCACTAATTCAAATTAACTCTTTACCTAAATTTTAACTCTCCTTTCAACCTCTACTCAATTTAACTTTTTATATTTTTATATTTACTCAGAAATAAGTATATATATATATATATTTAAATTATCTGAATGAACCAAATATAATATTAATATTATATATATATATATATATATATATATATATATATATATATATACTTTGATTGTTTTGCTTATTTGTATCAAAAGGACTATATCATGATTAATAATCTATTGACTGATTGGAATAATAGAAAGAAAATCTCTGAGTTTTTATGTGATTTGTCCTGAGATAATGTTAAGGATAAGCAGGTAGTATGCAGTGACTAAATAAACCTGAAATAGACCTGAATTCAGTATCTGTTCCCCTACTTTGCTCAGTGTTTGATGTTGAAAAATTTATTAGAATGTCTAATTTCCAGTTATTCCCTCTGAAAAAAAAGAGTAGTCCTGACCTAGCCGGGTGATGCAAGTATAATCAATGAACATAAAGTACTCTGGCAAGAAAAATTTTCTATAAAATATATTTAATAATTGTTATTTGTTTTTATTATTATTAGAATAAAAAATTAATAAATAATGCTCTGAAAAGCTCTCATAATGACATCTTAATTATTTGTGTTAATATACTCCTCTAATATGTTCTTTCATCATGTAAAATTAATCAAGAAAAAGCTGAAATAAAATAGTTGATTTTATTAATGTGAAACAATTTAATTTTCTTTGAAAATAATATTTAGTTTCTATTGTAAATCATTCCAGAAACAAATTCTGTGATTTATTTATTTTTAAAGCTATCTCTGGAAATATGTCCCAATCTCCCAATAATCATGTAAAATTACTGAATTTTGGTACATATTAAAGTACCATTACTTATTTGGTTGTATAGGGCAAATTAATATAGTAATAGGTTAGGATTCAAAACAATATTAAAGGAAAGCTCAATAGAAATAATTGATTTTCCAACACAAAATATTTTAAATTGAATTTGCCTGTTTTCTATTGTATGTGTTAGCCTATTAACTAAGAAAGTATAGACTTTACAATGAGAATACAGTCTCAGTTATACAAGATGAGTAAATTGCAGCGCAAAAAGTTATCCTTTTAATTAATAATTCTATATTGTACACTTAAAGTTTTGTAGAGGGTAGTTCTCACTAAAATGTTCTTTCTACAATAAAGTAGAAAAAGAAGAAATCATAGAACTTTAAAAATTAATTCCTGATCCCAGTCATGATTCCCTATTTATCTCCTTGAACAAAAGTATTATGAGATTAAGTTAGACAGACTAATATTTATTTCAAGATATTCATTTCAATGGATATTATTCTTACTGTGGGACATGACTAAGGACAGAACTTTTGCTCCTTTTCACCATAGGCATTTCTAACCTTTTGGGCAATTACTTTGGCCTTTGTCCTGTTAGGGGCCAGTTGTTATAGCCTTGACCACATTCTGGCCTCTTTTCCAAGGAAAGGTAGATTATCACTCTCCTTTCCAAAAGATGTTTTGTCAACTAAAGTAAAAAAAATAGATTTATAAATCTTATTAGATAAAAATTTGATTTTTCATTTCACTCTAAGTGATTTTCCAATGATTCGTTTTCAAGATGTACAGATAACTCTCACCACAAAATTCATTAAAGATAATCTAGCCTTAGCTCAAATTTTAGGCTTGAACCAGTAGTATTATTTTACTTAAAGTATTAGAATCCCAAAAGAGGGTATCATGTTCAAAAATACTTTAATGAATCTCAGTGAATTTACCTAGGTGAACCATTAACAGCTATATCATTTTTTAAATGCTTTCATAGTATTCTTTAATTAACACAATTGATTTCACCTTCCTTAATGAACTTAACTCAATTGACATTTGGGCTTTTTTCCCCCTCCTTCTTGGGTTTCTTTCTGCTTATTTGTATATTTTAGCAGTAAAGAATTGCAGTCTCAGCAAACCATAAGTTTAATCTTTTATACACAAAATATTTTCCTTAATGATTTATGGAAATACACTTCATTTTCAAAAATATAAAGAAGCTAGAATAATAACAACAGGAGAAAAAAGACCCCCAAAAGTGATTATAATTAAAAATTAAAATAGAGTTACTAATCCAGGAAAGTAGAGATCCAACTTTTTTATCCAGTAACAGAATTAGCATAATATAATTTCAATCATTTTAAAACTATTTTTGCTTTATATTTATTTTGAGTTTTTAATACATTAATTTTCTATTTTATTAGCCTCTGGATTAGAATAAAAAAATTTAATCCAAACTGAGGAGCAATACTGACTCAGCAAAAAATGTGCTCCACTCTCAGAAGTATGCTAAGCATATTTGAAAAGTTTCTCATCAGAAAATATTTACTTACCACATGTGATTGCACGTGCCGGCTTTATTTAACTGATTTATTATTTTGATTACGTACTTCTTAAATATGTTTTCAACTAAGATAATTGTGTTAATTTGCATCTTGAAAGGAAATCCTTCAAGATGGAGAATTGTCTTTAAGGTAATCTTTGGTGGTTAAAAATATTTTTAGTTATTTATCATGAGATTTTTAAAAGTTAATTTCCCACTTCCCCCCTTAACCCCCAAACTTCCTCCTAGGGTTCTCTCTTAAGATCTTCTTAATAAATAGCTATAAGATTGTGTCTTAGAAGATTCTAGGGAACACATTTAAAAGCAGAACTTACTCATCTTTAAGTGACTGAAAATTAAGACAAAAAATAAATTCTGAGAATTTATTATTTTCCCCTCATCATAAAAGAGATGAATTTACAAAAACAGAAAATAAATAACCAAGTTTTGTGTTCATGTGTGTTTATATCACTTTGAATCTCACTATTATTTATAATTACAAAGATTTATTAATATGTTATATATATATATGCATATATATTTTCTTGCAAGGCTCCAGAATGACAAAAATCATTCACAATACTTAGATGGCAAAGCCTTCTTGTCAATACTGAAGTTTTGGGAAGTTTTGAAGTTTCTAAACAAGACTTTTTCCCTTGGAGGCATCTATCTACATCAAATAAATACTCAGGGATTCTAGAACAAATTAATTTAAACTTGGCACACTGCTGATCCAAGTTGCCAGAGTAACACTAGAATGGTCAGATTAAGAAAATGGAGCTGGAGCTCTCTGCTTGTTATCAGGTTGTAGATTGTCACTGCTTCTTAGTGAAGCTGATGAAGTGGCGTTAGTAGGTCAAAAGAGCAAAGAAAGCCATTTTTTAACCACCCTACCAAATATGTGACATTTGAAGAAAGACGTCCTAGAGAATGCACCAGAAACATTCTGCTTTTTTTGCATTATGTTTTATAAAAATAATAATAATTTACTTAAGGGATATTCTCAAACCAGATTTTATTGTGGTTTATTGAGAACAATTAACTGCCCAAACTCCTTATACAGTCAACAAAATAAATGAGATTAAAACATAAAGAAAAGTGCAATAACTCTTACTTCCTGAGGTGATAGGACTGAGAACAGGGGTGAGATTTCAACAGACTACACTTAGGAGTGGTACGAATGAGTGAAGGTGCATTATTTTATCTCAAATTAAAGCCAGAAATTGTAAAGCAAGATGTCCTTCTAGCAATCTTAGTAAGAATAGGTTTTATTCTAGCAATATATTTCTTAAAGAAAAGGATAATTAAATATCACCTAATTATCTTCTCTATAACTTTTGAAAGGTTAAGGCTTCCATGTTTTAAAATCTAAGTAATAAAAAATGTAGTGACCTGAATACTCTCTCTAACCTTTAAGTTTCTAAGATGTTTTAACATTTTCAGTCCTACATTAAAATGAAAATTATATAATAATGAGGAAAACCCACATATATGTGTGTGTGTGTGTATATATATATATATAATTTTTAAATTTTAGTCCAACCTTTTTTCCAAGGCAAGAATGTGACATTCTGTTGGGGGGAAAAAAAGACATAGGCAGAGGAAACTTCAACTAAGGTTTGTTTTAAGGGAAAATGAAACCCAAATAAACATGAAGGTGGCGGTTTGCATAAGGAGGGCTTGATTTGGGTCCTTGTGCTAATCTTTAAACTAGCTCCTCTACCTTACCTGCACCAGACTAACTTCTAATATAAGCAGATATATTTTCACTGCTAATTATGTTTCAATAAAAAAGAAGATGAGGTTTGTCATGACACTTGTAAATATTTAAGCAAAATTTTAAGGCAATATATTTATTTCTATTGAAACAATATGTCATTATTATTATTTAAGCTACATGATTTGAAACTATAAAGCACCAATAGGTGTATAAAATAAGTAAATAAAAAGAATTATATGTCCAGCAACACACATATACACACACATGTACACACAATCACACACACATCAAGTTTTACACATATGATATTGTATAGAAATACAAAACAAAGAGGACCTGTCTCATTTGTGTATTGATAAAATAAAATGCAAGGAATACAAAGGAAGCTCCCTGTGTCCCGCTGGTTTATCGCCGACTCTCCCCTCCACTCCCCACACAGGGCCACTACTTTGTTCAGCTTGGTATTCATCATTTCCATGAATTTATCCCTTCTCTAGGTAGTTGAGGTTATCTAAAATATAAAAGCTATTATAAGTTTTAAATTGTGATGAAACAATTTTTAAGTTTAAAAATATTTTTATGGTTTGTGCCTTAAGAAACAGTGTTTTACTCTGAACTCTAACAACAGTATAAATGTATAACTGCTGATGAGACTACAAATTAGTACATTCACTGTGGAAATCACTAGGAATGGAACGACCACAGGGCCCAGCTTTACCATTCCTCAGTAAATTTTTCTTAAAAGTTCTATAGCGAATGTCATTAGAGTTTTAATGTATAGTATTTCAACATACATTGTTCCCAATTTGTTTCTAATATTTAGAGTAATTTTTAACTACAATCTACATTTTATTTTAAGTCTTAAATAGAGCAGTATTTCTTTTTTCCTGTACTTGATAGCAATTAATAATAATATGGATTATTTCTGTGTGTGTAAATGTAATTTAAATGACAATAATTCTTCAAAACATGTTTACTTATATTGTGATCAACTTTATATGTCCAAACTGCCCAATGTCTGTTTTATAATAACATAGGTTAATTTATTTTTTTTTTTTACTATTTTTTTGCAGAACTGGGGATTGAGCCCAGAGTCATTGCACCTCCAAGCTATATGCTTAGACCCATTTTGTATTATTCTTTTTGTTTGTTTGTTTGTTTTGTTCTTGGTGGTACTGGGGATGGAACCTTTCTAACTCCGGGCTATACTCCCAGACCTATTTTATGCTTTTATTTGGAAACAGGGTCTCTCAGGCCAGCAAGGCTGGCTTTGAACTTGCACGATCCTCCTGTCTCCGCCTCCCAAGCGTGGAGATTACAAATGTGTGCCACCACGCCAGGGTGTATGGGGTGTATAATTCATTTTGAAACAGGATCTCACTAAGTTGCGAAGGGACTCACTAAATAGCTAAGGCTGGTCATGAACCTGCAGTCCTCCTGTCTCAGCCTCCCAAGTACTGGAATTACAAGTGTGCTCCACCATGCCTGGCTCCTTAGGTTAATTTATAATTGCCAAGACATCCTGCTGCCTCGGCATCTATGTGTTGAGGACCCCCACTCCACATAGTAAAAATCGGCAAAAAGCCCCGAGAAAGAGGTATCGTCTCTGGCAAAAAATATCCCCCACTTTAGATATCCTTCATAACTATTATTCTCTTGGTATTCTTTTAACTCTCTACACGAATTGCTCTGATGATGTGAGATCAGAAATTGAGTCCGTGGAAATAAACGTCCTTGGCTTTGCTCAATAGTAATGAAAAAAAAACTGGCCAGAACTCAGATGCTGTAATAAGCATTCCAGCTCAGACCCTCACTTTATCACTAACTCAGGATTAAGCCATTAACTGGCTCAGTTCAAGGTAACCCTGTTTACCCTTGAGACCCTGCCTAGAAACTTTGGGTGTGACTTCAAAGCAATTTGACTGAAGGACAGCTTAATTGCCAAAATACAATAGAGCCAAGGAGAAAGATTGTTGACCTTCACGCCCAGTGTGAGCGTTCCCCGAGACAGTGAGAATGCCGCATGGCTAGAAATGAAAGTGACAAAATAAAGGACAGACGTTTTAAATATATATGTATGAAGGAAAGGAAATACCGTAAGAGTAAGAAAGCACTTTTTCATGAAGAAGAGCTTATCATAAGAATGTCCCGACTGGGGAAGAAAGGAATTAGAAAGTTAGAAGCAGGTTGCAGAGGGTTTGTGATAAGGAAATGGATTATTAGAGACCAATAGGCCTTTAATAGGCTTTTTGTCTAAAAAAGAGTGTTCAGCAGTCAAGGAAATACATCTGACAACTAAATCCAAGAACTTCACAGTGTTGTTTGTGGTGTCTTATTTGCCAAGCTGTGTTGTGAGTTTTTGTAAGCTTTCAGACTTCAGAAGGCAAGGCGGATGAGATCTGAGAGACGCCCATCGCATCTCCCTGGACGCCACATCTCCCCATGCTTGTCATTTGGATATAGATGGAAACTTCAAAAAAGAAAGCAAAAGAAGATTCCATGAGAAGGCGTATTCTCCAAGCCCTGGGCCTTGGGCGTGCCTGTATTGCCTTTGGAATTTACCTTTGGACCTGCCCTGCTGCGATATCGGAGGAGTTAATCTCCTAAATGCTGGACTAGTCATTTACTTTGTTTATATGTAATTTACTATTGTTTTGCTGTGATTGCCCCCCTTCCCTTTCCTTTTTCTCCTATTATTAATCTCACTGGTGAAGGGTATAAATTTCTCTGGGTTCCTGTAATAAATTGTCATTGGCTCAAGAAGGCTTTGTCCACCTCAAATTCTTTCCCAAGCACCGTACCTAAAAACTTAGGGAATTCATAGAGGGGAAAGAATTGCTGCAGATAGCCTTCTGCAGAACTCCACCTGCCTTTTGCCCCATCTTTCTGAGGATTTGACCGGGAGCTGACAATAACGACCCAACTGAGATTAGTCGGCAACAATAATGATACATTAGATATATTTTTATTTTCTCCATCTATATTGCTTTTTCTTTATATATTTTTTCATTTTTTTGCACTATTTGTGATTAATTTCCTCATTTTTACCTTTACTTATTTGGAAGTAGTATTATAGTATCTTTAGAAATCCCACCATTTTTCTCTCAACACATATTCGAATTATATTTTATTGTACAGTCAATAGTGTCAACCTGACATTATTCAGCTAAGGTTTATTTATATTTACCTCTTATACAAATTGCTTTTTTCTAATAGGCTCAGACTTTTATTCTTCAGAAAATATACATTTTAGAACTTCCTAGAGTAGAGTTTACTAGAGAGAAGTTCTCTCTCTTTTATTTATTTATTTTTTGTGGTACTAAGGATGGAACTCATGGGCATTCTACCTCTGAGCTACACTCCCAGCCCTATTTTTCATTCTTTATTTTGAAACAGGGTCTCACTGAGTTGCAAAGGGCCTCACTACGTAGCCAAGGCTGTTAAAAATTGTAGATCCTCCTGTCTCAGCCTCCCAAATGCTGGAGTTACAGGTGTGTGTCACCACACACAACTAGTTCTCTTGCTTTTGTAGGAACATGTCTTCATTTTCCTTTGGTCCAAAAAAGAGAGGTTTGTTTATTTTTAAATAATGGGTTGGCAATTGTTTTCTCTCAGAACTTTGGAGATATTTTTCTCCTACATACATTCCAGCATCTATTGTTGTTGCTGAGTACCCATCTACTTTTGCTGTATTGGTTTGAAGATGATGTGTCCTTTGTCTACAGAACTTTTCAACTCTCTCCCCTCTCTCTCTCTCTCTCTTTCAGATGCGGTGGTTTTGCTCTGATGAAACTAGAGGTTTTCTTTGTTTGGATGTAATTTTATGACTATTACAGTAGTAGTGTTATCATTCATTGGATTTGTTATGATTCCAGGGATTTGAATTTCTGTTCTTTCTTAAATCTGCAATTTTATACACTGTCACTGTCAAATTAGCTTTCTCATGTTTTCTTTATTATCTACTTGTAGAATCCACTCACATACTTCTCTACTTAATATTTATTTTCATTCTTTTCCTCATGTATTGCTCTATTATCTAGTTCAATAATACTTTCTTTGGCTGGGTTTAGTATGTTTATTTAACCCTCATGTTTTAAGATTTTAATGATCATATTTTACAATATAGACATTGAATTGTGTTAACAAAACTGTTTCTTTTTCTTTTTTCTGGTATTGGGTTTTTGTTTGTTTGTTTGTTTGTTTTTGTTTGTTTGTTTGTTTGTTTTGGTGGTACTGGGGTTCCTGGAAGCCCGTCTATCTCCGGGCTACACTCCCAGACCTATTTTATTTTTGGAAACAGGGTCTTGTAAGCCAGCGCGGCTGGCTTTGAACCTGCACAATCCTCCTGTCTCTGCCTCCCAAGCGCGGGGATTACAAGCGTGCGCCACCACGCCTGGCCTTGGTATTGGTTATTGAACCCATGGCATTCTATCTCAGAGGTACAGACCCAGCCCTATTTTATTCTTTATTTTGAAATAGCATCTCACTAAGTTGCAGAAGGCCTCACAAGTTGCTGAGGCTAGTTATGAACCTGCAATCCTCCTGTTTCAGCCTCCCAAGTACCGGGATTACAATCATGCTCTACCACGCCCATCTGAAATTTTTTTTTTCATATTTACATTAATTGCTCAGGCTTTAAATTTGTTAATATTTTAGAGGTTTATGTCACATATCTGCTAATTTTAATATATTTATTCTGTTTTGTTTTAGCATTCATTATTTTATTTTTTCTGTTTCTTGGTTCAAGGAAAGTTATATTGCCATCTACTTCTTAATTTTCTACTATGACTTCTTACTCTCTAGGACTTTCTCTGAGTTTATGGGTGGGACTTGCATATGCCCTATGTTGAGAGAGATTGTATCCTGATAAGATTTGCTTTGGTGGTGCTACGTTAACAATAATATTAACCCTGAGTTATATTAAAGTACATTCTTAACTTATTTTTTTCTTCCAAACCCCTAAGTTTCAGTCCAAAACTGTAATGAAACCTGCATTTTTAGTTCCTCATGAACTTTTATTATACCAACTTCATGGCCAGGCTGAAACAGATATCTCTGTCATTTTTTTTTTTTCTTGTTGAGAATAGATTTTTTTTTTTCTCACTCTGCCTTTCACTCAGTTGAAACCATTTTAAGTCTTTGTGAGAAAAATTTCCTTATCATTCCAATTTAAAGTGAATTCCAGGGGACAGATAAAATAAAAAATTGAGCTAAATAAATTTTGAGAAGTGCCTACGGTAGCTTTGCTCCCAGTTAAACTTACATATTTTGTTTTTTTCTCTCTAACTTTTATGATTCTAGAAATTTGAAACATGAAATGCATTTTTAATTTAATTAAATTTATTTTATATTTTTTATTGTTCTAAATTGGGTACAAGATGTTAGAGGTATATATGCACACATCACTCATTTAGCTCTTCCCCATTTTCCAACATATTTCTTCTTCCTCCCTCCTTCTCATGTTTGAATTAGTGATTAACTTTGATATGTTTGTGAATGTGCACCATGTTCATTAGGGAATTTCCCTTTTTCACCCTTCCATTACCCTCAATTAGGTCACCATAGTTGCTTATCTGTGGTTTTTCCTTCTTTGACTAGAGTTCCTCCTATGACCCATTTTCTCCCTATCTTCCGCATAAGAGGGAAAGCATCAAATAACATAATTTTGTTCTTCTTTATGGTTGAGTACAATTCCATTGTATACATATCCCATAGTTTTGTAATTTATTTATCTGTTGATGGACACCTTGGCTAGTTCCTTAGTTTGGCAATTGTGAATCGTGTAACTATGAACATAAATATATATGCATTAGTTTGTTACTCTGGTTAGTTTCCATTGTTTTGGTTAGATACCCAGAAGTGGTATTGATGAATTACATGATAGATTCATTCCCATTTTTCTGAGGCCCCTCCATACTGTTTTCCAAAGTGGTTGCACAAATTTGCAATTCCACCAACAATGTATCAGAGTTCCCATTTCTCTACATCCTCACCAGTATTTGTTGTTGTTTGTGTTTTTAATAATTGCCATTCTAATTGGGGTTAGGTGAAATCTCAGGGTAGTTTTTATTTGCATCTCCCTCATTGCTAATGATGTTGAGCACTTTTTCATATATTTATTGGACATTTGAACTTCTTTTGTGAAGTGTCTATTTAATTCACTTGGCCATTTTTGGATTGCGTTGTTTTCTTAGCAGTGAGTTTCTTGAGTTTTCAGTATATTCTGGATTTATTTCTCTATTGGAGGAGTAGGTGGCAAAAATCTTGTTCCATTCTGTTGGCTCTCTGTTGAGGTTCTTGACAGTTTCCTTTGCTGTGCAAAAGCTTTTCAGTTTAATGTCATCCCTTGTATCAATCTTCTTTTTAATTTATTGTGCCTTTGGGGTCTTGTTGAGAAAGTTTGTACTTGTGTCTGTGCGTTGAAGTGTTAGATATATGCTCTCTTCAAGGAGCTGCATGGTCTCTGGTCTGATTTCCAAGACTTTGATCCACCTTGAATTGACTCTTGTGCAGGGTTAAAAAGTGGGGTTGGAGCCTAGCATGGTGGCGCACGCTTGTAATCCCCATGCTTGGGAGGTGGAGACAGAAGGATCATGCTGGTTCGAAGCCAGCCTCGCTGGCTTAAGAGACCCTGTTTCCAAATTAAAAAAAATATATATTAAAAAAAGTGGGGTTGATGCCAATTTTTCTGCATATGGTTAACCAGTTTTGCCAACACCATTTGTTGAACAGGCTATCATTTTTTCAGTGTATGTTTTTGGCCTCTTTGTCAAAAATCAATTGGCTGTAAGTTTGTGGATTTGTTTCTGAGTTTTCTATTCTCTTCTTTTGGTGCTAATAACATGCTTGTAGGTTAGTTAGTTTTTGTTTGTCTGTTTTTGTGGTACTGGGGATGGAACCCAGAGGCATTGTACCTCCAAGCTACATCCCCACCCCTATTGTTTAGTCTTTTTTATTTTTGAAAAAGGCCTTGCTAAGTAGCTGAGGGTGTCCTTGAACTGAAATTCTATGGTCTCCGCCTCCCTAAATTGGGGATTACAAGCGTGTGCTACCACACTCAGCTAGGTTATTCAATTTGACTATGATGTGGTGTGGTGAATCTTTTCTCTAATCTGTACATGTGTATTGAACTATTTTTCTATGTTTGAATAACTTTCTTATATTACTTCTTTGAAAAGATTGTTGATCCTTTTGGTTTCACCTTCTATTCCCTCTTCTATGCCTATTATTCTTAGGTTAGCACTTTCAAAACTGGCCTATATAAAATTGTTTTTTTCTAAATTAAGCACTATACATTCTTTTTTGGAATGGTTATCTTCTAAGAATGAGATTCTATTTTTCACATAGTCTAGTCTACTGTTTAGAGTTTATATTGATGTCTTTACTTCAATTATTGCATCCTTCACTTTTTTCAGAGCTACTTTTTGATTCGTGCTCAGGTGTTAGACTACTTGTTTGTTTTCAGACTCTAAATTCTTTTCGAAAATTCTGTATCATTTCTACTATTAAATTTCAGGTTTGTTTTTTGGTGATCTCTGCAATTCTTTGTTGGCAGGTTCTTTTATTGTGGGTTGAAAGGATCATTGCTTCCTTGCCATTCTTCCTTCTCATGATTTCAGGTTTCTTAACTTTGTATCTTTGTTACTTCTGGCAGCTTTCTCTCACTCTGTAGGTGTCAGCTATTATATACAAAGGCAAGTTGTGTTGTAGTCAATGATGAAAGTTGGGTGAAAAGTGATGTGCTGAAGTAGTAAATGCAAAAATATGGTAAAGTAACTAATAGGATTAAGTAGAATGAGAGTTTGAATGTAAGGTAATATGTAGTAGAAATTAGAGATAGTGAATATATTGTAGGATTCTAGTAAGCACTATAGAGGTTTTAGGTATAGTAATATGATGTGGATTTAATACAAAAAAGATGGAGAGAAGAGAATAGAGAAAAAAGAGGGAAGATGCTTGTAAAAGAGGTGGGAAAGAGAGTAAACCAACAAGAATACACAAACAAAACAAAAAAAAAGAAAAGAAACAACAACAAAACAAAATAATTCTACAAATATATCAGTACTGAGCAGACTTGACCTCTGCAGTCTTCTTAAGTCTGTGAGGATTCTTTTAGCCATTTAAGGTTTACTTTTTATATTAGTTCTAAGCACTCTCAGTTGCTCTGTAACCTATAGCAATAATTTCAATTTTTGGCACCACATTTTAGTCTCTTTCAATAACTGGGACCCTGTCTTGGAGTTTCTTTCTGTGTAGGTTCCAGTGCCACTGGTGGCTCTCCTGCTGCAATACAGTCTCTGAGCTCTCTACAGGGCTTGTCTCTGAGTTTCTCTTTGTCTATGCAGGTGGTCTATATCACTGGGCTGGATCCAGTATAAGAGTGAGCCTCCATGTGTTCCACAGACCCTGAGCCTGCATCTCTCTTTGCCTATATAGGCAGCAGATGCTGCTGAAAACAGACACTGTGCATATGTTCTCCACAGATAGAGCTGGGTTGGTCGGACTTCTTCCCAATCACCACTATTGGGTGGTCTGTGGTGATCTTCAAAGGCCCTAACAGGTCGCTTTACCCTGAAGACTGTGGGCCTCTTTTCCTAGTTGGCCCTGGGGTGTTTGCTAATATGAGTCTTTGCTGCGTCTGACAGCAGACTCCATCCCTACATTTATCAGGGTGAAATGCAAAGTCTCAGACCTTGTGAGTCTCTTGCTTGCTGTGTGAGTCCATGTGGCCATGCTGGGTGGTCTTCCGGAGAGATAGACCCCCTCTCTGGATCTCTGGAGGATAAGGTAGTCTCAAGCTACAGCTGCTGAAGGTTCTAGCCAGGTGTCTGGGAGTAGAATCTCTATGGAGCACTAGGCCAAGAGCCGACCACTTACAATTAAGATGAGCTGCAGCCTCTTACTTGGTATCAAGTCATTGAGTTTTTGCTGGGGGTCTCTGTAGGTCAAAATGCCAGCAGTCCCAGCAGGATGAGGTAAGATGGTATGGCTGTGCCACCCATGGCCACAGTCATTCCCCAGGGAAGGTGGGCAGGGTGCTCTTCTGTTCCCTGTTCTGTCTTTTGGCTTTGTTTTCATTGTGTTTAAATTTTTTGTTGCTTTGTTCAATTTTTTACTGTTTTTTTTTTTTTGTCAAGACACTGTTTTTATGGCAATAGAAATCAAGTTGTTCTGCTTTCCTCAGTCAAAATATTCTTCGAATTATCATGAGATGCATTTTAAAAAGGTATTTCTCTTCATTTTTTTTCTCTTGTGGTACTGAATCCCGGGACATTTTACATCCAAGTGAAAACTCCAGTCTTATTTTTTATTCTTTTTTTTTTTTTTTTTTTGGTGGTACTGGGGTTCCTGGAAGCCCTTCTACCTTCGGGCTACACTCCCAGACCTATTTTTGCATTTTTATTTTGAAACAGGGTCTCCTAAGCCAGCACGCGGGGCTAGCTTCGAACCTGCGCGATCCTCCTGTCTCTGACTCCCAAGCGCGGGGATTACAAGCGTGCGCCACCACGCCCGGCTTATTCTTTATTTTTGAAACAGGGTCTCACTGAGTTGGAAAGGCCCTCACTAAGTGGCCGAGGCTATCAACAAACCACAATCCTCCTGTCTCAGCCTCCCAAATGCTGGGATTACAAGGGTGAGCCACCATGCCTGGCTTGTTTCTTGTATTTTATACAGCATTTTAAGTGTTTATGTTTTGTTTGAAGTTTCTCACAATCTATCCACCATAATGACAAGAAATAAAATATCACATGTAATTCTTTCCATTATTAAAAAATATGGGCAAGAAATTTATTTCAAAACAGTGGCTAATATATAAAAAGAATTATTCTTTATACAAATTAAAATTATCACATTTCTGATAAATGTCTAAGCATATTTTGATGACCTTGTTAGCAATTTTGGTATTCTATCACTCAAACTTTATAAATTCCTCTTATATCTACATGCATAATACTATAATAATAAAGGTCCTTAAAATTAATAGTGATTAATTTTATGTGAAATATAAAATTACATGAACATCATTAGTAATCAGAGAGATGCAAATCAAAACTACCCTGAGATTTCACCTAACTCCAACCATAATGGCCATCATTCAAAACACAAACAACAATAAATGCTGGTGAGGATGTGGAGAAGTAGGAACTCTAAAACATTGTTGGAGGGATTGCAAATTAGTGCAATCACTTTGGAAAACAGTACAGAAGATCCTCAGAAAAATGGGAATGAACTTACCATATGATCCAGCACTACCACTTCTGGGTATTTACCTAAAAGAAAGAAAACCAAACTACCAAGTTAATGCATGTGTATCTATGTCCATAGCTACACAATTCACCATTGCCAAGATGTCCATCAACAGATGAACAGATTATAAAACTGTGGGATATGTACACAGTGGAATTTTACTCGCCATAAAGAACACAATTACATCATTTACAGGGAAAAAGATGGAACAGAACATTATGCTAAGTGAGATTAGTCAGTCACAAAAAATAAGAAATCAGATGCTCTCCCTAATATGTGAAAGTTAGGGAGAAATAAGTCATAGGAGGAACTCCCGATGAAGACGGAGATTCTATAGATGAGCAAATAAGGTGACTTGAGGGAATGGGAGTGGGGAAGAGAGAAATTCTCTAATGCACATAATGTACTTTAAAAAATATATCAAAGTCAATCACTAAGCAAAGCATGAGAAGTAGGGAGGGGGAGGGAATGGGGCAGGAATTGGGTAAGGGCTAATTGGGTGATGTGTGCATGTATATCTCTACCATCTTTTTTTTTTTTTGGTGGTACTGGGGTTCCTGGAAGCCCTTCTTCCTCTGGGCTACACTCCCAGACCTATTTTATATTTTTGAAACAGGGTCTCTTACGCCAGCACGGCTGGCTTCGAACCTGCGCGATCCTCCTGTCTCCGCCTCCCAAGCGCGGGGATTACAAGCGTGCGCCACCACGCCTGGCTTCTCTACCATCTTTTACCCCATTAAGATGTATGACTATAGTGCACCAATAAAAAATAAAAAATATTTGTATTTTAGTTTCTTAAAATGTTAAAATTTCTGTGTTCAACTTTCATATTCATAATTTTTAGTTTTATTCAATTTTTATATTAAGTATTTTAGTTTTATTCAGTTGGTGGTATAAACACTAGGCTGTATTACTGATAACTGTTTATGTCTTATTTTTCTTAATAAATTTTTATTTTAACCTAATAATAATATGTGTAATTAAAGAACAAATACTGCATGATTTTATTCATATGTGGAAACTAAGGAAACTGTTCTCATAGAAGTTTGAAATATAATGGTGGTTACCAGAGGCTGGGTGTACCTGGAATAGGGAGACATGCAGATAGAATGATCAATGGATACTAAGTTATAATTAGGTACTAATAAGTTCTATATGCTATTGAACAACAAAATGACTATAGATTATGATACTGTATTAAATATTTCAAAAAGCTAGAAAAAGTCTTAATATTTTTAACAATAAGAAGTGATAAATGAGGAGACACATATACTTAACCTGATTTAGACATTACAAAATATAAATATAAAACAAAATATCATATGGAGGTACGACAAAATACATTCACTTTAAAAGACGGTGAGGAGGTAAAAAAATAAATTTAAATAAAACATATAAATATAATGACTACAAAGTAACTGAGGCTACATTTATTTATCAAGGAATCTATGCCTATAAAACATACATAGAAAATATTAGAACTTACTAGTCACATTCTTAAATGTTTGGTCATACATGTTCTTTTTAAACACTAACATTGCATTTAGTTTTAGTAGGAGTTTTCTTAATTAGGAAATTATTTATTTGCTGTTAGTGGTGGTGAGCTATAGCCAGTATTAAATGTGAAAATGTGAAATGTTGCTATATTCTATTTTATGTAGCACTCACATTCTGTTTGTATACCTTTGCATTTTACTGATTCATTGCAAACAAAACTGTGTCTTTGTTAATTGTCTGTAAGCTTTCTGAGATATAAATCCCAGGTTATTTTGAAGTGATGCCTGTTTGTATCACTCGCCCACTCAAGACATCACACATTCTTCCAACCACCCCCTACATTTGGAACAGGCATCCAATTAATATACGCCAGGCAGGCCACCTTGCTCTTCTCCTTCAAAAACTCCTAAAAAACCATCTGTTCTGGGAGATATTCCAGCTACAATAACCACCTACTACTTTCAATTGCCTATAATATCTGCATCCACTTTTTTGAGCACTGCTTACATATTTTACCATTACAAAATCCATAAGGCAGGATATTGTCTTATAAGGGTATTTAACCTCCTTTCTACATTCCCTTAGAGTAAGAGCATATGCTTGCAAGCATTTCTTCCATGACAGAAAAAGGACATGGGAGCTTCAGAATAATAAGGGAATTAACAGAGACTCTTGGATCATGACGTTTAGCCAACCCAGTTAGGTGCTCTGATTAGGGTTTCACGCCAGACTCTCATGGAGAGTGTTCAGTCAAACTGTCTAATTAGATTTTTTGTAAATATACTATAGTGTAGAGT
Organism: Muscardinus avellanarius; assembly: GCF_963383645.1. NCBI lineage: Eukaryota > Metazoa > Chordata > Mammalia > Rodentia > Gliridae > Muscardinus > Muscardinus avellanarius. Next base: position 36,941,472 of record NC_137795.1, on the reverse strand, counting down.
GCAAACAATGTAATGAATTGTTTTAAAATTAGCATACTTTGATTTTCAAGTTGTTTTATAGATTACATGCCTGGCAATAACAACTAATTTTGATCTTATGATATTTTTGATAAATTGGTCCATGAAATAAAAAATGACAAGAACGTGTTTTATCAAAAAGTTGATGTAAAACAGAAAATGTCTTTTTATTTTTTATATTTAAAAATCATGTATTGTCATGCTGGATAGCATCAAATTCCTGAATGCCTATGAATTCCTTCCCAATTATGTCAACAACGTGCATGTCTTTGTGGAGATGACATTGTCCAGGAGATACATTCAAAACAGGCCTTTCTGGTTCTTGCAAAAGTCAAGCCTTGCTGAAAAATAAAAGGCTTTTTTTTTTTTTTTTTTTTGTATTTCCACAGCAGGAATTTCAGATCAAGAGACAGCTACCAGAGTTCTGAAGACAGAAGAATTAATACACCAAAGCTGTATAATAAGGAGACACAGTGGGAAATTTCTGCCCAACTAAAAGGGCAAAGCCCAGAGTAGAGGTGGTAGGTGGCAAGGTGGAGCCAAAATTATGAAAATAGAAAGACAAGAGATTAGATATGATCTGTGCTCTCCTCATTATGGGGTTCATATCACAAAGCAGAAGAGAAAAACACTGAGTAGTACAGGCAGTCAAGATTAGCCCAGAAATAGCCTTAGGAAGCCCTTCTGTGACTGAGAAAATAATGCTGATTTCATAACCCTGTATTTCCTGAGAGAGAAAATTGGCAATGGCTGGGAGGTATCCAGGCAAGTGGTTCCTCAGAGGGCCCTGGCAGGGTCACACAAACCTTAGTAGGGTGGAGGAAAAAGCACCTTAGAATTACAATGCTCTCCTACCCTGGGCTCTTGAAAGTGCTGAGAGGAAAAGTAGAAGGCAGCACCTATTAGGAAAAGTAGTTGGTTATTGTGGAATATCTTCAATTCATTCTGTTTCTCTGGAAGATGCAAATATACCTATGTTGAAAGGAAACAAACATTGCTATGGGAGAGAGGAAAGGAAGCGGGTGAGATGAGAACGATACCTAAAAAAAAAACTGGGTAGCAATATGAATGAAAAAATGGTTTGAAACAGAAATGACTAAAGTACTTTTAATTGACGAAACCTGTTGTTGACTCTATCTGTGAGCGTGATGACTCAAGAATATGATGAGGTCATTTGTAGAAATTAATGAAAATTATTCCTGTGCATAAACATGTGGTTACTGTATCTTTTACTGCTTGTATTGACAGAGCTATTGCCACAGCTAGTGATCCTTATATAATAATGTAATTAGCTCAGCTATTCTTACCATTAACTCTCTCCCACAAACATTAAAGTGATCATTAAGATTTCCATTAAAGATAGTAAAAGAAGTTTAAACTTTATATTATTTAGTGCCCCCCCCCATGTATCAGGCACAAGATAAGCAATGATGATACAAAGATAAATCATGGTCCTTACCTTAAAAATTTAACATAGTAATTATTTCCAACAAACATCCTAGTCTAAAGGCTTAGGAGAATTTTTACTTTTTTTTAACCCTTTTTTTTAAAGTCATTCAACAAGTTTGTTTTGAATTTTATTTTGATTTATTTGGAAAGGTACACCTGTTTTTTGACTGTTTAGAAAATATTAATTATCACCATCAATATGCTTGCAATATTTCCTGCCAAATAGAAAAGAGCATGCATGGCATACATCTCTGGGTTTAACCATCTCAAGATTGCACAGAATAATTCACAGAAAAGCAAATTTAAAACTGTAAACTAGTATGCATATGTTATTTTTTAACTTCCACAATAATGATAAAGGTCAACAGTCTTTTTAGAATCTAAAAACAACTAGGGTAATCACCTAAGATCTACTAACAACTTTCTTCTTTTATAAATACCAAGCTATTCAACAATATATTTTGAAATAAAATTTATTTTGAAATTAAGAAAAAACCTGTGACCCTAGAATGGCAAATTTTATCTTTTAATAGGAAGTATTTATACTTTATTACATGTACTTGGGCCCCAAAGAATGTGCATATTTCAACTTACATTTGATTAACTATTGTTTGAAAGTTAAAAATGGTTATATACTTATGGTATGGTTATATACATTTATAGTATATCTTGAAACGTTATTTAAAATTTTCAGGTAAAGTTTCTCTGAAGGGGAATTTAACTCAGAACTCTATTTAATACAATATATGTGAAGCAAGTGATATTCACTGAATTCATACCATGTAAGGAAAACTATCAATAGCATATGAAAATGAAGCAGCTAATACATACTTACATGTGTGAATGGAACTGGCAGTGGCTTACACACTCAGGGATTAGTACATGCCAGGTTACTCTTCTTAGCAATTTATGTGCATGAATCCTTGATTCTTTTCTACTTTATGGAGGAGGAACTATTATTATGTCATTTTACAAAAGTGGAAACTGAGCCATAGAGAGGGATGCCGGGTTAGTAGGTGGCAGAGTCTGGATTTGGACTACTGTCAGATTTCAGAGTGTGTGCTCCCACCACTACAGCCACCTCAAACACGACCTTATGTGGTTCTGCTGTATGGTGTCTTTTCTAACAAATAAGGAGAGCTGATATAGATAGGGGACTAGTCTGTTCCAGAGCCCCTAGTTTACAGGTTGCTCTAGTTCACTATATTTTTTAATACATAGAGATCAGAAAAAGAATGCACTGCATTTTGCAAAAAATCTCATTTTCTCCATTGTTGCTCGGAATTCACATGCTATTTAAGATCACCCCTCACTTGCTGTTTTTCTCAGCTACTTCGGTGGTGGAGACCCTCAAATCACAGAACCCGAGGTTCCCACTCCTTCGCCTGCTCTGAAATCCATCCACAGGCTTTTGAACACTTTCTCAAGCACAGTTACAGTGTTTCAAGTGTCGAAGAGGTGGCAAACTTTCTCAGTGAAGGACCAGATAATAAATATTTTTGGTTTTGTAGACCATGTGATCTCTGTCACAACTCAGCTCTGCTCTGTGGCTCAAGTGCAGCCAGAAAAACAGTCAATTGAGCTGTACTCCAACAACCTCAAACTCACTCTCTGTCTGTCTGTCTGTCTGTCTCTCTCTCTCTCTCTCTCTCTCTCCCTCTCTCCCTCTCTCCCTCTCTCCCTCCCTCTCTCTGTCTCTTTCTCCCTCTCTGTAGTTTGCTGACAAAGCCCCATCTATCTTATTATGCAACGTTTATTCTTTTTCTGTGTATCTTTGAAGGGAACATAGTTTAAAAATATGACCACATTTTGAGATGTTACTTAATTCCATGACATTCAGTGTGTGTCTTTATCAAACTTGCATTCTCTTCTTGACCATGATTTTGACAGAAACATTATTTGAAGCCAATTTTGGTGTCACCTGTGTTGTCACAAACATTTACTTTTGATACATCTGTAAATCATCTATATCTAACAGTCTTTGAATTACATAGAAAAATTACATATAATTATTATCAGATCCATGTTAACTCCCAATTAGCAAAATTTTTAGGATCTTGTAACTTCATTTTTCACTTCCTAAGAATCACTTAGTATTTTCTGATACACCTTTCTAAATTGCAGAAAACCAATGAACTCCTACATTACGGCATCACTATTCCTCATGTACTTTGGCCAGATGATAGTTCTGATACTAAATTCTGATAGGAATGAAAGGGGAAAAATGGCATTACATTAGCTATATTACATGTATTATTCAATTTAATTTAACATTATGCCAATCCTGAGAACGAGGAATTATTTTTCCATTGTTACAGGTGATGAAATGAAGTTTCCTTCTCCTAAATTCAAAATAATTTCCCCCAAGTTTCACAGCTGGTAAAAAGTAGAATCAGAATTTAGACATAGACTGAATTGAGGTTTTGTGTTTCTTGTAAGACACTGTGACATGTTTTAGAGCTGAGTTATCTATGAAACGCAGGTTCAGATTGTCAAACCATCAATGTACTTTTTGTTTCTATAAACTCTGCTTAGAATTCTCTGTATTTCTTAGCAAGAACTAGAAAAACTTGCTTGTGTAATTTGAACAGTGGGGCTAAAAATCATAGAAATAACTTCAATATGAGTTTTATTACTGTTTATGTGCTAGAGAACTTGGAACATTCTGAATGAAATTAAAATGCATTTCATTGGTTTAGAATCATGAACATTTGTCAAAATTGTTTTGTACAAAATTCCCTAGGTTTTCACAGCTGTATAAATGCTCCCTCAAAGAAATAAGTGCAAAATGAATAAAAACAGATGTGGCATTTTTGCATATTATCAACAAAAATCTTTTTTTATTTCATCTTGCCAATGTCTTACCATAACTCATTTATGTCATAATTATGTACGTAATAAGCACAAAGAAAGCACATGACATTGGTAGGACTTAAAATGGTTTTCAGTAGGATTTTCTGGTTACTTATATTTCTCTAGAGATACCTTTGCCCAGGAACTAATTTTGTATGTTTTCTAACTAAAGCTCAATCTTTCATGCTGTGCACTCAAAGCTACACCAGATATTCTCCACTCTATTAAAAGTAATTGAGTCCGAACATTTAAAGGTATTTTAAATGAATGTGAACTGAACATTCTCTAAGTTGGTACAGGAAATAGATTTTGGAAAGTTTTTAACACCGTGAAAACTTTAAGAAGAGGAAATTACCTTTGGTTATTTAAAGCTAGAAAAGATTGGACTTTAGACCTTTCAAACAACATGCTGTCATCAACCTCAAGACAGTAACAGGGTCTTCCTCTAAAATGTCACCAGTTGCTGTGGTTGGTAAATGTGATTTCACTGTTGACACTTGTATTCTGTTAGGCACTCATATGTGGGATCTAGTTAATTTTGTGTAATATAAGCTTTAAAAATGTACTCATTTGCAATATCTGATACTAATTTCAGCTTTCAAAACTGTTTGCCTTTGAAGGTACAAAACAATCCTCTGTGACTTTTGTGAATCAGGGTATGAGTGCTAGTCTCTTAGGTGGATTTCTAGCAAAACCTCCTATCAATGGTTTATCTGAAAAGTTAAAGACTTCTAATATGTTTTTTTCTCAATATTTAGACTTCCAAAAAGTTGTACTAGTTTAACTTGGTGTATTAGCTATATATTAGGTGGGTATATTAAAAGTTCACACAGAAAAATGGTTTATAGCTTTTAATTGTTTCATTTATATAAAGGATTAAGTATCTTTTAACAATCAACTACCACAAGTGACATGATTATTTTATTCTAATCTAAAAACCTAATTATCACCTTCTTATGGAGTACAAGGAAGAGCTTTGGAGGGAAATTAATGTATCCTATTAGTGGGACAATTTGTTACTTTCTTAAATAATCATCTTGGGAAATAAAATTGTTACAAGCTTCTTGTAATGAAGAAAAGGAATGGAACCTTCTATTGTTACACATTCAAAATAACTCCCCCATGTTTTTAAATTGTTTACTCTAGTTTTATTGTACTGGAACATAAAGTAAAAATAGCAGCCACTATCTGTTTTTTAAATCATAAGAAGCAAATATGTGTCATTTCAGCATTTGTTTGTTTGTTTGTTTGTTTGCTTGTTTATTGTTGTAGTGTTAAGAATAGAGCCCAGGGCCTCATAAATGCTAGACTCTCTAGTGTCCTATCACTGAGCTATGTCCTCATACCTCATACCAGCTTGTGTGTGTGTGTGTATGTGTGTGAGGAGGGCAGTAGTGATTGAACCCAGGAGCATTTTCCCTCCACCTCCAAGCTACATCGCCAGCTCTTTTAATTTTTTTTTGTTTGAAAACAGGGTCTCACTAGGTTACTGAGTCTCCCTGTATTGCTGAGGCTGGCCTTGAACCTAGAATTCTCCTCTCTGGTCCTCCCAAGTACTGAGATTATAGGCATGTGACATTATGCTCAGCCTTATATTAGCGTTCAAAAATAAACAGACATATTTACAGGTCATACATCACAAAGATGCATCATACAGTTAATTGTCCAAAAGTTAAAAAGTATGCTCCATGGTATAATTGTAAGAAATCTTGTGTAGTAGTGAAGATAGTATGCAAAGGGGCCTGAATCTCTAAAAATTAATTAAAAAAAAAACTGGTCAGGGTGCACACCTGTAATCTCAATACTTGGAAGACTGGGACGGGATGATAACAGGTTCAAGCCTAGCCTCAGTAACTTAGCATGATCTTGTTTTAGTATAAAATATAAAAAGAGATAGAGCTATAGCTCAGAGGTAGAATGTCCCTAGGTTCAGCCCCCAGTACCAAAAAAAGAGAAGAAAAACAAAACTATTTGGTATTATTAAAAAGTACCTAAAAGAAACAGTTGCAAGCATTTTTTCATTAAGTAGCTTGTATATATTAATATCTTTCCTTATTCTCTCTTCTAAACAGAAATACAATAAATTATTATAAACATCTACAATATATATTTGCAAGATCACTAAATATTTCTAAAATTAAAGAGGTATGTGAGAAAATATTATAGATAAAATAGTCTATGGGGAAATCATAACAATGTTATTACTTCTACACTTAATTACTTGTAAAACACAAGGGTGTTCTTTGAAAAAACTCTGTTTCAACTCAAAAATTATTTCAGATGTTTGAGTATTTATTGAATTAGCAAAGCTACAATTAAGAAAGAGTATCAACACTTTGACTTTTATTTTGACTGAAGAAAAGCCCCTTCCACATCAGGTTAAAACTGGTCCTGTTCATCAAATGTAATCAAATCTTCCTTAATCACTCTGCAAGACTGAGTACACAGATGCCCTTTGACTTCTCACCAGCAATTGCTAAGATTTTGGCATTTTATAACTGACTCTCAAGTGTGCTGGCTGGCATTCATATACAACCCAATTGCACTCCTTTAAAAGATATGCTCGCTCCCACAAGAGAAGTACTACTGATGTCAATAACCTAAGTCCTGGCAAAGGAGCACAGAGCAAAACAATGACTTTGCCAGTGCTTGTATTTAGGGAGGATCATCCGGTTCTCCAGATGGCTGAATTGCTGCAAGGCTCAGTGCATGTGCGCTCGCGCCCTCTGCTGGCTGGACGCTTCAACTTATTTTAAGTAATCAAAAATATTTTTACGTATTACTTACAGAAAATATGCCCTGAAGTGTGTCTTGTCTTTTCTCTTTTTTTCTTTTCTTTTCTTCTTTCTTTCTTTCTTTTTTTCTTTCTTTCTTTCTTTCTTTCTCTTTCTTCTTTTCTTCATTTCTTTCTCTTCTTTCCTTCCTTCCTTCCTTTTTTCTTTTATTCTTTCTTATTCTTTTCTTCTTCCTTCCTTCCCTCCTTCCTTTCTCTCTATCATTTCTCCCTTTCTTCTTTCTTTCCTTTCTCTCTTCTCTCTGTATCTGTCTTTGTCTTTGCCTTTCTCTCTCTCTCTCTCTCTCTCTCTCTCTCTGTTTGAATCTTATTAGAAATTCAGATTTTATACTGAATTCTAGACAGTCTAACAACATAAAGATCTCTGTGAATATCACATTAAAATTGAATTCCTAAATTTTTGTCCCAAATGTTAGGAGTAATTGAAAAAATTATGCCTAATAAAATAGCTTAAACTTAAAAATTAATAAGATATTTAAATAAATTAATGAAATGTTAAATAGATATCCTCAGTGTAGCAAACAGTTCATGATAATAAATTACGATTAACTTTTTTCATAATAGATAAAATATCATTTGCAAAGATTTTAAATGAATCTTTACATAAACCATAACTATACTTATTATAGCAAGTATAGCTTAAAATAACCCAGTCCAATCAAATAACTCAGTTACCAGCACTCTAGATTTATCAGTTTTTCAGTTGCAAATAGAGCAAAAACAAAAATGGGTCCCTTATTGGAATACGTTACTCCAACAGACAACTCATCTAACTTTACCCCAGTAAATTCACTGTTTATAGAATCATTCTGAATATTGCACTAATACCTTAAATTAAATACATGCACAACTGAATAATCTTTATCCCATACAGAATATTTTCTTCCACAATGATAATAGATTTACAAGTTTATTGGATTACCATCTCCTTTTGAGAAAAAAAATTACTCAGCACCCCCATTGGCATTTCTATATCCCTCGATCCTGGCACTGAACCAGTCACTTTCACTGGATGATGGAAATAAGTTTTCTTGAAACATTTTGGCTGCTATGTGCTAGAAAATATTTTTATTACTCAGGGCAGAAGATAAGTTTAACATATTTCAACCACTTAGAGGTTATAGGTCAATAGGGGAAAGAAACACACAAGCAAATACGTATGATACTGTAAGATAAAATACAATATTTGGAGTGTCATCTTTGGGCCATGACCAGTGGGGCTTTCTGCGACTCATTATGCATGGGATTTGCATGAGTTGGAAGTAAAGGTTTGAATGTGCATACAAGCTGGCCTAAGCACAGTGATGAGCTATTAACTGGGAGACAATTGCTACTAATTGGCCTCCCATTGCTGCGACAAATCACTGAGATAATCAACTTAAGAAGAGAAAAGGTTTATGTTGGCTAATAGTTCCAGGAGCCCTAGTCCACCATCAGTTGGTACTATTGCTTTGGGCCAGTAACAAAGCAGGATACCATGACAGAAGTGTGTGACAGAGCAAAGCCTTCTACCTCCAAGCAATATTCTAACCCCTTTAAAAAAGGCCAGGCATGGAGGCGTACGCTTGTAATCCCTGTGCTTGGGAGGTGGAGACAGGAGGATCATGCAAATTTGAAGCCAGCCTCACTGGCTTAAGAAACCCTGTTTCAAGCATATATATGCCTGGGAGTGTAGCCCGGAGGTAGAACGGTTTCCAGGAACCCCAGTACCACCAACCACCAATATATTCTTTCCTCTCTCTAGTTCTGAATATATATATATATATATATATATATATATATAGCCTCCCAAGTACTGAGATTACAGGAGTTCACCAATATACCCAGCTAGAACTAGAACATATTTTGATACTTTTCCAATTGGAAAGTGCTGTTTTTATCCCCTTCCTCTGAATCTGAATGAGTCTTTGAAAGCAGCTTTAACTGTAAAAGCACAGTGGAATGTGCTATGTATTTTCCAAAGGTGAATTATAAAGGCCATATAATTTTTGCCTGTTTTCTTGGAACTCTTGTTCTTGGAGATGGGAGCTGCAATGTCAGAAGTCTGGCTACCTAGACTATCACACTGAGGAAGTCGGGCCACATGGATAAGCCCCGTGTTGGGTGCTGAGGGAAGGTCTCATTTCCCAACTGGCACCAACTTCCAGGCATGGGAATATCCAAATCTTCAGATGATTCCGGGGCCCAGATATGAAATTTTCTTCAATGATTAAGTGTTTCCAGGTGAAGGTTCAGATATCATACTGCAGAGACAAGCCATATCTAGTGTACCTTGTTTGAATTTCT
>NC_137795.1:36884572-36927072 GCF_963383645.1 Muscardinus avellanarius | reverse complement strand
AATTGGTGCATTTTAATCATACATCTTGTTGAAGTTCGAAGTGGTAGAGAAGTGCATGTATGCAACACTCGCTGAGCCCTCCCTCCCCCAGGTCCCACCCCATTCTTTCTCCCTCCCCAACAAGTTTTCAAATATACTTTTCATCATTGATAATCATATTTAGCTATGTTCTACTTAGCATTTTCCTATTACTGCTGAAACATTATTATATTTAACTTAATATCTGATAACTTCAACTGGAAACTTTCTGTCTAGATAACAAATGGTAATTTTCTGTTTCATTATTCTTCTCTGTGGGCTTTCTTTACTCTCTACAACATCAGGGAAGAAAGCTAAAAAAAAACAACCAGATTTTTATTGCTCATTGTTAGCTTAGAAGTTATAATTTTCCATTTTTAGTAGAGTGTGGGATATATAGAAAATTATAATTTCTAAGTTAAAAATAGATATGCGCTAATGTACGTGGTTTAAAGTACAGATTGTTCAGATAAAAAATTGGCATTTCCCAAGGGAACTTAATAAAGGAGTATCACTGTTATCATTGATCATAGTGCGTGCTAGCTGATTTCCTTTAGTTTTGTATTGATTCTTTAAAAATCCATATTAAAAACATGCTAAAATGCTATGATGATCATCTTAAAAATCACTGTAAGACCACACTGTAAGACCACAGCATTTTTTGTATAACCAGTATCATTTTGCCCAGTTCTTGAAAGTTCTTATCAGTGTTGCATAGTTTTACTCATGGGATTCAACACTATTAATTTTTCTAAAAATTATTTTAAGACTTCATAATTATCATTTATAATTGCATGTCATTGTGCAGATGAGCAATTCTTACTATACCTTTTTTTAAAAAAAATAAGAACTGAAATTCCTGTGTTTAAATAGAACCTGAAGAGGTACAATAAATGTGAAATTACAATAGCATAATTGTAGTAGTAAATAAGAATAGCAAAATTAGATGAAAATTTAAATATAAATATTAATGTAATACATGGTTTTAAGTTACAGTAGCATATGTACTTTAATAACTATTTTTTGTGTCTAAAAGATGAGGTCTTTGTTTTAGTTTTGTCTTAAAGTTTAAAAATGTGAATAGCATGCTTCCTTTCAACAGTTAACTTAGACCTACATAGAAATTTGAAAAGAATACGACATAAGCCTCTTAACTAGCACTCTCTTAAGCATCAGAAAAATCATTACCTCTCCCAGTTCTTTCAATTTCTGTCATAAGAAGCGTAAAGAGCAGAACTATATATTTTGGTAATTAATTTCCTTAAGATAATGTTAGAAACATCATGTTCACTAAAATATAAATGAATTTCAAGGTGAGCATGCTAGAGGATAATATTAATGGCGAATGATTTATTGTGACAAGAAATCTGATCTGAAACACCATTATTAGGAGCACTTAAAAAAAAAAGCCATTTGCGAATTTCTGAAGATATGAAAGCCAGCTATGGTTGAGCTTGTATCAATGTTGAAATCTAAAAAGCCTTTCTTGTTCATCTGAAATTGCTTGCATACAGTATTTCTGAAACTGTTCATATTCTGAATATTTGGATTATAATTTAGAGAATTACCTAAATGTTTGATATTCTAAGACTTAATTAAGTGAATATAATCTATAAAACCACAGATTGAAATCCCTAAATGACTTAATAAGGTATGGAATTTTAGGGCCGACTACTACCTTAAAAATGCCTGGCCAAAAATATAATGAGCATCTACTGTAACTGGGTACTCACTCCTTTTTTAAAAATTTTTCCAAATATTATTAAGACTATAAATCTTTGGATTCAAGAAATTAAATTAAACCCACATAGAACAACATAAAGTTTGGAACCATACAAAACCAATCACTAAATTGTTTAACAATAGACATATATGATAAAACAGATAGATAGATGGATAGATAATAGATAGATAATAGCAAAGACAGGATTGAAATACCTTCCTAATCTGTTTGCCTTATGACAGCAATTTCCTGATATTTGTCTTTTCAGCTCTTTGAACTGTAGTAATATTCCTTCTCCAGTAGACTTTAACCTACACAAGGGCAGGAGCCTGTCTTGCCACTACATCTCACATACTTTCCCACTCTGGTTTCTCCCTACATCCATTCCTCACCAAAGTTATGGGTCACCAATCAAATCTCTTATTTTGTATTCCAATAACAAGCAATCTGACCTGCTCACCCTACCTGCAGAATCAGGCAGAGAAAAATAGAAACTAATCCATTGAATCTATAATTGCTTGTTCCATGGAAGAAACCTGGTATTGAAGTAGGAATTAAAGAAACTTTGGGTACTCAAGGCCTCAATCCCCAGAGCCAAATCATAAGGAAGTCACTACTATTCTTATTTTTTTTTATTACATCCACTCCCCTTTGGGTGAGGTAAAAGACATCCCAAGATGCACATCTCAAGTTACACAGTGGCCAATAGTGGCACAGACCAAGGAGACTGCAGAATGGGGCAGCACATCCAGAATAAGTTTGAGCCTTCGAGACCTGGATCTGATTCTGTTTTTGGTGGCACTGAGCAAATTCAGAAATTTTGTCCATGATATTTTGGCTCCATGACAGAGACAGTCTGCCTTCACGAACCATTGAATTTCAAGTATCCAGCACAGAGAATGACTAAGGTACAGGTCCAGAGAAGGACAGGTATAGCTAATACCATGAGTCTTTTTGGTTTGATTCAGGCATCTTCTAGATGACTTTCTTCCCTGACACACCTTTTAGTAGTCTCTCTGTCCACCATTGGTGGACACAGCTTTGGTCCTCTTTGAGGCCGGCACCAGAGCCTGCTGTGAGGCAAGGCCAGTGCTGGGGCCTCCGAGGCCAGGATCAGAGCCTGCCGAGGGGTTAGGCCGGTGCTGGGGCCAGTGAGGCCCGCATCGGAGCCTGCCATGAGGCAAGGCCGGTGCTGGGGCCAGCGAGGCCAGCATCGGAGCCTGCCATGAGGCAAGGCCAGTGCTGGGGCCTCCAAGGCTGGGATCGGAGCCTGCCCAGGGGTTAGGCCTGTGCTGGGGCCAGTGAGGCCAGCATCGGAGCCTGCTGTGAGGCAAAGCCAGTGCTGGGGCCTCTGAGGCCAGGATAAGAGCCAGCCAAGGGGTTAGGCCGGTGCCGGGGCCAATGGCCAGCATCGAAGCCTGCCATTAGGAAAGGCCGCAACTGGGGCCTCTGAGGCTGGGATCGGAACCTGCCAAGGGGTTAGGCCAATGCTGGGGCCAGTGGCCAGCATCGAAGCCGGCCATGAGGTAAGGCCGGTGCTGGGGCCTCCGAGGCTGGGATCGGAAAATGCCAAGGGGTAAGGCCGGTGCTGGGACCAGCAGCCAGCATCGGAGCCTTCCTTGAGGCAAAGCTGCTACTGAGGCCTCCGGGGCCGGATCAGAACCTGCCGAGGGGTTAGACCGAGGCTGGGGCCAATGAGGCTGTCATTGGAGCCTGCCGTGAGGCAAGGCCAGTGCTGGGGCCTCCAAGGCTGGGATCGGAGCCTGCCGAGGGGTGAGGCCGATGCTGGGGCCAACGGCCGGCATCAGAGCCTGACAGGAGGCAAGGCCGCTACTGGGGCCTCCGAGGCTGGGATCGGAGCCTGCCTAGGGGTTAGGCTGGTGCTGGGGCCAGCGAGGTCGGGATCAGATCCTGCTGTGAGGCAAGGCCAGTGCTGGGGCCCCCAAGGCTGGGATCAGAGCCTGCCGAGGGGTTAGGCTGGTGCCGGGGCCAATGGCTGGCATCAGAGCCTGCCGTGAGGCAAGGCCACTACTGTGGCCTCCGAGGCCAGGATCGAAGCCAGCTGAGGGGTTAGGGCGGTGTGGGGGCCAGCGAGACCAGAATAGGGGCCTCCCATGAGGCAAGGCCGCTGCTTGAGCCAGCGAGGTCTGGATCAGTCCACCGGGTAGCCAGACCACTACTGGGGCCTTCAAGAGTGGGATCGGTACTTGCAACGCAGCATGTACAGAGAAATATTACAGAAAATATAAATCAGACGCTTCCCCTAATCAGCAATAACTAGGAGGAAAGGGGCAACAGGAAGAGGTTGAGCTATAGAAAGGGCCCTATAGTGAAGCAACTAATGTGACCAATCATAGGGTATGGAATAGAGAAGGATAGAGCCTATTTAAAACGCAGGAGGTACATAAACAAATGTATCAAAGTTAATCACTAAAGAAGCATGGGATTGAGGGAGGGAGAGGGAATGGGATGGGGGCTGGATGAGGGCTAATTGGATGATGTGTGCTTGTATATCCTCTCAAGTCTTGTACTCCAATGTGATTGATATATGACTACAATACACCAATTTTAAAAAATAAATAAATTTATAAAAAAATAAAAATAAAAAAAAACAAACAAAACAAAAAAGAATATATCAACCTGGTTCTCAGCTAGCTCCCATTTTCCATGAATTTTATTTTATCTCCTGACTATTTTCCCACATGTTTAGGTTGCTAGTGGTTAGTAATAGGAACTCCTAAGCTCTGTGTTAGTGCACTCCATTCAAGTCTGGAAGTGGTGAGAAGAGAAGGAAACTCTGTGTACATGACTGGCGAGATTGAGAGACTCTGGCATGGGATAGATGATATGTCCAATATAATCCAATACTGTTTTTCTCATTTTCTAGAAGAGAAAGCTAAGCATAGTGATCAAAGGTCTATGGTCACATGGAGCATAGGTGGTGAAATTTCTCCTGTGTTTCATTTTTCAATCTGGCTACACTAGGCAGAAATAGGGGGTCCCAGAGAATTGAGGGTATCCAATACAGTTTTTTTTTTTTAAGTCCCTGACTGGGACCAGGGTTTTATTTGTACTTCAACATTGTTTCCTAATTTTTATCTACCTTAATCTAAAACCGTAATCTAAGACCATACTGAACAACAACAAAGAAAAGGTCTAAGTCAAGAAAGACTGTTGTAGATAGGCCAAAATGAGAGGAACAGAATATTGATCTAAAGGTCAGGAGCACAGGAGCAAGAGGACCATTAACCTGTAAATCGTGGACCTGTGGGTGGAGATCCTATATCTGCTGATGAATACTTTGCCATTTCCTAAGATATTTGAGTCTCATGAATTGACAGTCACACTGCCCTATGGATGTGATCTGTATCTAGAGTGTTTTCACATATGTCACCCAAGCCCATTAGAATGAAAGAAAGAACACTTCCCACATGCTTCCGTGGGTCTTCTCAACAGGGAGGCTGGTGCACTGCTTGCTACTGGCTCACTCTTCTGCCTCCTGGAATCAGCTGCACATAACCACTATGCAGAGAGCCAGACCCACGTCAGATTAGAGGGGAGACCAAAAAAGATTTCCAAATGCCACCCCTAAGATATTATTTGAACTCACTATAAAAATGTGTGATCTTGTATCATTCTAGAAGGCAAAATCTAGCTTACTTTTGTTTCAAGTAAAATATTCTTTGTAACCTATTTTTAAGCAATATTTATTCATGCCTCAAATTTACAATGATGTTCCAAAAAGATGAAGTTTTATATCCTGTAAAGACATTGAGAAATGTAAACACATTATTATAAATGGCATTTAACCATATATTGGGCAGTGAGGAATGTCATAAATTAGTAGTGCTATTGAAAATGAAAAATTAAATAGACATGTGAATAATAGAAGTCTTTATTATTAAGAAGAACTAAAATTATTCTGTAGAAAGAAACTCATTAGCTTATGACTCAAAAAGAAGGATCATAAATATTGGCATAAGAATATATATTTTATATATTTTAATATATTTTATATATAGCTTAATGTATTATAACTAAATATAATCATATATAAATATATTTGACATATATTTATATATAATTTGACATATATTTATATATAATTATATATGTTATAAGAAATATATAGAGAGTCAAATTTGGTCATCACAAGTATATTGATATACCTCTTTATATATTTAATTATTTCCCTCTGCCCTCCTTTGTTTCCCTCTCTCCAGAGTTACATAATTTTTCTGAATCCTTATAAAGATATATGTACAAATAAATACTCATATATGAATTTTTCTATTCCTTTTAAAATAGTCTTTCTGAACTATGAGAGAACAAGAAACCAGTAAATAATGACATGATTTATATGAAAGAAACAAGACAATTTCTAAAGTAGGTATTAGAAGTATTTGTTTTACTAAAACACTTAAGTAAATTTAATAAAAAATATCTAGGACTTTACCAATCATGAAGCTATTTACTAAGATTCTTCCATAAAGTAGTATAATTGAGTCTACATCTTAGAAACTTGAAACAATTTTGAAAGTACATTTTAATAATATGTATTCATTATGAGTCTACATGGAAGAAAATGATGTTAATATACCAGTGTGTATGACAAAATTGGAATAAAAATAAGAATTTCCAGGGACATTTATCTAATAAATTTTATGTAGTATTCTTGGCATTGTGTTACCTTAGCCAGATACAAAAAATAGACCCTTTGACTTTGAATATTAGTGTATAAAATTACTTAAATATTTATACAGAAATACTAATTATGGTTTTGTAACTTTGTGAAATGAATAGCATAAAAATGAATACAAATACAAGCAAAAGATTATTTCTTCTTCCCATTTTCCCATAGGAAGGGAGCAGACAGAGCTATAATTTCTTCTAGAAATGAAGGTATAAAGACAACGTTTTCCCTATTTTTGTGAGCATTTTCAAAGGCCAGTGTCTACATTTTGAAGGGGGAAAATGGTTGTCTATTATAGAAAAACTAATTTTGTTTTTCAAGCTTTTTCTTTGTGAAGAAAAAACATCTTTAAACTAGTTTATATTGACATCTATATTGGTCTGTTTTACTGTGCATTTATTTGGAGCCAATATAAGACTGATAGTTCAAATAACATAGGACTTATAAGTTACCTATGTAATTTAAATTGCCCAACATTATAAAATTACAACCTCATATTTTTTATTTGGTTTAAGGATGATCACCATTAACATACTAAAGGATTTAGTGTGTGTGTGTGTGTGTGTGTGTGTGTGTTACTGGGGGTGAAACCTAGGGGCTTTTCTACCTCTGGTCTATACTCCAAGACCTATTTTATACTTTATTTGGAAACAGGGTCTCAGTAAGTTGCTAAGAGCCTCATCATGTAGCTGAGGCTGGCTTCGAACCTGTGCACCACCACCCCCGGCTTGAAATCTTTCTTATATAACACATTAGAATAGAATTATGGCCACATTTACTTTCCATTCCTGTACCATTAAAAACCTAAAAAATTCAAGTCATTTATACTTTCATATTAATATTTACATATATACTGAGCCTCATTCAGTGATTATATGTAAAATGATATTATCATAGAGTGATATTTTATTGCAACACAATTTGCGAACAGCCACCAAAATTGTAATTTCATAATATAAATTATATTATTATATGTAATTTAATTTGTCACCTTACCTACTGTTGAATTTTTCTGGGTGTTTTTCTCTCATGATGTGGAATCTATGTGCAATCGAGGCGTCCTAAGAGAAAAAATGGAAAATCAAATTCAGGAAAGTTTATGATCCTATTATTTTTTGGAAATACATATTTAAAAATTGGCAATATTTTTAAGTCAATTTTTCACAATATCATTACCAAAAAGAGGTTCTGAAATTAGGCAACAATGTAAAATTTGTGGAAAAATGTGAATTATATAATCATGTCACAATTTGTTACTTTCCATATTTACCTCTAGAAATTGATTTTTTATTAATTTATGTATCTCCTTTAATATTTTATTTTGGTTCCATGCTCAAAATATGTCTAAGGTAGCACATATAATCATAAATCTCAAATAGTACTTGAAAATATTGTTGAAGAAGAGTTAGAAGGCTAGCCTAAGTGGGAAAATGATCAAGTAGAGGAGCTCCTACTTCTTTGGGATTGTAGGTAGAAAGCCTGTGTGAAGGTGATCTTCTAACACAGGCAAATAGAATACTTGATGTCAGAGTTTGCTTAGTGCGACGGGGAAGTGTTATCGTTATTAATAACTGTTTATATCACAAGCAGCTTTCCCGCCTATCTTGCTTAATGGAGAACAGCAACATAGAGAAAGATTTATTTTTAGAGAATTGGTGACAAGTATAACTCAGCTCTGAAGCCCCAAATACAACAATTCTGGGCCTTAATGGTTATTTCTTATTTTCACAAAGTGAACTCTGAATTTTTCTTTGATACAGAAATTATGCTGAATGTGTGAGACTGGAGGAATAGTGCGATACAAGCTTTGTAAGCACAGGTCACTGTAACTGACATTAAAGAGTTTTAACCCTGTTATTCTATGTGAGATGTTTTCCCATTCTTCATTCACATGTGATTAATCACCCAAATGAGAAACTAATATATTTTTCAGTCATCTCAATAGAAAAGGATCATTGTTGTGAGTAAATGTTAATTTTGTTTCAGACTGGAGATAAAGACAAAGAAAAAAACAATACAAGGAATAAAGGAGTTGTGTATTTGGGAGAATCTTGAAAACACTAATCAAGGATGAAAAGTCTAAGGGATGAAATGAAAAGGCCAATGTGCATACACATGCATAACAAAGCGTGCTTCCCACCAGAGAGGGACCGATGCCCACTGCAGATGGCAGAGAGTTTCTTTTCCCTGCAATAAAGAGGAAACTAATTTTTTTCTGTGCATTCTACCTTCTAAAACTTGTCAAGTAATTGAATTAATTTGCAAATAAAAGGACACTAAGGTATAGATAGACAGATAGATAGTAGACAGAAAAAACTCTGTTAAGTTACCCAAAAATTTCTCTATGACTTGATTTTCTTAACATATTATTTGTTTAAAAAACATGTTCAAATTCCTGGTTTGCTAGGAAAGAGAAGTATCAACATGGTTAAGTTTTATTGATCCTGTAGCTCTCATATCTATGTCACAGTTTCTTTATTTTAATAAGTCATACTTTAATTGTTTGTGTAATTATTTAATTATAATTCATGCATATATTTATTCATATTTAATGTAACAATGACTCATTAAAAGTCATAATAACATAATATTTTAAATTATGAAGTTGTTTTACTGTGGTAGAAATATAGAAAAATCCAAATGATACCATATATGGTATATGTGACACAATCTTAATTAATTCAAATATTATCTCAACTTCATCATTACTCTGATATAAAATCAATTTGGAATAACTCCTAATTCAATGCATGCCAGAAGACCAATTAAACCAAAGCAAAGAATGTGAATCAGGGACTAAAAATGAATGTTCAATATTGGTTACCCATAGGGAGAATATCATTGAATTTACTTATACTTGAAGTATTTGTTCCTGCTAATTTGGAGAAAAAAAGTTTAAAAATAGGTTCCATGGTATAATTTTCTTTACAAGTGTATATTTTGGTAATAAAACTATATTGTCCTTTCCAAAGCAACATAAACAGGAGAGAAAAAAGGAGAAAGGGGAGGAGAGGAGAGGAGAGGAGAGGAGAGGAGAGGAGAGGAGAGGAGAGGAGAGGAGAAGAGACCTAAAGACCATTTAAGTAGATTGCACTGTAATCAAGCAAACTAATGTGGAACATTAGAACACCAAATATCTAAAGATAAATTTAATATTAACTCTATCTCCAAGATATTCTGGCAAAGATTTATTCAGTAAAAGGGGTGAGGGTTAGGGATAAAAACTAGCATGGATCACTGGCAGGCCTTTTCCTTGTTGAATGGGTTCCACCACAAAGAGAGCTGGCTTTGCTGACTACAGGATTGATAAAGAACAATGGCAGCAGGTGCTCATTTGGATGAGAATTCAGACCAAATTCACATGGGACCCTGTCCCTTTGGCATCACCCCAATAGGCTTGAAAGACTTCTGCCAAAGGCTGCAGACTTATTCAGCAGTCATATTTCAGGGATACTTAGGATTCTCTAATGAGAGACACATAAGAAAGAGTAAAAATGGCATTAAAAAATGTACCCTTTCTGTCTCTATGAGCTGTAGCTTTTGAGAACAGACAAAGTTAGCATCACATCCAGAACTTCCTAAAATGGAGAAAGTCTGAATTCAGACAGACCTTTCAATTCTAAGCCTTGCTACTTGGAGCAAATTGTTTATTCATGGAGTCAGAGCTTCTTTACCTTTAAAAGAGAATACTTTAAAGAACCATGATGAAGATTAAATGAGATTATTCTTACAACAATTAGAATAGTGTGCAGTATAAGGGAGATGTTCACATACCGTATAAACATACCAGGCTTAAATTACATGATTTTCAAATATTTATTTTTTGACATTCAAAGTGGCTTTATAATTTTCTAAAAATATGAATAGTTGTATTTTAAATTAATTTAAAAAATCCTTACTAAGTGCTAAGAGCACGTAATGTCACTATCACTACCAACTACATTATGATGTAAGACTATAATGCACCAATGAAAGTATAAAAATGAAAAATTATGCCTTATGAGACAAAAATTCTTTTTAAAAATAAAAAATAAAATGTCAACTCTTTTATTTGCCATTGGGCCAAATTAAAATTCTTCTCAATTTTATTCTACTTCAAGATAGAATATAAATTTAGTCAATTTACAAATAAATATCATATAAAGTGTTTTCAAAAATGCTACTCTGTAATTTAAAATTAACTCTTGCATACTTCTTGAGTTTTCATTGTTGAAGTAACTTAGTTCTTCTTGTTTTGGGAGTATTAAATTTTAATTCCTCCTCCATGCCAGAATTAAAAAATGTCTCACAACCTGAAGTTTTTCATGCTTCATTTGTTTAATACTTTATTAAAGATCTACATTGATTTTTGAGGTTTTATTACATATTAAAATATCATCAGTGAGCCGGGCATGGTGGCGCACGTTTGGAATCCCCATACTTGGGAGGCAGAGACAGGAGGATCACGCAGGTTTGAAGCCAGCTTCGCTGGCTTAAGAGACCCTGTTTCCAAATAAAAAAGTATAAAAATAGGTCTGGGAGTGTAACCCGGAGGTAGAAGGGTTTCCAGGAACCCCAGTACCACCAAAATATATATATCACCAGTGTTAAGTGTGCAGTTTAATGACTTTGTCAAAAATAAACAATAACCACTATTTTCTAACATTTTTATGTACACTCATATTTCTTCTTGTGCACAATACCTACTGAAGTCTTTGGCCATTTCAATTATGCATATTAAACTGGCTGGAGACAAGAAACAGATCTAAAATATAATGGATATTTGACCTTGAAAAGTTTGCCAAGATTTTCAATACTACCATTTACCTATCTTAAGATAAGTATAATATTAAAAATATTTGCTTTTTAGACTTGATGCTATAATACCTGGAGGATAGTTAAAACTGTGACATATAGAAAGCAATAAGATAAATGTTAACTGCTGTTATTATTGAAATATACTTATTATGGATTTGAGATTCATATTATTTTTCTTTGGTTTATTGATACTATAAATTAAATTCCATAGTTCTTAAGATGAAGTACTTGGGGGAAAGTTGTGCTTTGGTATTTAAAATTTTGTGGATTTTAGAAAGGTTATACTGTGCATATGATAAATTATGTAACAAACCAAAGGGTCAGGGACAGCACACTGTAATTAAATTTCACATAAATATTTCTGCACTCGTCTATATGAATATTGACTCAAGGAAAGATAAATTAGCATCACAAAGAGTATGTCAGTTCAGGTTATATCTCACCAGATAAACTAACAAAATTTTGGTTTTCAAAGTTTTGTGATTATTTGAACTTTTACATAAGAGACTGTGATTTCATGATATATTTCCCATGTGCAACAATCTTTACTTTCCCTGCAATCTTAACCAGAGTGCACTGTTTACATAAGGTACAATTTTTACCTGTTAAAATTTTATTTAAGAAAATTACAATAGCCAGATGTGAGGTTGATTCATGGGCAGATTTATCAGATATTGATAACAATAATAATTCTGCTTTAATAAATATAGTAAAGTCTCCTTTATTATGATTCAGAATACTTAATGCATTGAAAATGTTTGTTCTTGGAAATTCTCAAATAATCCTTTGTAAATTGTTGGCAGAGATATTTTTTGGAAGAATTAACATTGTGGGTTTCTTAATTTGTCTTTTTAGATTTTCTATCTCTACAAAATTAAAATATTTTAATGATGTCATCTGTAGCGAGCCGAAGAGTAACTCTCTATAACAGCTTCTTCTAATCTCTAGAAATTTTGCAGATGTGATCAAGTTCATGGTATTGAACTGATATTTCTTAGAATTGGTGACTTTTTTTCTACTTTGCATTTTATTTTGGAATACAAACATATATAACAGTATTTGCTTTCTTCCAATGCAATATTTTAAAAACCCAATAATTTGTTTTTTATTTTTACTAACCCACAGAGAGAAACTTTACCCAATAATGGATCAAAACAAGTCTCACCTATATAAATTTAAGTACTATTTGAGACTTGGAGACTTTGAATGGGGGATATTTAGATAAGATTTTTTTCTGCTTAAGTTGGTGATGAAAAAGTTTGAAAAATATAAAGACATCGAGATAAGGTAAACATATCCTTTAACAGGACATACATGAATCTGTGGGTATAAGAAGTTAGGGGGCAATGGGAAGAAGGATGATTCTTAAATATATCAGGCCCAAATCTTAAAAAATGGAATATGTAACTTTCTTATTGCGCTATGGCTTGAATATGGTCTGTTGTCTTTGAAACTCACTTTACAAATTTGGTCCCTCAATGGAGCAGTGTTGGAAAGCAGAGCCTATGGGAAGTTTTCAGCTTATTAGATGGAGTCCTCCTGAATAGATTAATGCTCTTCTCACAGACTGGGTTAGTTATTGCATAAAATTTGGCCCCTTTTCTCCCTTCTGCACATGTTGGCTTGAATTCTTCTTTCTACTCTGACCTGAAGTGTGTCCTCACCCGAAGCTGAATAGACAGGAACCCATGTCCTTGGGCCTCCCATCCTTGAGAACTAATAGTCAAAGTAAACCTCCTTTCTTTGTAAATTAGCTGGCAGTAGGTTAAGATGCTGCAGCAACAACAACAACATCAACAACACCAAACTAAGATATTTGGTGAAGATTTTGTAGTAGTTATTAAATTAAGAATAATGAGTTAAGATATTCCTTATTATCCAGTTGAGATATAAATGACTTCACAAATTTACTAACAAGAGAGATACAGAGAGATTGGACAGACATGAAGAAGGCCAAATGACTCCAGCAGAATTGATGAGAGTGGTACAGCCACAACTCAAGGAATGTTAGATGCCACTAGTAGCTGACAAGTGGCAAAGAATGCTTTCTTCCATATCACCTCTAGGGAGAGCACATCTACTGATACCTTGATTTCAGCATGAGGACACAAAAATTTTGCTTAGTAATATCATAAGCTGAGGAAGAATACATTTCTGTTGTTTTAAGCCACAAAGTGTGTGGTAATTTGCCACAGAAGGCACAGGAAACTTATACACCATCTATTCATATAGATATTTATAGACATATTAGCTTATAATATTTTATTTTTCAGAATCAATGGCTATTCTTATTCTAACAATTATAAGTTATAATATTTTACTTTATATGGTTTATAGAAATTGTAATTTAGTAAAAGCCATATAATCATAGTAGAACAGACATCACAAAGTCTAATGTGACCTTCATTAAGTAGGCATAAGAAAATAAAGCAGCAAAAACCTAGAAAAGAAGAAATTTTTTTGGAAAAAAGGACTTTATTGTAATACCATATAGAACTATTGAGTAGCATGTATTTAACTTGGCATTAGGAGTTTCTATAAATCCCACAGATTAAGGATAAAACAATGAGTTATATGCATTATAAAATATCATTTATTTTTAAACAGATGATATGTTTCTCTTATAGAAAATTCAAAGAAATCTACTAAAATACACATAATTAGAAAAGGGTATAAAGTACTTTTCAGATATTAGAATAGCATATAAAATCTGGGTGTGGTGGCCCATGCTTGTAATCCCTGCGCTTGGCAGGCAGAGACAGGAGGATTACACAGGTTCGAAGCCAGCCTCGCTGGCTTATGAGACCCTGTTTCCAAATAAAAATATAATAAAAATATAAAAAAATAGGTCTGGGAGTGTAGCCCAGAGGTAGAAGGGCTTCCAGAAACCCCAGTGCCATAAAAAAAGAATAGCATATGAAAACTAGAATTTATCATGTTAAAACAAAATAATGGGAAATTATGTCACTTACAATGGCAACAAAAGTTACAAACATCTACAGGGAAAAAGTATCCCTACTGATATGAGTTCTGGGGAGAAAATAATTACTCAAGGTCACAAGATAAGAATGAATTGATAAAGCTATATGCCAAC
This sequence comes from Muscardinus avellanarius, assembly GCF_963383645.1. Classification (NCBI taxonomy): domain Eukaryota; kingdom Metazoa; phylum Chordata; class Mammalia; order Rodentia; family Gliridae; genus Muscardinus; species Muscardinus avellanarius. The sequence goes on along the minus strand of NC_137795.1, from coordinate 36,912,747 downwards.
CCAAGTTGCAAGGATTTAGGGTTTTGGGATAAGAGTATATGAGGAATGGTACAAATTCTGAATGTGAAAGTATATGGAAGCATGATAACTTTTTTCTCTGTAGATTGTAATTTTCTATCTTCTGGATTATTTTCAGTTGATGAGTGTGTGTGTGTGTGTGTGTGTGTGTGTGTGTGTGTGTGTGCATGCATGTGTGTTGATGTGTGAGAGAGGAAGAGAAAGATATATAATTCTGAAACTCAGCAGCATCAAGTTGTACACCTGGGACTTCTGCTGTGAGCACTTCATATGGAATCCACTGTGACCTCCTGTTAGTTAGCTTTGGATTATACAGTTGGAACAACTAAGACATTTCCTAGAGCTAAAAAGTTGAGCAGCTGAAGAAATGCATGATGGAATCTTGAAGACAATCCCTGGGCTGGATACAGAATTTGCTGAATCCAGATTCAAATGAAGAATTTTGAGTAGGGAAATAGAAAGACTTTATGCAAAGAAAATGCTTCACTTATGAGCAGGATACTTTTCAATTATTTAACTTTGTGAGCTGTTTCTATCAGATGAAAGCAAAAGCTGTAATCAGCATCTTGTTTAAGTTATTACTCTCACATTTTTTTTTTGTTTCCCATGATTTTCTCCAAATTATTCACTGAAATTGGTAATAGCCACATAGCCACAAAACTGTGTAGAGGCACACAGAGGTCAGTGACACTTAGATGTGAGAGATGGGTTATATGTAAGATAAGATGTTTTCCCACTCAGTCACCATCTTTCATTGTTGCTTCCACCCGTGATGAGCCTCTTGGAAAAGGGATTGATCTATTTTGAAAGAAGGGACAGCAGCATAGATGTTCCAACAAAAACAGATAGCACAATCCAATTGGAGTAGGTTCATTATGGTAATTAGAAGAAAATTTAGTTTTTAAAAATGACTACCAAGAAGACTGTGTGAAATCACATAGGATCATGCAAAATACATGTAAAATAAATTGCAGCTATTGTTACCTTCAACTACAAGAGGAAAGTGTGAGAGGCTAGTTACCAGATCCAGAAGGGGAGAGTTACATAGAGAAGAAAGCCTTAAGAGAAAAATACATTCAGTCCCAGGAATCAGAGGTACTGGAGAACAAAACAACTTTAACTGCTTCTCTCTCTCCTATCTCCTGCTGGAGAATGCAATCAGCCAAGTCAAGTAGATACAACAGTGCAAGAGACTCTAAAGTAATCTACAGAGAACACTGCCCAGGCTGACCGCAGGGTAGAAAAAGGAAGAAAGATAGAGGTAAACAGAGAGCACACTCACAGTTCTTGAGATCAGTGTTTAAGGCAGAATGGAAAGCTATGTATACACAGACATCTAAGAAGGATCATTACCAAATCTATGGGAGAGTTGATAATTATTAAGATGATCACTGGAATATCAACATATATATTTATATATGTATGTGTGCATATATGTATATGCATATATATTGTGTGTGAACAAAATTTTAATTAAATAAAATAGCTATTACTTAATGCCTGAAAACAAATACTGTACTTTCTCAGTTAAAAAGCAAAATAGCTAAAAAAAATTAGGTTGTTCTTTCAGAAATGTACACATTACTAGTTTGAATTCCAATTCTAAAATTGAAAACCTATTTGTCTGTTGATAGGCACCAGAGTTGGTTCTATAATTTGAATATTATGAATTTGTACTGCTATAAAAATGGATGTGTGTGTATTATTATAATATTCTGATTTCAGTTCCTTTGTAAAGATACTCAGGAATGATATAGCTGGGTCCTATGGTAGATCTATTCCAAGTTTTCTGAGTAATCTCCACACTGATCTTCATAATGACTGCACTAATTTGCAATCCCACCAACAGAAGAGTTCCTATTTTCTCACATTTTCTCCAGTATTTATTGTTGTTTGAGTTTTTGATTATTGCCATTCTATTTGGAGTTAGATGGAATCTCAATGTAGTTTTAATCCTTATCTCTCTGCCAATGATTTTGAACATTTTAAATGTATGTATTGGCCATTTTAATTTCTTCTTTTGTGAAGTATCTAGTTAATTTTCAGGAAAATTGATGGATCTGAATAAAATTATATTCAGTGAGATTGTCCATTTACTGATTAGGTTATTAAATTTTTTTTTAGTGTTATGTCTTTAAGTACTTTGTGTCTTCTAGATACTAGTCCTCTATCAGAGGACTACTATCAAAGATCTTCTCTCATTCTTTTTAGACTCTTTCAACTTTTGATGGTTTCCTTTGATGAGAAGAGGCTTTTAGTTTAAAACCACTCCACTTCTTAATTATTGTTTTCATTTCCTGAGCTTTAGGAATCTTACTGAGGAAGTTTCTACCTGTGCCTATATGCTGGAGTGTTGGACCTATGCCTTCTTCTAGTAATTTCTTTGTTCTAATTTCCAGGTCTTTGAGCTAGGAGTTACATTCCATTTTTCTACAAATGAATAAGCAATTTTTCCAATACCATTTGTTTAAAAGGCTGTCTTTTCTCCAATTTGTGTTTTTGGCACCTTTATTTAAAATCACCTGGCTATAAGAGTGTGGAATTTTTTTTGTATCTTCCATTCTGTTCCATTTTTCTATGTGTATGCTTTTGTGCCAGTACCATACTGTTTTATTACTATAACTTTGGAGTATAATTTAAAGTTAGGTATTGTGATGCCAGATATCCATCAAAATATGAGTGAATTACAAAATTATAGAATATACATATAATGAAATTCTACTGAGCAATAAAGAAGAATAAAATTATGTCATTTTCAGAAAAATTGATGGATCTAAATAAAATTATACTCAGTGAGATTAGCCAGTCACAGAAAGTGAAAGGTCATGTTTTATTCCCTATGTGGAAGCTAGGGAGTAATTAGGATATAAGAGAAATTTTAGATAATGGAGGAGAAACTCCAATGGGATAAGGTATGTGGTTGTAAGAAGGGTGGAGGGAGAGGGAGAATTAATGAAGGAAGCACTTTTAGTGACATTATGTACATATGTGAAAATACCAATGCCATTCTCAATATCATGTATAGGAAGGGTGGAGTGGGGAGGGAGATATGAGGAAAACGCAACAAGTGCTGTGTGCATGTATTTTCTATCATTATGAAATACATTATGATGTGAAACTGATGTATCAATAAACGTATAAAATAAAATTGGAAATCAATTTCCTAAACCATAAAATAGTATCACAATATCTTAAATTTTTAATAATTTTACTCAAATTTCCTCTTATTTAAATACATTTCATACAGAAGGGCTCATGCTACTAGGCAGACTAACTGAGAATATTTGACCTTAGTGAATCTAGAAATACCTGCCAAGAAAATAACATAAATGCTAAGTCCCACTCTTGCTCTATCTTGCATATAACACATGGTATTAGCACTGCCAGAAACTTCTGGAACAAACTCTTCACATAATTAACCTTAATCTTTGTGAGAAAATTGTAGAAAGAAAAATAAAATTATTATACACTTATTATAACTATAACTTTATGACTTCTATGACCAAAATGATTTTGTAATATAAATTTTTTCTACTTAAATTTCTGGTTTGGACTGGAGATTCAAAATGGCGACTGAGGGACACAGCACTTCTCAGTAGCTGAAATAAATAAAGTTCAACTACTTAGAAGGCAGTGTCTTAACTAACAAAATAAATATATCCCAGAAATCAAAACAGATCCAGGTACCTCGGCGGAAGGAATCCAGAAACCCTGAACTTGGGATTCACTGCAAAAAAAAAAAAGAAGAAGAAAGTTCCGGCATCAGACCTGCTGCAGACACAACCAGGCTGCCCGCTGGCGCCAGCGCGGGCTGCCGGCCCAAACTGCATTCCCTAGTCCTGACTGATACCACTGTGGAAAAATAACCCAAGAGACTGAAAACGGTCACAGATCCTCATCTTAAGCAGCGAGCGGTGCCCACACCAGAATCCTGTGTGCTCACCAAAGAGGAGACCACAGCAGCACAGTGAGTCCTGCAGACACCTGAATCAAGGAAGCCAAGTATCTGAGTGTGCCCAGAGAAGCCGCAGGTCTTAGTGTGTGCCCCAGGTCCGGCACTGACCCTAGGCATTTGTCCCCCGCCCCAGAACCCAGCACTGTCCTCGTGCGCCCTGTTTGTGCCCCAGGACCCCTGATAGTTGCCTGTGCCTGTGCCACTCCCACCCTTAAACTCGGTGCTCACCTTGTGCGCCTAGACCCCATGCCTAGCCGGAGCCCAGACAATTACCTTGGGGGCCCTGCCTGCTTCCCAGGCAGCCAAAGCTCTGTGCGCCTGTGAGATATCATTGGGGCCACAGCTCACGCACCGGGTCCACCACCAGCGTGTATGCCTGCTGCATGCCCTGGACACTAGTGCTACTGTCATGCGCTTCGCCGGAGCCAGAGAACAGTGCTAGACCCTGCGCTACACCTGTGCCTTTGGACCTGTGTGAGCCCGCCTCACACCCCTGGCTCATTGCTGGGTATCTGCACCCGTCCTGCAGATGGAGACTCAGTTCTAGTCTAGAGCACAGCCCTGTGCACGCTAGCTGAGTCTAGGACCAGACACTAGGTGACTGCGCTAACCCACGACGGGGTCCAGTAATAGCAGTGCACCCTGCCTGCACCCTGGGAACTGGCAGTGCTCTGGCAGTAAGTGTGTGTGCCCAGGGACCAGCAACCCTTTGCCCAGGGTACATCTTGGGACCACACAGGCTAGCCCAGTTAGAATTTCCAGAGACACAGGAAAATTCATCGAGACGCAATACCTGCACAGGGCTTAAAGGAGAGGTTCCAAGTATACTTTGGACGTCCTCCACCCCTGCTGTAGGGAAGCACGGGCCTGAGCCTAGGGTACTTTGGACATCCTCCACCCCTGCTGTAGGGAAGCACGGGCCTGAGCCTAGGGTGGTGAGTGCAGAGGCACTGACTACAGGTTGTAAATATACAGAACCTGGGAATTGTACAGACTTTATTAACAGTGACACCAGACATTCTGACACCTAAACACAAAGCTGTCAAAGGAAAGAAAGGTGTCCATACACCCAAAGAGTGACTTAAGAAGATGAAAATAGAGTACAGAGAAAATTAAGAGACACTGGATTATATTCTGAAAGCTACCATAGCAATCAGACAGTCAAATATTATATGGATCTGACCCCATATTTGTAAATAAGTAGGACTGTTTTTTGATTTTGATGTTGATGTTTTGCTTTGTTTTTTGTTTGTTTTTTTTAAAGAAGTTTATTAAAAAGATAGAAATATAGAAAATAGAAATATAGAAAATAGTTACAGCCCAATGCCAAAATGGCATGAGGGGGAAGGGTGGTCCAGGCCAATTCACCACTCCCCTGTTTTGTTTTTATATTGCTTTTGTTTTGTTATTGTTCTTGATGTTTTGTTTTTTTCCCCATCCTTCTTTTACTTTTACTTGCCCCTCCCTCCCTCCCTCTCTCTCTCTCTCTCTCTCTCTCTCTCTCTCTCTCTCTCTCTCTCTGTATGTGTATATATATATATATATATATATATATATATATATATATATATTTGATAGTTTGCTTTGTTTTCTGGTTTCACATGGTTGCTAGTTCTATTTACTTTATTCTTGTCCTTTTTTCCTCTTTCTTCCTCTTTCTTTTCTTTTTTCTTTTACCTCTTTTGGTTGTTTTTTTCCTTAATTACATACTAGTTAGTCTTGGTATCTTGTGTTGATATTTTATTTATGTTTGTTTGCTCCTTCCCCCACCCCTCTTACAAACTTCCCCACACTAACCTATCTACTCTTTTCCCCCAAAACTTTTTCCCGTAATATACCTCCTTATTTAATACTCAAAGTATTTCACATCTCCATACTTACTCTAAAACTACCAGAGTCCTACTAATTAACTCTCTCTCTCATTCTCAGCAAGATATTACCTTATCATACTTAAAGTCTTTTGCAACCTAAACATATCCTCTACCTAATCTGACTCTTATACCCATTACCCCAGCTCCTCCCCCATCACCCAACCCTCAACATTGGAAAAGCACTGCTGACCTGCCGATACCTCTAAACTCCTAATACTAAGATTGGACTAAGCATAATACTCACAAGCAATGGGTAGAAATCAGAAAAACAGGACTGAAAATGGTGAAAATATGAGAACCAGGAATAATGAAGAGACAACAGAAATCACGAATACTGACCTACAAGAAATGCATGAAGGGGAGTTCAGAATCTTGATCTACAATATGATGAAAGTCTTTAAAACAAGTCTACAGCAAATGAAAGAGGAAATTGAAACACTAAGAAAGAATCAGAAAGAGGCCTGGAATGAAATGAAAGAGTCAACAAATGAAATGAAGACAGCAATAAAAAGAAATTCTGGAAGATTAGATGAAAGGGAAAGTAGCATATCACTGTTAGAAGACAGTTCATTCAAAACCGAAAACACAGTCAACAGCATACAGAAGTCAGTACAACAACAAAACCTAAGCATCCAGCAACTATGGGACAATATGAAGCATCCTAACCTATGGATAAAAGCCATTGAAGAAGGAATAGAATTACAGACCAAGGGCATCTGTAATCTCTTCAAAGAAATAATTACAGAGAATTAGCCAAACTTGGAAAGAGATTTGGATCTTCATACTCAGGAGACATATAGAACACCACTAAGACAAGATCAAAGAAGAACATCCCCATGTCATATAGTAATCAAAATAACCAACATAGATGTCAAGGAAAGAATCTTAAAAGCAGTGAGAACAAAAGGATGAGTAACATATAGAGGCAAAACAATAAGAATCACGCCAGACTACACATCCCAGGTCATGAATGCCAGGAGAGACTGGTATGATGTGATCCAGACTCTGGAAGAAAACAACTTCCAACCAAAACTGCTATATCCAACAAAACTATTATTCAACATTGACAGAGAAACAAAAGTATTTCAGGATAAGCAGGACCTCAAAAAAATCATGAATTTTAAGCCAACACTAGAGAAAATACTTAAAGAAGTAAACCATAAAGAAGAAAAAAGAAGCAGACTCCAGAATCAGAGAAGACATGAAGTTGATCAGCAGGGCATCTAAATACAAAAGTATAATACTATATACAACAGAAGATAGAACACAAAATGACAGGAAATAAACAACACATTTCAATAATAACACTGAATGTCAAAGGACTTAACTCTCCAATCAAAAGGCACAGACTGGCAATGTGGATTAAAAAATATAATCCAAATATATGCTGTTTGCAAGAAACACACCTTACAGCAAAAGACATTCACAGACTAAAAGTGAAAGGATGGAAAAAGATATATCATGTCAATGGTGATCCAAAACGGGCAGGAGTAGCAACACTGATATCCAACAAAACAGACTTTAAGCTAAAGCACATTAGAAGAGACAAAGAAGGACACTTCCTTTTATTAAAAGGAACAATCCACCAAGAAGATATAATGATAGTAAATGTTTATGCCCCAAATGTGGGTGCAGCCACATTTGTAAAACAAACCTTCTTGGACATAAGATCTCAAATAGACCCAAATACAATAATAGTGGGAGACTTCAATACAGCTCTCACGCCACTAGATAGACTCTCAAGGCAAAAGATGAGTAAAGACTCTGCAGAACTGATGAAAACTATAAACCAAATGGACTTAATAGACATATACAGAATATTTCAACCAGGAAAAACAGAATACACATTCTTCTCAGCAGCCCATGGCACCTTCTCCAAAATAGATCACATTCTGGGGCTCAAAGAAAGCACCAGGAAATTCAAAAGATGTAATATAATTCCCTGCATCTTTTCAGACCATAATGGAATGAAAGTAGAAATCAACAATAGGAAACCCAAAATAAACTATTTAAATGCATGGAGATTGAATGATACACTCTTGAACGATGAGTGCGTAAGAGTAGAAATTAGGGGAGAAATAAAGAAATTTATGGAATTAAATGAAAACACAGAAACAACTTACCAAAATCTATGGGACACTTTGAAGGCAGTGTTAAGAGGAAAGTTCATAGCATTGAGTGCTCACATAAAAAGAACAGAAAGCCACCAAGCAAACAACCTAATGATACAACTCAAGGACCTAGAAAGACTGCAAGAGTCTAATCCCAAAGCCAGCAGAAGACAAGAAATTATTAAGATCAGAGCAGAAATAAATGAAATAGAGAACAACAACAACAAAAAAAAAAAATTCAAAGAATCAACAAAACAAAAAGCTGGTTCTTTGAGAAGATTAATAGGATTGACAAACTGCTGGCCAACCTAATCAAAAGAAAGAGAAAATCAACTCAAATTATTAAAATCAGAAATGAAAAAGGAGACATCACCACAGACAGAGGAGAAATTCAAAGGATTATTAGAAACTATTTTGAGAATTTATTCTCCAACAGAATGGAAACCATGGAAGAAATCAGTAGATTTCTAAGCACATATAACCTACCTAAATGGAACGAAGAGTGGCAAACATAAAGAAATCAAACAACAATTGCTGGTGAGGATGTGGGAAAGGAGGAACTCTTTTACACTGTTGGTGGTAGTGCATAGTAGTTCAGCCACTACGGAGATCAGTATGGAGATTCCTTAGAAAACTGGGAATAGATCCACCATTTGATCCGGCTATACCACTCCTGAGTATCTGTCCAAAGGGTTGAAATCAGAGAACTACATTAACATATGCATACCCATGTTCATAGCAGCACAGTTTGTAATAGCCAAAATATGGAACCAACCTAGATCTCCATCAACAGATAAATGTATTGCAAAATTATGGGAAATACACACAATGGAATTTTATTCAGCTATAAAGAAAAGTAAAATAATAGCATTTGCAAGAAGATGGAAGGAAGTAAAGAAGATTATGTTAAGTGAGATTAGTCAAGCACAGAAAGAGAAGGGAGATATGTTTTCTCTAATATGTTCAAGCTAGGGAGTAGCGGTAATTGTTCAATGGAGGATCTATATGCGAATATGTGTAATAGGATAAATACAACATGATTAACCTGTACACTCTCTATTGGGGGGGAAGGGAGGGGGAAGGGCACAAAGCACAATGTAAATGTACACCACTCTTGATATGTTCCACTTATAAAAAAAATAAAAATTAAATTAAAAAAATAAAAAATTTCTGGTTTATTTTATTTTTTTATTTTTTGGTGGTACTGGGGTTCCTGGAAACCCTTATACATATGGGTACTCCCCCAGACCTATTTTATATTTGTATTTGAAAACAGGGTCCCTTAAGCCAGCGCGGCTGGCATTGAAACTGTGCAATCCTCCTGCCTCCGCCTCCCAAGTGTAGGGATTACAAGGGTGTGCCACCATGCCTTGCTTGTTTTGTTTTTTTAAATTAAAAAAAAAATAACATTTCTCAGAGAGTACTTATTTTAATTGAAAGTCTTTTCTTTTAGAGCCCTAAAAATCTGAAATGATACAAATTATATAGAAGATGTAATTATAAAATATAATCCAAATAGTTACTTTTATTATTTTACTTTGATACCTAATGGAGAATCACCTAGGAAGTCCATGAAAATTCATGGAAGCTCAATTCATAGCAACTTTAATAAAATTTATTCTTTACAACAAAAGCTCTTTTTTCTACAGAGCCCAAAATCAGAAATAAGAATGCACTATTTATATCAGAGGCACAGAGTTTGATGCTTAAGTAGCAAAGAAACAGTTAAGTCTGAATATTTACTAGAAAAAATGGCCTACAGTTAAAGATCTAAGAGTCTCATTGTTTTGGTGAAGTAGTGACAGAACTAATCTAGTGATAAAAGTCAATTTGCTCAAGCCCTGACATGGGTCTGGCATCCTCAAGGAGGAACAGTGGTCCTACAGAGAAAGCCTGGAAAGGGAGACATAGATACCATACCTCCATTCATGAAGATGGATTAGAACCCTCCCAGATACTCTGCTTTGGATTTGAAGAGGAAGACATTAGCATTGTGACGAGAGGAAACTCTCCTCATATCACATGCTTGTTAGGAAAGAAGTCAACACACTTCTGGCATGGGAGGCTGAGGCTAGAAAAAGAGTCTGTGAGAGCAGGCGAGGGCTGCAGGCCATGAGGAACTGGAACGTCACATATGACATCAAGGCTTACAGATACCATATGGAGACTAATTTAGAAACAAGGAAGATGGAAACTTGCTCATATTGGGCATGGTAAGTAATTGTTACAGTTTTGGGAGATGTTGTGGTTTGGGAAACTGTCCCCAGGGACCTTTGTTAGACCCCTGGGAATAATTTCCCCCCAAAACACAAAAACCACAAAAAAGATAAAAGGAGTGGATTCTTGTCCTGAGCTAAGGGTGAATATGCAATAGCCCAGACTCTTGCTAAAGATTTAAAGAAGTTTATTAAAAAGATAGAAATACAGGCCGGGCGTGGTGGCGCACGCTTGTAATCCCCGCGCTTGGGAGGCAGAGACAGGAGGATCGCGCAGGTTCGAAGCCAGCCGCGCGCTGGCTTAGGAGACCCTGTTTCCAAATATAAAATGTAAAAAGAGGTCTGGGAGTGTAGCCCGGAGGTAGAAGGGCTTCCAGGAACCCCAGTACCACCAAAAAAAATAAATAAATAAAAAAAGATAGAAATACAGATGATTTACTAGTAACATGAGGGGTTGCTTCGAATGAAATCACTGAAGTACAAAACACGAAACAGCCTTTTTATAGACATGTAATTCTGACGTAGTAAAAGTAGCTGTAAGGTTCCTGCCCCACCAAGGTGTCTCCTTTCAAGAAAGTCAAAGTTCAACCCCCTCCTCCCATCCTAGTTAGATTATCTAATTATGTAAACCTATCTTTAGAATGAGGGTGAGGAAGTCCTAGTTCCCCTTTCCTATAGACTTGCTAATTACCTTTAGCTAAGTTAATTTACATTGGAATAAAATTGCCTGCTTCTAGGCAGAAACCAAGACCTTTCACAGATCTGCCCCTCACCCAATTTTTGAAATATAATAATCAGAGTGTTCTCCAATCTTCCTAGGCCATTCCCAATACTGGTATAGTAATGAAGAGTAGTAGCTTTGCAGACAAACATTTCCAATCCTGCTACACTTGGTGCCAACTCCATGTTGCTGTTTCCTCGTCTGAAATATGGAAATTCCTCACATCTACCTTGGCAGGTTGATACTAATATTAAATAAGATTATTCTGATAAGGTTCTTTATCCCTTCCCATAAAGCTCTCAGTAAAATAAATAAATAAATAAATAAATAAATAAATAAAGCTATTATTATCATGCTTGAACACTTGGGTACTAGCATACTACTTGCCCCAAAAATATCACTGAAGAGACAAATCAATGGTCTTAACTTCTTTGTGTTACCTGACTAAAATGAATTTTTTTGTGAGTGCTAGAGATTGAATCCAGAGGCATTCTACCTCTGAGATAAACTGCAAACTCCTTTTGAAAAAATTGAGGCAAAGTCTAAGTACCCGAGGATCTTGCTAAGGAGCTCAGGCTAGTATCAAACCTTTAATCCTCTTGTCTCAGCCCCCCAAGTACTGGGATTGCAGGTATGAACCACCACATCCAGCTGAAAGTTTTTAACAAAAAATTCATAGATCTAGAATATTAGCAATTCTGCCAATATTCTTTGAATAATGTAGGACTCCAGTATGTTTTTCAAATTTCTAATTTCCTTATCTCACAGTATTTATTTCTTTACTGATTAGAATATGCATATATACCTGAATAGCTAAAAGATTTACTATTATCATGATAGTTGCCTGAGATTTTTTACTTAAAAAAGTCACCTCAGTACCATGTATTTTAAACTGTTCTTTCGATAATAGTTAATATGTTTAGTGCTTTTCAGACATCTATTATCCTTGATAACAAATATATCTTTTTCAGTTCATGCATACATGTGGGACGCACCAATTACATTCATTTCGGTTTGATTTGGTCACTCACAGCACTCATTCAATCTAATAAAAGCTGTATATGCTTTCATGTCATTTAAGCAAACCTGCAAAGAAATTCCTTCTGTTTTTAATACCTCAGAGGTTGAAATGTGATAGCAATTTTTCATACGGTCAAGCTAAGCATAATGCTTAGGTTGGCAAAATAAATCAAGTCAAAACCTCATAGAGGGTCACCAGTCATTACACTCAGGTTGAGAATGGCCAAAGTATGAGTGGTGATAAGCAAATTGGGATGTAGTGGGGAGGATGAGGAACTGATACAGGCAGCAGTGGAAGCTGCTGTACACAGAAAGGAGGAGGGGAGATGAGATAGAAAAAAAAAAACATTTACTACCATAAGTGGGAATGAGAATACATCTCGAAGATTAGGGATGAATAAGCCCATATCTTAAGCTGAGAGTCCTGTAAAGGATAATATTGTGGCAGGGAGGCTAGTAGTTTATTAGGACCAAAACTAGAAATAATATAACTTTCATAGTAGAAATATAAAAGTAGGTCTTGCTGTAACATTCGTAACTCCATATATGGCAACAATTTCAATGTGGCATTCAAAAATAAGATGCAAAATATAATTAAATAGCTTTTTTCCATTATATCTTTTAGCAGATAGATAGATGCTATTTTACAGAAAATAATCTGAAACTTCATTGTTTTCTATAACCCAGAGTGAGTCAAGTTGGAATTGCCAAATCAAAAACAAGAAATATGTGTATGTAAACACTTTGTAGCCATGTACTATCTTTAGAATTACTTCTAAAACGATTCTAGCTTTATTATAGAAATGACTCAAAATACAATTATATGCTTTATGTTTACAAATAATCATATTAACCATCAGATTTGATTATAATATCTAAAAGTAATAGCACATGGTATACTTTTTGTATGAAAAATAAAGATAATATTTTCTATCAAAATAGTAAGCTATATAGAAGTGTAATTATTTCCATTTTGCAAAGCATTCATTTTGTAACTGCACATGTGTCTGTAGGCTCTACTGCTTGAATCTTCCTGGGTGTCAACCATTTTAGCCCATGTGACTTTTAGTTGGACTGAGTCATTGTGGCTCATACAACTTTTAGTTGACCAGGAATCTTCAAGAATGTTAAACTCTGTTTCAAACCTTGTCTTAGAAAGTAGCCAATTGTGCAGAGTTATGAATCCAAAATCTACCAATCAGGGCAAGGGTAGGGATAAAACCAAGTGCACTGGCTTCGTGGTGGGCTGGCTAACCAGACTTTTTGTTGGTTACACACCCTTCTGTGCAGAGGTAAGTTGCCTTGCCAAGTTACTTTCAATTTCATGAGTTTTTATTTGGGGCTTCCCTAGAATCTATTAACAATTCGACTCTCATTTCTTCTGGCAGCCGTGTGCCCACCTAATAAAAATAAATAAATCCTGTGTTGTCTGGGTGCGTTGTAAGTGGAAATAATAATTTAAGAATTGCTTCTTTCTACTTCCCCCAGTAGCCATCATTATCACCTTACTTACAGAAATGTGGATGTAATTCTTGAAAGGTAGAGGGGATAATTTGAAAACATTAGGAAAAAGCCATTGCTGAAAACTATTAGGGAGGGGGCTCTTTAAAACAATTGGAAGCTGCTGCAAGAGCCTTAACTGACTTCCTCAAGATGTCCTGTTACCTGGGAGAAGAATCCAGTGTATAGCCTTTTTTATTCTTCCATGAAACCAAACACAATCCTAAACACAATTCCCTCATTTTCTCATTCCTCTTACAACCTAAATACAGGGATTCTTCAAATTCTGCAGTGGTGTCTTCTATTAAATATTTCACTCAATTATTTTTCTCTATGGTTAAAATTAGAAAACTGCATTTATACAGAGCTGTGTGATATTTGAATGATCTTCTGATAAATTATATATTTTGACCTCATTAATTTTGATAAATGAGCTATTTGACCTTTTGAAACAGAAACAGGGCAGATGTTAATATTTTTATTTTAGAGAGAAAACATCTATTTGAGTGTAAAGAACTTCCTTGAGATTATGTAGCTTTTCAGAAATGAGACTTAGTTTTTTTTCCCCTAATCCATAGCTCATGGATCTACTTCCAAACCTCAACCAGCAATATTAATCATTGGCTTGATGCTAATTTTGATGAAAAGCCTTCTCTGGTTTTTCTCTAAAGTGATACATTATTTATTGCTGTTAATGTCATTAATACTTATCATTTATTCCCTAAACAACAAATATCATTAAGAAAATAAGGAGATGCTGCTTATGCTCATAATTCTATTATTAACCTAATGGTAAATTTCATTTCATTAATGATGTAGGCCTTCGGGGATGTTTGAAGACAAAATAATGTTGTTGCTTTGTTCTTGTTACATGATAAATAACATTTGCACTTATTCCTCATTCTTAAAAATAAATGTTATTTTAAATATCATTTCATGTAATAATAATAGTCCTTAAAAAGAATCAAATCAGTAAATCTATAGCTCAAGATATAAACAGGGGTTTATCTAATTTAATTTAGAAGACTGGAGTCCAACATCCCTCAGCAATAATATCTCCTTGCCTCAGTGCTACAAAGCACTTAAAAAGTGACCGCCGATCTTTCATGTTAGTAAACTAGTTCTGGAAGGAGAATAAAGATCCATAGCATCACGTTCCTAAGATATTTTGCCTCTAATGCAATACAAAATGTAAACCTCTTCTCTTTCCAGAAATAAGGGTCTAGAAAAAAACCTAGACAGAAAAAATCACTTCTGTTAGTTTTTGCTTTTACTTTGCTTTTGCTTATAAGTTGTCTGAATACTATCCTGTGTACAGCAGAGAAAGGAGCAGCAGTGTTATCTAGTGTTATCCACTAAAGAATGAGTGGTCCTGTTGGTAGAGGGAGGGGGTAGCCATGTGCTGGGGTAGAAGTGAGGGCTACAGTTGAAAGCCCTAGAGGAAAATAAAAAAATAACATTAAAAGACCATATGTCATTGATTTGGTAATATTTAAAATATATCATCAGAGTATTTCCAAATTGAAAATAAAGGCCTAGTCAAACAGAATAAAATGTATTTTACAATTTTGATTTGTTGGATCACATAGTTATCCCATTTATTAGTGTGCTTCAGGATTATGAAGTAATCCTGTAATTTTCATTATACAGAAGTAATGAAAATTAGAAATACTAATTTAACTTCTGACTCACTAAAATGAGGAACTTCCCACCCCCTAATTTTGCCCCATGGAGTATTTCTGAAAAGTACCTTAATAGAAGTGATCATAAAAATAAACTTCAAAGATCAGGAACATGATTTTTTTTAAAGCATTTGTTACATATGGGTATTCTATAAAAATTTGCAATAGTGGCTAACTGTTAAGACAAACAACTCTTAGGTGTTAAAAAGTATGCAACACTGTCTGCCTATTAAAGTACATAACCTACTAATTCACAAAGACCCACAACTTCCTTCTGTTGCCTTTGCCCAATTAACTTCATTCTTCTCCTGGCTGCTGCAGTGATAAATTTCAGATACTTTTTGGACTGATTTTCTAGAGAAAAGGACAATAAGACAAAGAATGACAGTACCCAAGAGTGCTGCTTGTGAGAGAGAATATAATTTTTCTGGGATAAACTTTATAGAGTTTTGCCACACAGAAGAGAGGAAAGATCAATACGGAGGCCTAATGGAGGAGAAACCAGTGAGTTTTGTCAAAGTTGTAGGGCCTAGGGCTGAAAAAAATCGGATGGGACAGGCAATGTTAATGCTAATTTCTGTATTCAAGTGAAATGTGAATACAGATGAAAGGTTCTGTTAGGTCATCTGTTAAGTTCAATTTTTCTCCAAAATAGGACTTCAAAGGTTATTTCTTTATAAGCAGTTCAGGCATTTTATTTATTTATTTATTTTGAAGTTTTAAATATTTAAAACTGTTCTGTTGTGAAACCTCCCTCTGTGAACATTTATTTTTAATTATAAATTATCCTAAAAGAAAGTATAAAAAGATTTCTTTTAGAATAAAATTCAGAATATATAACTCTATGGTTTGGTAGTTTCCAATCAATATTTCTCTTTACAAATATGTGGGCTTTCTAGCCAATTGCCTGAGCTGGAAGTACATTTTTTTCTCCTATTCAAGACTCAAAGTCTTATCCTAATCTGATTTAACTGGATTTTTATTTTAATTTTAACTGCAAAAGTTCTCTTTATTTGAAATGTCCAATATTACTTCACACACAGACACTCTGCACTTCTCAAACCTCTACCATGTTCTCCTTCCATTATCTGCTGGTAAAGGTGGTTCTCTTCATTCTAAGACTAGATCCCCAACTATACTTGGATTCTTTCCTTTATCTTTCAGAAACCACATTGCCTTGGGAATATATTCTTTCTCTTCTGTTTTTATATCCTCATGGTCCCAATAGGCTTTCAAAAAAATTTACCTGAAATTGCTTAGGTACCAATAATCTAAACAAGACTCCTTAATATCCTATTTCTATAAAATGCTGTCACTTTCTTCTCATTCAAACTTAAAAGTTTTGAATAAAATGTCTATTTTCATTTCCTTGCTTCCTCTGACTCTATAATCCACTACAGTATATTTTTCTCCTTACCTTCTTAACAAACACTGGGTAGGATTTCTCATTCCTTCTTTTGCTAACTATTCCTTATTCTATAGGAGCCAGACATTTTCTTTCATTCCATTATGAATGTAATTCTAGGCCTCGAGGCATTTTGTTCCATCCTTTCTCCTTCCCTTCATCCTTCCTACTTCTTATTTCTCTTATTTTAAAGCTCTCTTACTTTTAATTAAATCAAACCAACTCCTGTTTTCTTCCTCTTTTCCAGGCCAGTATGTTTCACTGTATTTGTAGTCTACTTTTCCAATGCCTGACTCTTTAATAATGGTTTCTCTATTGGGGTTTTGTCCACATTCTTTTTTTTCTAATTCTACAGAAGTGGGTCTGAAAAACAAAGCCTATAATCATGGAAATAAGATGTGACTTGATTCTAAAAGCAAGAAATTATGTAAATGCTTAAAATAGTACTTCAAAATTGCATATTATTATTATTATTATTATTATTATTATTATTATTATTATTTTGGTGGTACTGGGGTTCCTGGAAACCCTTCTGTCTCTGGGCTACACTCCCAGACCTATTTTTTATATTTTTTTATTTGGAAACAGGGTCTCTTAAGCCAGCGAAGCGGGCTTCGAGCCAGCATGATCCTCCTGTCTCCGCCTCCCAAGCACAGGGATTACAAGGGTGCGCCACCACGCCCGGCTCAAAATTGCATTTTAGAATGATCATTTTGTCACCCTAGGTATGATTCTTTTGTTGATTATAATATTGTAAATATAATAAAATAACATTTGAACTCTAGCATTAGTAGTGTAGATAAAAAAATAAAGGTGTTTATGAAATCATTAAGAGGTAACTACTGGGCTTGGTGATTGATTGGATATAATAAAGTATACATTTTTTGCATATGATGGTTCATAATTCAGATCTGCTACTTTCTTATTCTAAAAATGTTGATTCTTCATTATAAAGGGAGGAAGGTGTTTTTTGGCTTGGCTAATTGTATTGGTATGGTGTCTCCAACTGAAACAGAAAAAAACCCCAGGAAGCTCAACAAAGATGTAAGATGGTTTTAATACACTTTTATTAGTGCATTTTAGTCTCAAATTATAATGTAGTTTAGAGTCTTAAAGACATGCCTGCACACATTATTTGGTGACCTTTCACATCTTCCCTTCCCTCTCCGCCATACCATAGATCCCCAATCTCTTTACACTAAGCTTTCTCCTTCATTATCTGAAGTCCCTCTTGTATCTTGAGTACTCCCCAGCTTCTACATATGAGAGGAAACATATGACTCTACTTTCTGTGACTGGCTAAACTCACTTAACATAATATTCTCCAAGCCCCTCCATTTTCCTGCAAATGACATAATTTTATTCATTATTAAAAACATGCAGAGATCCCTGGAGAAACCAGGCCCAGTAAGACGCTGGGTTCTGGGCAGGGGTCGCGCGCGGCGCACAAAAGCCGGGGCCTGGGTCGCGGGACCCTGGGCCCCGGGCCGAACTGCGCGTAGCACGCCAGACCCCTGGAGAAACCAGGCCCAGTAAGACGCTGGGTTCTGGGCGGGGGTCGCGGGCGGGGCACGCCTAATGGGGCCCGGGTCGCGGGACTCTGGGCCCCTGCCGAACTGCGCGTAGCATGCCAGACCCCTGGAGAAACCGGACCCAGTAAGACGCTGGGTTCTGGGCGGGGGTCGCGGGCTGGGCATGCCAGATGGGGCCCGGGTCGCGGGACTCTGGGCCCCAGACCGAACTGCGCATAGCACGCCAGACCCCTGGAGAAACCAGGCCAAGTAAGACGCTGGGTTCTGGGCTGGGGTCGCGGGCTGGGCACGCCAGATGGGGCCCGGGTCGCGGGACTCTGGGCCCCAGGCAGAACTGCGAGTAGCACGCCAGATCCCTGGAGAAACCAGGCCCAGTAAGACGCTGGGTTCTGGGCAGGGGTCGCGCGCGGCGCACAAAAGCCGGGGCCTGGGTCGCGGGACCCTGGGCCCCGGGCCGAACTGCGCGTAGCACGCCAGACCCCTGGAGAAACCAGGCCCAGTAAGACGCTGGGTTCTGGGCGGGGGTCGCGGGCGGGGCACGCCTAATGGGGCCCGGGTCGCGGGACTCTGGGCCCCTGCCGAACTGCGCGTAGCACGCCAGACCCCTGGAGAAACCAGACCCAGTAAGACGCTGGGTTCTGGGCAGGGGTCGCGGGCTGGGCACGCCAGATGGGGCCCGGGTTGCGGGACTCTGGGCCCCAGGCAGAACTGCGAGTAGCACGCCAGACCCCTGGAGAAACCGGGCCCAGAACAGAAAAAGATAAAGAAAAATATCGGAGAGGTGGTAAGAAAGCCGTTATGGATGCCAGGACACTGGAGATGCAGACAAAACTTATCTAAATGCACTGGAACTTATGGAAAAATTCGCCGTGAAAGAGGACTGCTATTTCTCTATATTGTTAAGAATCTCAGACATCACATATAAGGAGAGAGTTTAGCGGAGACCAAGGAGAAATGCGGTGCTGAAAGAGTTCTTCGCGATGGTGGTAGAGACTTGTATTCAGGAGAAGCAGAAACCGGATCTTACCAACTTTATTTTTTTGGAGAAATTACACCAAATGTCGAATGCTACCATCACGCATGCTTAGGAACACTGGACAACATTCAGAGTGGAAAAAGAGCCTGGGAAGGATTTGAAACGGTGGAGGCAGTGGCAATGCCAGTGGCCAATATTCGGGGGAGGCAGAGATCTGATACATTACAACTGGAACCTTTGAAATACTAACCACAGAGACTGTGATCGGAACCTGCTGAGGGGTTAGGCGGGCGCCGGGGCCAGTGGCCGACATCGGAGCTTGCTGTGAGGCAGGGCCACTACTGAGGCCTCCGTGGCCGGGATTGGAACCTGCAGAGGGGTTAGACCGATGCTGGGGCCAGCGAGGCCGGCATTGGAGCCTGCCATGATGCAAGGCTTGTGCTAGGGCCTCCGAGGTCGGGTCCGGAACTTGCTGAGGGGTTAGGCCGGTGCTGGGGTCAGCGAGGCCGGCATCGGAGCCTGCCGTGAGGCAAGGCCAGTGTTGGGGCCCCCGAGGATTGGACCGGAGCCTGCTGAGGGGTTAGGCCGGTGCTGGGGCCAGCGAGGCTGGCATCAGAGCCTGCCATGAGGCAAGGCCGGTACTTGGGCCTCCGAGGCCAGGATAAGAGCCTGCCGAGGGGTTAGGCCAATGCTGGGGCCTCCAGGGCAGAATAAGAGCCTGCTGAGGGGTTAGGCCGGTGCTGGGGCCAGCGAGGCCGGCATCGTAGCCTGCCTTGAGGCAAGGCCGGTACTGGGGCCTCGAGGCCAGGATAAGAGCCTGCCGAGGGGTTAGGCCGGTGCTGGGGCCAGCGAAGCCGGCATCGGAGCCTGCCGTGAGGCAAGGCCAGTACTGGGGCCTCCGAGGCCAGGATAAGAGCTTGCCGAGGGGTTAGGCCGGTGCTGGGGCCAACGAGGCCGGCAGCGGAGCCTGCCGTGAGGCATGACCAGTGCTGGGGCCTCCGAGGCCGGGATCGGAGCATGCCGAGGGGTTAGGCCGGTGCTGGGGCCAGCGAGGCTGGCATCGGAGCCTGCCGTGAGGCAAGGCCGGTACTGGGGCCTCCGAGGCCAGGATAAGAGCCTGCCAAGGGGCTAGGCCGGTGCTGGGGCCAGCGAGGCCGGCATCGGAGCCTGCCTTGAGGCATGACCAGTGCTGGGGCCTCCGAGGCCGGGATCGGAGCCTGCCGAGGGGTTAAGCCGGTGCTGGGGCCAGCGAGGCCGGCATCGGAGCCTGCCTTGAGGCAAGGCCGGTACTGGGGCCTCTGAGGCCGGGATCGGAGCCTGCCGAGGGGTTAGGCCGCTGCTGGGGCCAGTGAGGCCGGCATCGGAGCCTGCCTTGAGGCAAGGCCGGTACTGGGGCCTCCGAGGCCAGGATAAGAGCTTGCCGAGGGGTTAGGCCGGTGCTGGGGCCAATGAGGCCGGCAGCGGAGCCTGCCGTGAGGCATGACCAGTGCTGGGGCCTCCGAGGCCGGGATCGGAGCATGCCGAGGGGTTAAGCCGGTGCTGGGGCCAGCGAGGCCGGCATCGGAGCCTGCCGTGAGGCAAGGCCGGTACTGGGGCCTCCGAGGCCAGGATAAGAGCCTGCCAAGGGGCTAGGCCGGTGCTGGGGCCAGCGAGGCCGGCATCGGAGCCTGCCTTGAGGCATGACCAGTGCTGGGGCCTCCGAGGCTGGGATCGGAGCCTGCCGAGGGGTTAGGCCGCTGCTGGGGCCAGCGAGGCCGGCATCGGAGCCTGCCGTGAGGCAAGGCCGGTACTGGGGCCTCCGAGGCCAGGATAAGAGCCTGCCGAGGGGTTAGGACAGTGCTGGGGCCAGTGAGGCCGGCATCGGAGCCTGCCTTGAGGCAAGGCCGGTACTGGGGCCTCTAGGCCAGGATAAGAGCCTGCCGAGGGGTTAGGCCGGTGCTGGGGACAGCGAGGCCAGCAGCGGAGCCTGCCGTGAGGCAAGGCCAGTACTGGGGCCTCCGAGGCCAGGATAAGAGCCTGCCAAGGGGTTAGGCCGGTGCTGGGGCCAGCGAGGCCGCCATCGGAGCCTGCCTTGAGGCATGACCAGTGCTGGGGCCTCCGAGGCCGGGATCGGAGCCTGCCGAGGGGTTAGGCCGCTGCTGGGGCCAGCGAGGCCGGCATCGGAGCCTGCCGTGAGGCAAGGCCGGTACTGGGGCCTCTGAGGCCGGGATCGGAGCCTGCCGAGGGGTTAGGCCGCTGCTGGGGCCAGTGAGGCCGGCATCGGAGCCTGCCGTAAGGCAAGGCCGGTACTGGGGCCTCCGAGGCCAGGATAAGAGCTTGCCGAGGGGTTAGGCCGGTGCTGGGGCCAACGAGGCCGGCAGCGGAGCCTGCCGTGAGGCATGACCAGTGCTGGGGCCTCCGAGGCCGGGATCGGAGCATGCCGAGGGGTTAGGCCGGTGCTGGGGCCAGCGAGGCCGGCATCGGAGCCTGCCGTGAGGCAAGGCCGGTACTGGGGCCTCCGAGGCCAGGATAAGAGCCTGCCAAGGGGCTAGGCCGGTGCTGGGGCCAGCGAGGCCGGCATCGGAGCCTGCCTTGAGGCATGACCAGTGCTGGGGCCTCCGAGGCTGGGATCGGAGCCTGCCGAGGGGTTAGGCCGCTGCTGGGGCCAGCGAGGCCGGCATCGGAGCCTGCCGTGAGGCAAGGCCGGTACTGGGGCCTCTGAGGCCAGGATAAGAGCTTGCCGAGAGGTTAGGCCGGTGCTGGGGGCAACGAGGCCGGCAGCGGAGCCTGCCGTGAGGCATGACCAGTGCTGGGGCCTCCGAGGCCGGGATCGGAGCATGCTGAGGGGTTAGGCCGGTGCTGGGGCCAGCGAGGCCGGCATCGGAGCCTGCCGTGAGGCAAGGCCGGTACTGGGGCCTCCGAGGCCAGGATAAGAGCCTGCCAAGGGGTTAGGCCGGTGCTGGGGCCAACGAGGCCGGCAGCGGAGCCTGCCATGAGGCATGACCAGTGCTGGGGCCTCCGAGGCCAGGATAAGAGCCTGCCAAGGGGTTAGGCCGGTGCTGGGGCCAGCGAGGCCGGCATCGGAGCCTGCCTTGAGGCATGACCAGTGCTGGGGCCTCCGAGGCCGGGATCGGAGCCTGCCGAGGGGTTAGGCCGGTGCTGGGGCCAGCGAGGCCAGCATCGGAGCCTGCCGTGAGGCAAGGCCGGTACTGGGGCCTCCGAGGCCAGGACAAGAGCCTGCCGAGGGGTTAGGCCGGTGCTGGGGCCAGCGAGGCCGGCATCGGAGCCTGCCGTGAGGCAAGGCCGGTACTGGGGCCTCCGAGGCCAGGATAAGAGCTTGCCGAGGGGTTAGGCCGGTGCTGGGGCCAACGAGGCCGGCAGCGGAGCCTGCCGTGAGGCATGACCAGTGCTGGGGCCTCCGAGGCCAGGATCGGAGCATGCCGAGGGGTTAGGCCGGTGCTGGGGCCAGCGAGGCCGGCATCGGAGCCTGCCGTGAGGCAAGGCCAGTACTGGGGCCTCCGAGGCCAGGATAAGAGCCTGCCAAGGGGTTAGGCCGCTGCTGGGGCCAGCGAGGCCGGCATCGGAGCCTGCCTTGAGGCAAGGCCGGTACTGGGGCCTCTGAGGCTGGGATCGGAGCCTGCCGAGGGGTTAGGCCGCTGCTGGGGCCAGTGAGGCCGGCATCGGAGCCTGCCGTGAGGCAAGGCCGGTACTGGGGCCTCCGAGGCCAGGATAAGAGCTTGCCGAGAGGTTAGGCCGGTGCTGGGGCCAACGAGGCCGGCAGCGGAGCCTGCCGTGAGGCATGACCAGTGCTGGGGCCTCCGAGGCCGGGATCGGAGCATGCTGAGGGGTTAGGCCGGTGCTGGGGCCAGCGAGGCCGGCATCGGAGCCTGCCGTGAGGCAAGGCCTGTACTGGGGCCTCCGAGGCCAGGATAAGAGCTTGCCGAGGGGTTAGGCCGGTGCTGGGGCCAACGAGGCCGGCAGCGGAGCCTGCCATGAGGCATGACCAGTGCTGGGGCCTCCGAGGCCAGGATAAGAGCCTGCCAAGGGGTTAGGCCGGTGCTGGGGCCAGCGAGGCCGGCATCGGAGCCTGCCTTGAGGCATGACCAGTGCTGGGGCCTCCGAGGCCGGGATCGGAGCCTGCCGAGGGGTTAGGCCGGTGCTGGGGCCAGAGAGGCCAGCATCGGAGCCTGCCGTGAGGCAAGGCCGGTACTGGGGCCTCCGAGGCCAGGACAAGAGCCTGCCGAGGGGTTAGGCCGGTGCTGGGGCCAGCGAGGCCGGCATCGGAGCCTGCCGTGAGGCAAGGCCGGTACTGGGGCCTCCGAGGCCAGGATAAGAGCTTGCCGAGGGGTTAGGCCGGTGCTGGGGCCAACGAGGCCGGCAGCGGAGCCTGCCGTGAGGCATGACCAGTGCTGGGGCCTCCGAGGCCAGGATCGGAGCATGCCGAGGGGTTAGGCCGGTGCTGGGGCCAGCGAGGCCGGCATCGGAGCCTGCCGTGAGGCAAGGCCAGTACTGGGGCCTCCGAGGCCAGGATAAGAGCCTGCCAAGGGGTTAGGCCGCTGCTGGGGCCAGCGAGGCCGGCATCGGAGCCTGCCTTGAGGCAAGGCCGGTACTGGGGCCTCTGAGGCTGGGATCGGAGCCTGCCGAGGGGTTAGGCCGCTGCTGGGGCCAGTGAGGCCGGCATCGGAGCCTGCCGTGAGGCAAGGCCGGTACTGGGGCCTCCGAGGCCAGGATAAGAGCTTGCCGAGAGGTTAGGCCGGTGCTGGGGCCAACGAGGCCGGCAGCGGAGCCTGCCGTGAGGCATGACCAGTGCTGGGGCCTCCGAGGCCGGGATCGGAGCATGCCGAGGGGTTAGGCCGGTGCTGGGGCCAGCGAGGCCGGCATCGGAGCCTGCCGTGAGGCAAGGCCTGTACTGGGGCCTCCGAGGCCAGGATAAGAGCTTGCCGAGGGGTTAGGCCGGTGCTGGGGCCAACGAGGCCGGCAGCGGAGCCTGCCATGAGGCATGACCAGTGCTGGGGCCTCCGAGGCCAGGATAAGAGCCTGCCAAGGGGTTAGGCCGGTGCTGGGGCCAGCGAGGCCGGCATCGGAGCCTGCCTTGAGGCATGACCAGTGCTGGGGCCTCCGAGGCCGGGATCGGAGCCTGCCGAGGGGTTAGGCCGGTGCTGGGGCCAGCGAGGCCAGCATCGGAGCCTGCCGTGAGGCAAGGCCGGTACTGGGGCCTCCGAGGCCAGGACAAGAGCCTGCCGAGGGGTTAGGCCGGTGCTGGGGCCAGCGAGGCCGGCATCGGAGCCTGCCGTGAGGCAAGGCCGGTACTGGGGCCTCCGAGGCCAGGATAAGAGCTTGCCGAGGGGTTAGGCCGGTGCTGGGGCCAACGAGGCCGGCAGCGGAGCCTGCCGTGAGGCATGACCAGTGCTGGGGCCTCCGAGGCCAGGATCGGAGCATGCCGAGGGGTTAGGCCGGTGCTGGGGCCAGCGAGGCCGGCATCGGAGCCTGCCGTGAGGCAAGGCCAGTACTGGGGCCTCCGAGGCCAGGATAAGAGCCTGCCAAGGGGTTAGGCCGCTGCTGGGGCCAGCGAGGCCGGCATCGGAGCCTGCCTTGAGGCAAGGCCGGTACTGGGGCCTCTGAGGCTGGGATCGGAGCCTGCCGAGGGGTTAGGCCGCTGCTGGGGCCAGTGAGGCCGGCATCGGAGCCTGCCGTGAGGCAAGGCCGGTACTGGGGCCTCCGAGGCCAGGATAAGAGCTTGCCGAGAGGTTAGGCCGGTGCTGGGGCCAACGAGGCCGGCAGCGGAGCCTGCCGTGAGGCATGACCAGTCCTTGGGCCTCCGAGGCCGGGATCGGAGCATGCCGAGGGGTTAGGCCGGTGCTGGGGCCAGCGAGGCCGGCATCGGAGCCTGCCGTGAGGCAAGGCCGGTACTGGGGCCTCCAAGGCCAGGATAAGAGCCTGCCAAGGGGCTAGGCCGGTGCTGGGGCCAGCGAGGCCGGCATCGGAGCCTGCCTTGAGGCATGACCAGTGCTGGGGCCTCCGAGGCCGGGATCGGAGCCTGCCGAGGGGTTAGGCCGCTGCTGGGGCCAGCGAGGCCGGCATCGGAGCCTGCCGTGAGGCAAGGCCGGTACTGGGGCCTCTGAGGCCAGGATAAGAGCCTGTCAAGGGGTTAGGCCGGTGCTGGGGCCAGTGAGGCCGGCATCGGAGCCTGCCGTGAGGCATTACCAGTGTTGGGGCCTCCGAGGCCGGGATTGGAATCCTGCCAAGGGGTTAGACCTGTGCAGGGGCCAATGGCCAGCATCGGAGCCTGGCGTGAGGCAAGTTCACTCCTGCGGCCTCCAAGGTCGGGACCAAAGCCAGCTTAGGGGTTTGACCGGTTCAGGGGCCAGCGAGACCAGAACTGGGTCCTCCCATGAGGCAAGGCCGCTGTGTGAGCCAGCGAGGTCTGGATCAGTCCACTGAGTAGCCAGGCCACTACTGGGACCATCAAGAGTGGGATTGGTACTTGCAACGCAGCATGCACAGAGAAATATCGCAGAAAATATAAATCAGACGCTTCTCTTAATCAGCAATAACTAGGAGGAAAAGGGCAACAGGAAGAGGTTGAGCTATAGAAAGGGCCCTATAGTGAAGCAACTAATGTGATCAATCAGAGGGTATGTAATGCTGGAGGACAGAGCCTCTTTAAAATGCAGGAGGTACATAAACAAATGTATCAAAGTAAATCACCAAAGAAGTGTGGGATGGAGGGAGGGGGAGGGAATGGGACGGGGGCTGGAGGAGGGCTAATTGGATGATGTGTGCTTGTATATCCTCTCAAGTCTTGTACTCCAATGTGATTGATATATGACTACAATGCACCAATTTAAAAAATAAATTAATTAAAAAAAAAATAAAAAAAAAAAAATAAAAAAAAAATAAAAACTAAAAAAAAAAAAAAAAAAAACATGCAAAATAGCAATGGACACAAGTGTACCACTCACATTCAAAGAACATATTTGTTTGATCTTTGGAAGTTCAGTACCATTATGAGAAGTTGTTTTAATATTTTAACATTTCTTAATGAGCTTTACTTGGGTGTTGATCATATGTAAACATTATACTCACACACAAAGAAAATAACAAACTTGACCCAAACATTGTGAAAAAGATGTCACTTACTATGGTATTACATAGGCCTTCAAATGGCTGAATAGCTAAAGGCATATTTAAAGTTATTTCTGGAACTTATGAGCTAATATACACCTATAATTATGCAATATTATATGCTAATATTAAAATAATTAAACAAAGAAGGGGATATTTTAATGGTTTATGAGAGTATTGATAGACTGTGTTAATGAAAAAAATAAGATGACTGCTATAATGATGAAAATTCAAGCTCAATATTGTCTTTTCCCAAAAACAGATTTTTTTTTTTTTTTTTTTTTTGCGGGTCGGGGAATGGAAACCAGGGGCATTCGACCTCCGAGCTACACCCCCTGCCCTATTTTTTATTCTTTATTTTGAAACCTGGTCTCACTGAGTTGCAGAGGGCCTCACTAAGTAGATGAGGCTTTCCGCAAACCGCGATCCTCCTGTCTCAGCCTCCCGAATGCTGGGATTACAAGCCTGCGCCACCAAGCCCGGCAGATCCTTTTTTCAAAACTGTTTTTTCCATCGGTGATGCTCACTTCCTCCCATATCTACTATAGACCAGTCCCTGTCAATCTACTTGCAGATTTTCATCTCTACTTCCCTTGCCTTAGTTCAGGTGTGATGGCATTTCAGCTAAGCCAAGGTGTTTCTAATGGTTCTTCCTGCTTATAATTTGCCACATGTCTACAATCCATCTTTAAACAATGACTTTTTTAAATGTGGTAGTTACTCTGTGACATTAAAATTATAAAATTGAAACCTACCTTTTAAAGACTTCCTAATTATGCTGCTACTCTAAAACTCCACTTACATATTTACAAATATTTAAATATAATTTATATACACTTACTATAATTTGCTTATTTCCAATGAATAAATATTTTAATCTGTTATTTCTCTATGAAATAATTTCACAAACAACTCTAAAAATAAGATCCATAGGTCATCTCAAAAAGTAATAGGTGCCAAGAAATTTAAATCATTTTGATAGTTTACATTCAATAGCAATAAAAACAAAAATAAAAATCACACATTGAAAGGACATGGAAAGCACAGAGTTAAACTTGTATGAAACTGAAAAAAATGTAATTATATGTTTGTAGATTATAACGAATAGAAATAAGCACAAATTTTGCAAATGATTGAACCATCTATGCATACTCACATAGACATAACCACTTTTAATGTATCTACTTTGAATGCTTAATCTGTGCAAAAAACTTTCTGAGGCATATTTGCCTAGAGTTGCTATTTCTGATAAAATAGTTTTATAATAGTTTTGTGCAAAATGGTTCTAGGATTTGGCTCAAAATATGTGGTCAATTATGTTTATTTGAATAAATTATGGATAAGTGGAGCTTCATGTTCTAAATTGCTATTTGAAGACTAAAAAGAAGAGATAGTAAATCAACATTTGAAAAATCAATGCATGCTAAAAATATATAACTTTCTATAATTCTGGACTTATCCATCATAAAAACTTTTCACATGTAAGATCTAAGAAGAAAAAGAATAATCACAGAATTATATATCATGACTATATACACATCAGAGCAATTGAGCTGAAATTTTATCTTAATCATATGCCATAATCCAGCATAAGATCTATAAATACAAGTGTGGCCAAAAGCTCCAAGCTATTTTGACACAATGTTTTAGCTTCAATGTTTTAAGGGCTTTTAAGGATTAAATATATGAAACTGTTCTTCCTCCAAAATTGTAAAGAAAATGTTCCCTTTCTTAAGAGAACAAAGATTCCTGTTGTTTAATTCTTTTAGGAAAGAATTAAAATGTGTTGACTTATGGAAATTGTCCTTAAAAGTATACTCTCTGTTCTATTAATCCAGTATTTTAGTTCCTTTATCATCTAGCATTTTATCTTGTGTGTTCATGTAGCATTTTAATTTATTAAATATTTTATAAACTAGATTTTAGATGTCTAACTCAAATATATGAACAGTTTGAGACTGTATCTATTTAATTATTCCAATGGTATATTCTTTTTGTTTTGTGTTGATATTAACTCAAGACCTCAAAACCCCAAAGAGAAAAATTAATTTCTTGCAAAGGTAA
>NC_137795.1:36217072-36269572 GCF_963383645.1 Muscardinus avellanarius | reverse complement strand
ACGGGGGATCTTTCCATCTTCCAAGATCTTCTTCTATTTCTTTCTTTAATGTTTTATAGTTTTTGTTGTAGAGGTCTTTTACATCTTGGGTTAGGTTTATTCCTAGGTATTTTATAGGTTTTGAGGTTATAGTGAATGGAATTGTTGTTTTTGTTTCTTTCATTGTGGATTCGTTGTTGGCGTAAAGAAAGGCCACTGATTTTTTTAGGTTGATTTTGTAACCTGCGACTTTGCTGAATTTGTTGATCAGCTCCAGAAGTCTTTTGGTTGAGTTCTTTGGGTCTTCCAGATAAAGGATCATGTCATCTGCAAATAAGGATAGTTTTACTTCCTCTCTTCCTATGTGGATTCCTTTGATTTCCTTCTCTTGTCTCATTGCTGCAGCAAGAGTCTCAAGGACTATATTGAAAAGGAGTGGTGATAGTGGGCATCCTTGTCTTGTTCCTGACTGAAGCGGAAATTCTTGCAGTTTTTCCCCATTCAATATAATGTTGGCTTTGGGTTTGCAGTATATTGCCTTGATGATGTTGAAGTACTTTCCTTCTATCCCAATTTTTTGCAGTGTTTTTAACATAAATGGGTGTTGGATTTTGTCGAATGCTTTTTCAGCATCTATTGCTATGATGATGTGGTTTTTGTTCTTGGTTCTATTTATGTGGTGAATAACATGTATTGATTTGCGTATGTTGAACCAGCCTTGTTTTTCTGGGATGAAACCGACTTGGTCATGATGTATTATTCTCTTGATATAGTTTTGAATGCGTATAGCTAGTATTTTGTTTAGAATTTTTGCATCTATGTTCATTAAGGATATTGGTCTGTAGTTTTCCTTTCTTGAGGTATCTTTATTTGGTTTGGGGATTAATGTGATACTGGCCTCATAGAAGGAATTTGGAAGAGTTCCTTCTCTTTCAATTTCCCGGAACATGTTATGAAGTATTGGTATTAGTTGTTCACTGAAGGTTTTGTAGAATTCAGCTGGGAACCCATCTGGGCCTGGGCTTTTCTTTGGTGGAAGAATTTTTATTGCCATTTCTATTTCTTTGGTTGTTATTGGTTGGTTTAGGCTTGCTATGTCCTCTTGGTTGAGTGTAGGAAGGTTAACTGTGCTTAGAAATCTGTCAATTTCATCCAGGTTTTCAGATCTATTGGAGTATAAATTTTTAAAGTAGTTTCTGATAATATTTTGAATTTCTTCACTATCAGTGGTGATATCTCCTTTTTCATTTCTAATTTTGATAATTTGAGTTGATTCTCTTTTTCTTTTGGTTAGGTTGGCCAGGGGTTTATCAATTCTATTAATCTTTTCAAAGAACCAGCTTTTTGTTTTGTTGATTCTTTGAACTGAATTGTTTTTTTTTGTTCTCTATTTCATTTATTTCTGCTCTGATTTTAATAATTTCCTTCCTTCTGCTGGCTTTGGGATTAGACTGTTGCAGTCTTTCTAGGTCCTTGAGATGTATCATTAGGTTGTTTACTTGGTGACTCTCTGTTCTTCTTATGTGGGTAATTAGTGCTATAAACTTTCCTCTTAGAACTGCCTTCATGGTGTCCCATAGGTTTTGGTAAGTTGTGTCTCTGTTTTCGTTTGTTTCCATAAATTTCTTTATTTCTTCCCTAATTTCTGCCCTTAGCCATTCGTCATTCAATAGTGTATCATTCATTCTCCATGAATTTGAATACTTTCTTTCGAGTTTCCTGTTGTTGATTTCTACTTTGATTCCATTGTGGTCTGAAAAGATGCATGGAATTTTATTACATTTTTTGAATTTGCTGGTATTTTCTTTGTGTCCCAGGATGTGATCTATTTTGGAGAAGGTTCCATGGGCTGCTGAGAAGAAAGTGTATTCTGTAGTTCCTGGTTGAAATACTCTGAAAATGTCTATTAGGTCCATTTGTTTTATGGTTTCCTTTAGTTCTAAAGCGTCTTTACTCATCTTTTGCCTTGAAGATCGATCCAGTGGTGTGAGAGGCGTATTAAAATCTCCCAGAATTATTGTATTTGGGTCTACTTGGGATCTTATGTCCAGAAGGGTTTGTTTTACAAATGTGGTTGCACCCACATTTGGGGCATAAATATTTACTATCATTATATCTTCTTGGTGTATTGTTCCTTTTAATAAAAGGAAGTGCCCTGATTTGTCTCTTTTGATGTGTTTTAGTTTAAAGTCTGTTTTGTTGGATATCAGGGTTGCTACCCCTGCTCTTTTTTGGTCACTGGTGGCATGGTATATCTTTTTCCATCCTTTCACCTTTAGCCTGTGAATGTCTTTGGCTGTGAGGTGAGTTTCTTGCAGACAGCATATATTTGGATTATGTTTCCTAATCCACATTGCCAGTCTATGTCTTTTGATTGGTGAGTTAAGTCCTTTGACATTAAGAGATATTATTGAAATATTATTTTTGTTTTCTGCCATTTTGTGTTCTGTCTACTCTTGGGTGGTGTGATCTTTCTTCTTTACTTAAATGGCCCACTTATTAACTTCCTCTCTTCTCTGATTCTGAAGTCTGCTTCTTTTTTCTTCCTTATGATTTATTTCTTTAAGAATTTTTTCTAGTGTTGGCTTTGAATTCATGAATTTTTTGAGATTCTGTTTATCCTGAAAGACTTTGACTTCCCCATTGATCTTGAATAGTAGTTTTGCTGGATAGATGAGCCTTGGCTGGAAGTTATTTTCTTCCAGGGTCTGAATCACATCGTACCAGTCTCTCCTAGCATTCCTGACATGGGTTGTATAGTCTGGGGTGATTCTTATTGTTTTGCCTCTATATGTCACCAGTCCTTTTGTTCTCACTGCTTTTAAGATTCCTTCCTTGGCCTCTATGCTGGTCAATTTGGTTATTATGTGGCATGGAGTGGTTTTTCTTTGGTCCTGTCTCAGTGGAGTTCTGTATGCCTCTTGGACTTGAAGATTCAAGTCTCTTTCCATATTTGGAAAATTCTCTGAGATTATTTCCTTGAAGATATTACAGATGCCCTTGTTCTGTACCTCTATCCCTTCCTCGATGCCTATTATCCATAAATTAGGGCACTTCATATTATCCCATAATTGCTGGATGTTTAGGTTTTGTTGCTATAAAGATTTCTGTATATCGCTGACTGTGTTTTTGGTTTGGGATGTACTGTCTTCTAATGTTGATATTCTGTTTTCCATTTCATCTAATCTTCCAGAATTTCTTTCTATTGCTGTCTTCATTTCACTTATTGCCTCTTTCATTTCATCCCAGACCTCTTTCTGATTCTTTTTTAGTGTTTCTAATTCACCTTTAACCTCCTCTATACTCATTTTAAATCCTTTCATCATATTGAACATCAAGATTCTAAACTCCCCTTCTTGCATTTCTAGTAGGTCAGTATTCGTGATTTCTGCTGTCTCTTCATAATTCCTGGTTCTCATATTTATAGCATTCTCTGTCTTGTTTTTCTGATTTCTACCCATCGTTCGTGAGTACTGTGCTTAGTCAAATCTTAATATTAGGAGTTTGGGGGTATTGGTTAGTCAGCAGAGCCTTTCCAGTGTTGAGGGTGGGTGATGTGTAAGGAGCTGGGGTGATTGGTAAAGGAGTCGGATTAGGTAGAGGATATGTTAGGTTGAGAAAGACTTTAAGTATGATAAGGTAATAACTTGTTAGGAATGAGAGAGAGTTAACTACTAGGACTCTTATCGTTGGTAGAGTAATTATGGATATAAGAGATACTTTGAGTATTAAACCAGGAGGTATATTATGGGGAAAAGTTTTGGGGGAGAAAAGTATGTAGGTTAGTGTGGGTAGGTTTGTAAATAGGGATGATGGAAGGGGCAGACAGACATAAAAAAAAAAAAAAGAATCCACCCAAGATACCAAGACTACCCAAGATACACACACACACACACACACACACACACACACACACACATATATATATATATATATATATATATATATATATATATAACAACAAGTTAAAGTAAAAGAAGTGTGGGTTAAAAGAAACAAAAATAAAACAGCAATAACCCTACCAAAACAAAAGCACTGTAAAAGCAAAATACAACAAAACATCCACATTAAAAGTAAAACAAACAGTCCTCCTTATTTACGCATATAGGGTCAGGTCCAAATAATATGTGTGCATCTGATTGCTTTGGTAGCTTTCAGAATACCATCCAATGTCTCTTAGTTTTCTTTGTACTTTATTTTTATCTTCTTAAGTCACTCTGGGTGTTTGGACACCTTTCTCTCCTTTAGCTGCTTTAGGTTTATGTGTCCGGATGTCTGATTTCACTGTTATTTGATTCTGTATAATTCACAGGTTCTGCGAAATTCTAACCTGTGGTCAGCACCTCTGCACTCACCACCCTAGCCTCCAGCCTGAGCGTCCCTACAGCAGGGGTGGAGAATGAACAAAGTATAGTTGAAACCTCCCCCTGAGGTCCTGAGCAGATTTTGTGGCCCGATGGATTTTCTTGTGTCTCTGGAAATTCCAGCTGGGCTAGCCAGTGTGGTCCCAAGATGTACCCTGGGCAAATGGGTGCTGGTTCCTGGAAGCCCACACTTACTACCAGAGCTCTGCCTATTCCAAGAGTGCAGGCTGGATGCGCTGCTAATACTGCACCCAAGTGAGAGTGGATGCAGCTGTCTATTGCTGCTGGTATGCTCTTCCAAGGTGTATTGAGCTGTGTTCTTTGCTTAGCACTAAGCCTCTGGTTACCAGGAGGGTGGGAACACCCAGCGGTGGGCCAGGGGTGCAGGGTAGGTGCTCAAGGGTCCAGTTTGCGTTGTCCAGCAATGGTCTCTGCCTCCCGTGGGACGTAGAAGCTGGGGTTCCCCACGGAGATTTCCGGGTCACCCAGGGCTTTCGCAGCCTGGAAGGCCGGCTCTGGCAAGGTGGCAGGGGCTGAATTGGTGCAGGAATCCGTGGGAGTCTCTATGCAGTTGTGATCTGGTCGCTGGTCGGCACACTGAATTCTGGTGGCTGCTGCTCACTGCTTAAGATTCGGTCCTAAGTCCGTTTTTAGTCCCGAATTATCTTTCCGTGGTAATATCGGGCAGGCAGCTCCTTAGGCAGCTCTCTTAGAGAAGCCTGCTTTGACAGGGCACAGCCGGGATCCAACGTCGGCAGACTTGGCTTCCCAGGGTCGGCGAGGACTCACCTGCCCTAACGTATATATTTTAATCAGGTGATTTAGACTATCAGAACTGTCAAACTGTCACTTATAATACTAAACACATAGTTATAACTTAAAAATTTTTACCATAGATCACTCATACCTTCTCCCATACACACGCGTGTGCACACACACACACACACACACACACGTGCACACCATCTCAGGTTCTGAAAAAAACCAAAAAAGCATATAATTCATTCTCTCTCAAATTAAACTTCAGCCATGAAAACAATCTTGAAAAATGCAGTTAAAGAAATAATAATAATGTAACTGTTCTATATCAGAAAAATTAAAAAAATATTCATTATAAATGAATAAAATGAAAAAAGAAAACATCTATAATACAACAAGAAGAAAAATAAAAATGCAAAACTCATAAAGTAATGAAATATTCAATTATGAGATAAGAAATACACAATCAGCTCCACTAACACACTTTTCTGTATATAAACTTAGAACACATAATTTTAATAAAAAGCTATGAAATATCTTTTTCATAAAACATAGAGAAAAACATAAATAGAAAGATTGCAGATTTAGAGAAACAAGATCATGATCCAAACAATGCTATTACAAAAACTGAAAGCAAGGATAATAATAAGGGAATAAGTAAATTAATGGCATAGATAAAGAGCTTGAAATAACTACTGTGAATATCAAGTACTATGAAAAAAGAATAGACTAAAGTCACTATAAAGACTGTATCAGCTAAAAAAATTTAAGATGACTAACCCAGATTAGGATACTTTATGATTATTAGTTTTACTATTCAGTACTTGAATAGAAGAAAATATTAAAGGATAATAAAATAACATTTTATTCCAAGGAAAGAACTAAATCAGTATATTGAAAGAATATTGTTTTATTCAAAAGCCCGATTGGATTGTGTCTTGGTTAACATTCTCATTGTATAATACAAAATGACTGACCACACGACTTAAAGGAAGAATTATTTGCTCATGGTTTTTTGGAGATTCTGGGTTCAGTCTATCTGGGATTTGAGTCTAAAGATCTCAAAGAATGGTAGTGGAAAGAGAAGGAGATGGAGAACTTAGAACCCTGTTTTCACGTTATGAAGACATGAAGCAAGCCAGTGAGCAGAAGGAAGGATATATAATGCCCAAGGCCACATCCCCAAGGAAGCCTCCATAGCAAAAATGTCCCACTTCCAACACTGATTCCTTGTTTTTGTGAGAGTTAGGGGAACATTCTAAATTCTAACCATTACAGATTGTTTCAAGAATGATTCACACAGATATGTTCTGATTAAATTACTATATTTCTCAGATAAGAAAATAATGTTTCAGGAAGGCAGAAACCAAAGTAAGAGGAGTAAATACCAGAAACCAAAGTAAGAGGAGTAAATACCAGAAACCAAAGTAAGAGGAGTAAATACCAGGGTGTAAGAAAGGAATCAGACTAATCTCAGGCTTTTACACATCATCACCTAATATTCTAAGACAATGAAACAAAGACTAAAGTTTTCATAAAAATGTGAGCCATAGTTTTCATTTAAGTTTAGCTATCCTTATAAATTTCACAAGATACACACTTCAGTTTTTATTTTATTTTCATCTAAAATGGAAGTAAAGCATCAAAGCTATTAGAGAGAAAAGTTGGGGAAATAACACCCTCGTCTGACTAGTTGAAAACAAATTCCTTTTTAATCACCCAATTCTCTATTTACTTTGCTTAAACACAACTAAAAGTGCTTGTAAATGAGATGGACAGTGAGACCAATAAAAAAAAAAACATGTGGTTTTGTTTGTTCAAAGGAAATTACTTACAATTAGTATTGGATGCAATGTAAACAACATTAGAGAAAAAATGACTATTTAATTCATTTATTGATTATTTTTTAATCCAGCAAGAGACCCTCTGATGGAGCTGCTAATTCTGATACTCCCTCAGGGAACTCTCACTAAATATGTGTTCAATATGTCTTCAATCTTTACTCTGCTACAGTAGTGAAATATATAGGAATATAAAGGATTTCCATAAGCAAATCAATGAACTGTAAGCCTCAAACAAATTTGTATAGACCTTGTTCCAGGAACACATTTGCCTGGCTGTGCTTTTAAGTATCTCATTAGTTGTCCATTAGGATGAGACATTCTCTTTTTCTCCCCAGGGGTTTACCTCATGTGCTCTAGGGTGACACAATATCATTATCAACCTTGCAGGGATGCACTGCCATTTTCTTTAATCCACATTATCTAAACAGAGCAACCTTTTAGAATTCAAGAAACCATTCAAGTAAAACTTCCAAATTATTGTTTTTCCTCCAAAAATTTTTAATCTTAATTTTCAGACTCTGAATTCTTAACATGCTAAAAGATTATCTAGAAAAACATGGCCATTTTTCTTTTATAAATTAAGAATTACAAATTGTTAAAATTTATAAAGCTTTTACAAAGAAAACGGTATAAGCTATTTTTCAAGGGTATTCTCAGTGTTTGTTTTTAACATGAAATGATATACCTATGAAATAAGCTGTAGAATCATAATTATCTGACCATCTGGTCACACTTGAAAAGCTAGTAAATATATAAAAATTAGAGATGGCACAAATATTATAATGTGTTAGCAAACTAGTAGGGGTGAATTTTGAAATATAATTCTCAGGTAGAATTATGCAGTCAGTAGACATTACATTTTTGTTAGGTCTGAGATACACGGGGCCCTGGTGGGTTTCACAACTAGGGCTACATGAGTCTCACAAGCATGACTGCACCATGACAAAGCAGGGCAGTCTGACCCAGTCGAAGGAGCAGTTACCAAAACTAAGAAAACAGTCACAAGAGGGTAATATTCCAACCCAACCACCAAGGCCAGCCCTCCTCAACACCCGTGACCAACTGAGTCCGGCTGCTCTGGAACCAGGCACTATACGCCTCCCCCATTGCTGTCTCTGATATAAAAAGATTTTTGCTTCTTCCTAATGCTGCTGCTCTCCTGCCAGAGACAGCCGGGCAGCTAACCTCGCCTGCATTAAACTTTCCCCAAATGTTCCAACCTCTTAGATCTCTTGTCCCTTGGATTGCACCGATCATCTTACAATTTTACTGTGATTTTATTTTTTCAGAATGTGTTTTTTGAAGATGGATATATCTCTAATTTTGATAACATTTTGTAATTAACTGTGTAGATACGCATAAGTTGAGATAAAGTTTTTTAAATTATTTTTAAAAGAACATTAAATAAAAAATGAGAAACAACACAATTCATTGCTAAAAAGAAAGAATAGGAAAAATCACCAAACTTACTAAGTCAATTTACGGTCCAACTAGGCACATTTACAAAAAAAAACTTTTCTTCACCTTCAAAATATTTTCTGGTTAGTTTATTTCTTTAGGCAGATAAGCTTATTATTAGATTATTAATATGATTAATTCACATTTTAATCCAGATTTCACTAGACTGTTCTTTCTCCGCTAATACTGATCTAGCAATCTAGAATTCTCCTCAACATTTGCAGTGACAATAGATGGACTACTATAATTTCTTAATTATATAAATTAGAAAAGTTCTCTCCTAAATTTGTTTGTTTTCTACATCCATTAGACCATTTTAACTTCTATTTATTGATATGTGAAGTAATAAATTGACCCTAAAGCAGGGGCTCTAGATAGCCACATTAAAAATCCATCTCCAGCTATATGGTCATGCTCACCTGTAAACCCAGTACTTGGGAGACTGAGATACGAGGACTGCAGGTTTGAGGCAATTTAGCAATTTAGCAAAGCCCTCATTAACTAAATCATATTTTAAAATAATTAAGAAAGAAAGAAAGAAAGAAAGAAAGAAAGAAAGAAAGAAAGAAAGAAAGAAATAGGGTTAGGTGGTTAGCTTGGAGAAAAATGCTTCTGAGTTCAATTCCTAGTACCCTTCCCTCAAAAGAATTTCATCTCCAATTTTTAGTAACTATGATTTTGATCAAGTCACATTTTAGAGATTACTTTCCTCTTCTTTTAAATTGAGATAAAAATAGGCCTAGTTTTATAAGGCTGTCATAGGTCTATTTGACATAATTTATGTAATAAACTTTCCACATTACATATCAAATAGTAAGTACTCAAAGATGATACCTGTAATCATCATCATCGGTAGAGAAGCAACAACATTACAATCATCAACATCAGCACCAGCATCACTATCATCAACACCATCATCATTATCATAATCAACTTGAATCTATTTCTATATCCCTAGTCTTACTTCCTCTGCCTTAATTCAGATTTTCAGCTCATGGCCCTTAGCTAATAAGATACATTTCTAAATATTCTTCCTGTTTCTAAAGTTATAACATGTTGAAAGCAGTATATCTTTAAGAAATGAATCATATCTCTCTTCTGCTTAAAATGTAGATCAAAACTCATCACTCTTGTTGAGCTACACTCTCAGCTCTTATTTACATATGTATTTATGTATTTGTTTTGAAACGGGTCTTGCAAAGTTGCTGAAGCTGGTCTTCAATATGTGATCCTCCTGTCTCAGCCTTCTAAGTATTGGGATTACAGGCATGTGTCATCCTAAACAATAGAGTCATATATTAGTTTATATTAGAAAAGTCCTAGATAAGGTGATCAGAAAACTGAAACTACTTGTTAATATGACTTATAATATGAAAACTTTCTTGGTTCTTAGTTGCTATAAAGGGATGTTTGGAGGAACAAGATGACAGATCCGAGGTACCCAACCCCCACCAGCTTCTCCAATAAACAGAGTCAAAACAACTGGTTTACAGCTGTTTACTGAGGTGGGTGACTAGCAGAGAATGCTAGAGTTCAGTAGAGGACAGACAGACTTCAAGAAACACAGAGGCATTGAATAGTGAAGTGGAGGGTGAAACAGCACCTCAGTACCAATCACACCAAAATGCAACAGAGGGAAGGAAGTGGCCCTTTGGCAGGTGAAGAGGTGAAACAGAGAGTTCCAGGACCACCACTTAGCACCCTGCAGAAGTATAGTCTTGACAGACAATAAACTTGGAATTTGCATGGTGAACTGGCTCTGGAGAAGTTGTCTGCACCATCAGCGCATGGTCCTGTGTCTGAGTACCCTCTTGAAAATGGTCCTTTTATTTGAGGTTACTGCTCTGGAGTCAAAGACAACCACCATTTTTTGGTTACAGGGACCTTTTTGGAAACACCACTGCTCTGACTCAAGGGGCAGCAGCCTTGAGAATCAGATCAGCCTCAGAAAAATGTCACTCTGACAAACTCCAAACTCACAAGGGGTTCTATGTGGTAGAAGACCAGACAGGGCCACGAAAGGCATTTCCTTTAGAATCAGCAGTTTAATAGGCCAACTATCAGAGCCTGGAGGAATGAGCAGTTGTGTATACGTGTGTGTGTGTGTGTGTGTGTGAGAGAGAGAGAGAGAGAGAGAGAGAGAGAGAGAGAGAGAGAGAGAGAGAGAGAGAGAGAGAATGAATGAGAATTTGGGTGGCAAGGAGCACCAGAATTGTGGGTAGTAGGTCTCAGGAAACCTGCACCATTCCCATCAGTATAGATCTCTGACTTGGATGCTTCATAGCCTCTGTCTGTCTATGGGGGCATACAGGATTATACCCCAAAGGAATGTTACCCCAGCTTCTGAGCTCATAGCACAGAAAGCTCAGGAGAGACTATTTGGGAAACTCTACATTATGCCCTTACGTTGCTAACACACTGCTGTGGCATATGTGTCTAATCTGCTCAGAGTACCAGTGCTTATACAAAACAGGTTCACAGAATCTTTCTCTCTCTCTTGTTTTTTAAAGTTTCACATCATAATGAAGTTCAGAGTGATAGGGACATATATGCACATAGCACGTGGTGAATTCTCCCAGCCACCTCATCTCTCTATTCACTCTCCCCCTTTCCATGTGTGATATTCAAGCATAGCCTCAATGGAAGTGTTTCCTTCATTATTTTCCCTTTTGTCCACCACCGCTGCCCTCCCCTGGACCCCCTTTTTTACTCCATTGAGCTTATCCTCCTTTATCTAAAATCCAATTTATATTATGATTATTCCTTTGCCTCCACCTGAGAGAAAACATAATCCTTTACTTTTTGTTATCAGCTTATCTCACTTAGGATAATGTTCTCTAGGTCAATCTATTTTCTGCATATGGTGTGATTTAGTTATTTTTATGGCTGAATAGAATTCTATTGTATGTATACTCCATAATTTTGTAATTAATTCATCTGTTAATGGATATGTAGGTTGGTTCCATGATTGGGATAGTGTGAATTGTGCTGCCATAAACATAGACATGTATATTTCACTAATATTTTAATTTGAATTCCTTTAGTAAGATACCCAGGAATGGTATAGATCGATTGTATGGTGGTTCCATTCCCAGTTTCTGAGGAAACTCCAAAGTGATATCCACAGGGGATATATGAATTTACAATCACAACAACAGTGTATCATAGTTCCAATATCCCAGCATCCTTGTTGGCATTTATTTTTGTTTGTGTTCCTGATGTTTGCCATCTTAATGGTGTTAGATGAAATAGTGTAATTTTGATTTTTATCTCCCTGATTGCTATTCATGTTGAATTTTTTTTGTGTATTTATTAGCCATTTGTATTTCATCTTTTGTAAAGCGTCTATTTAGTTCAACTGGCCATTTCTTGATTGGATCATTTGCTTTTTTAGTGATATATTTTATGCTCTTTGTATATTGTCCTCTATCAGAGTATTTGGCATAGATATTTTTCCATTCCTTAGTCTCTCTTTAGACACTCAGTGGCTTCTTTTGCTTCACA
The DNA here is from genome assembly GCF_963383645.1 of Muscardinus avellanarius. Lineage (NCBI taxonomy): Eukaryota > Metazoa > Chordata > Mammalia > Rodentia > Gliridae > Muscardinus > Muscardinus avellanarius. The sequence goes on along the minus strand of NC_137795.1, from coordinate 36,257,664 downwards.
AAACCGTTTTAACTTAATGCCATTCCATTTATTAATTCTTATTTTAATTTCCTGAGTTTTGGGGGTCTTAGTGAAGGAGTTGCTACCAGTGCCTATATGTTGGTTCATTGGTCCTAAGCCTTTCTTTAATAATTTCAATGTCTTTGCTTTAATTTCAAAATCTTTGATCAATCCTGAGTTTACTCTTGTGCACAGTTAGGAGTTGAGGTTTAATTCCATTTTCTTTTTTTGTGATGTTCACATATTTGATTTATTTTTAAAAATTTTATTGAAAATAAATGGCATACATTTAAATTATGCTTGGTGCCCTCTCCTCCCCACCCCTGCCCACCCCCCGCCGCCCAAAATCATGGCATTCGCAAGAAGATGGAAACTCCTGGAGTGCATTATGTTAAGTGAGATCAGCCAAGCACAGAAAGAGAAGGGACATATGTTTTCTCTAATATGCCCAAACTAGGGAGCATTGGGGATACCAGAGGGACTGCAAATAATGGAGGGGAAATCTCAGCAAAGTTTGAATGGAAGGATAGGAGAGGAAGAAGGCTGAAGTTGATTAATGGAGGAGCTACATCCGAATATGTGTAATTCTATTTTCTAAAAATGGAAATCCAGTTTTCCCAACTAGAGAATTTTTATCTATTAAATTCTGTTTTCTGGCCAAGCTCATTCCAGCATGCAAAGTGGCTGGAAAAAAATTCAACTTATTCCAGCCACAAACCATTCCCCATACTTGCCTGATTAGTACCACAAAAAAAAAAAAAAAAAGGAAAAAAATAAACCCCAGGCTTTATTCTGTCTAAGGGAAATGCAACATATAAAGACAGGGAGAGATTTGATGAGACTAGGTTGTAAATATCTACTCATTCATGCACTTTGGTAAAGAAAAAATGTTTTTCTTTTTTTCTTATGGTACTAGAAATGAAACCAAGAGGCATTCTACCTCTGAACTAAATCCTCTCTCTCTCTCTCTCTCTCTCTCTCTCTCCATATATATATGTATGTATAATTATACATATATACATATACATATATATATATATTGTTGTCACTCTTGTTTGCTTATTTTGTTTTAAAATAGGGTCTTGATAAGTTGCTGAGACTGCCCTGTAACCTGAAATCCTACTGTTTCAGCTTATCAAGTATTTTGATTATAGGCATGTGTCACTACATTTGATGTTTTAATTTATTATCAATAAGTTTTTGCTATTTTGGCATTGTTTCCATTATTATTATTATTATTATTATTATTATTATTATTATTATTTTCTTTTTTGGTAGTACTGGAGGTGGAACCCAGAGGCGTTCTACCTCCGGGCTATACTCCCAGACCTTTTTTATATTTTATTTGGAAACAGGGTCTCACTAAGTTGCTGAAAGCCTCACTAAGTAGCTGAGGCTGGCTTCGAACCCGTGCGATCCTCCTGTCTCAGCTTCCCAAGCGCGGAGATTACAAGCGTGCGCCACCACGCCCGGCTTCTCTTTATTATTTTTAATACTTAGTTTTACTTTTCTCTCTTGTTCTCTTTCTCCAACATTCTCCTTTTCTTCTTAATAGTTTTTATACTTTATTTTGTTATTTTTCTGATATATTTTTTCTTTAAATTTGTATTAATTTTATTTATATTATTCTTAACATTTTATTTTAGTCTCTATAATTTTTACACTTTTATTTTCTACTGTTGATGGTGGTTCTCTTATTTTTACTTTGGTTTTCTTTTTTTTTTTTCTGTCTTCTCTCTATCTCACTTCATCTGAGAACAATTGTTGAATGGGCCCTGGTATTTTGCACACACTGGGTGAGTGCATTTCTACTGAGCTACATACCCAGCCCAGATAAAAGAAATTACAGCTTGCTTCAGTCATTACCTGGTCCTACATAAACATTGATGGCTATGCCTTAATCTAATAAATAGGAAAATGAAATCCCTCAGGTGACATACCTGTCCCTAAGTAGATGGTTAGGGTGGGGGATAAGAGTTCTGCTTCTGCACACTCATCTGCAGAGCAACATCAGAAAGAAATAATACAACTATTATGAGGACCACACCTATAAGAGTCCTCAGCATTGATTCCCATACATACCCTCATCAGATCACACATTGGAAATCCCTAACACCTCATGAAAAGAGAGAAAATGGATGTCTTAGGTTATGGGACAGGACACACTGTATCAAAATCCATCAATCACAGCCAAATAATTTAATGACAACTATATTACTAAGTTGAAATGGATTCAATGCAATAGAATACAGCTGATTTTCCAAGATGCATCAAGTAAAGACTTCTTATTAAAGAATCTCACATATTAAAGTAGTAGAGATATCCATCTTAACAGATACACAAATGCCAGACTAAATACACAAAAACTATGAAAAAAACAAGGACATATAAAACCTTCTAAAGTTCCTAACTATAGTAACAGAGACCAAAAATATCAGGTTTGATGAAGTGCCAAAATAATTCAAAAGGATGACTTTTTTTTTTTTTTGGTGGTATTGGGGTTCCTGGAAGCCCTTCTTCCTCTGGGCTACACTCCCAGACCTATTTTATATTTTTGAAACAGGGTCTCTTACGCCAGCGCGGCTGGCTTCGAACCTGCGCGATCCTCCTGTCTCCGCCTCCCAAGCGCGGGGATTACAAGCGTGCGCCACCACGCCCGGCAAAAGGATGATTTTTCAAGGTTTAATGCAGTCCAAGAGAATACAAATAAAACAGGTGAATGAATTAAAAAAGATAATGTCATATGTGAATTAGCACCCCGATAAGGAGAGAGAGATTTAAAAAGGAACAAAATCTTGGAAATAAAAAGTTCAATAAGTCAGTTAAAACACTTAGTTGAAAGTCCTGACAAAAGACTAGACCAAGCAGAAGAAAGTGTATCAGAATCTGAGGATAATTGTGTCAAAGTGGAACATTCAGATTATCAATTAAAAAAACCCTAAGAAATAATGCAGATGATATTCAAAATCTCTGACTCCATTAAAAAATCAAATGACTGAATAATCAGTATATCAGAGACAGAAGAGCAATATACTGAATGCATAGACAAAATATTATGTGAAACTGTAACAGAATACTTCCCAAATTTTGAGATGGTCATGGACCTGGAAGTACAGGAGCCACTTACAACCTCCAAATACATATGAACCAGAAAATAACCTCTCTATGATGTATTATAGTTAAATTGTTAAATATACAGGACAGCAAAAGAATAGTTAAAGCTTCAAGAGAGAAGTGTCAAATCACATATGAAGGTAAACTCATTAGAATAATAGTTATTATAATTTTATACATATAAAAATTATTATATATTTTATAAATATATAATAAATATATAATTAATATATATAAAAATTAATATATATATAAATATATATAAATATATAAAAATAATATATATAAATAAATATATATAATTAATATATATATAAAAATTATTATATATTTTATATAATATAGTAATTATATTTTTCAAAAGAAAATGTAAAGACCAGGAAAACATGGGGTATTGGGGTTCAAGAAAATAACTGCCAACCAAAATTGCTATGCCCAGCAAGGCACAGTATATACACGCCCTGAAAGTAAACAAAACAAAATACCAAAACACCAGAAAACAATATTTCAAGCAAATGGCATCTACTAGTAAGCAGTATTACCTATATCTGTATCTGACAAAACAGACTTTAAGCTCAAATCGATTAGAAGAGACAGTTTGGTCACTATATATTCATTAAGGGGACAATTCATCAAGAAGATATAATGATTACAAATATATATTAACTAAACTGTATGCAGGAGAGCAAGCCTGTAGCTCAGTGCTTGGGAGGCTGAGACAGGATGGTCACAGTTTCAAGACCTGACTCAGCAACTTAGAAATGTATCAAAACCCTGTTTCAAAACAAAAATTAAGAAGGGTAGTGGGTATGGGTATAGCTCAGAGGTAGAATGCCCCTAGATGTTTCAATTCCTACTATCACCAAAAAACTAAAAAACAACAAAAATTTACACACACACATAAGAAATCAGAACACACAATTTTAGAAAACAAACATTTAACACTACTGTACAGAAAGGGAGATGCATGTCTTGCTTTAATAATAATGGGAAACTTTAATTCCCCATTATCACCAATAGATAATCTAGATAAAAAATCAATAGTGCTATATTGGAATGGAGGAATTGATATTATTACATGACTATACTACCTAAAATGATCTACAGATTCACTATAAGCCCTCTCAAAATACTAATAACTATCCTAAAATCCATACAAAAAGAAAAAAAACATCCAAATAGACAAAGAAATCCTAAGCAAAATAGAAAAATGCTGTTGGAATCATAATGCCAAAACTACTACAGAGCTATAGTAACAAAAACAGCATGGTATTGACAGTAAAAAAAAAAAAAAAAGAAGAAGAAGAGTAAAGCTGAGCATAGTGGTGCACACTTGTAATCCTAGTACTTGGGAGACTGAGACAGGAGGATCACAGGTTCTTGGCCAGTCTCAGATACTTAGTGAGGCCCTCTGCAAATTAATGAGACCCTGTTTCAAAATAAAGAGTAAAATATAAGGCTGAAGGTGTAGCTTGAAGGTAAAATTCCTCCAATTTCAATCCTCAATACTGTAAAAAGAAGGGTAGAGGACATGGAATTAAAGCTACAAATCGATAGCCACTATACTAGACAGTCAACAAAAATTTAAAAAATATACATTAGAGAAACAAGAGCTTCTTCAATAAATGATTATGGAAAGACTGATTCTCCTCATATAGAAGATTTAATCTAGATCCCTATCTCCAGTCCTATACAAAAATAAATCAAAATAAATTAAAGATTTAATGTAATACCTAAAACATTAAAACTACTGGGAGCACACATAGAGGAAACACTTCATGATATTGGTATAGGCAACAATTTCCTGAATAGGACTCGAATAGCTCAGAAAGCAAAGTAAGGATTAACAAATGAAACTACATCAAATTCAAAAGCTTCTATGCAGTAAAGAAAACAATCAACAGAATGAATAGACAGCCTACAGAATGGGTGACAATCTTTGCCATCTATTAATCTGAAGTAATGGCAATACCCCAAATATGTGACGAACATAACAAGAAAATAACAAATAATTTAATAAAAATGGAGAGATAATCTGAATAAATACTTAGAATGAAAAAAGGACAAAACTTGAAAGACAATCAGATAAACCACAAAAATTATAACTTTTTTGAATCTGCTTGAGAACAAAATTTACAAGGTCATCATGCAAGCTAATTTATAAAGTGGGACGTGTATCTTAAAGGAAAGATAGGACATGTGATCTAGCTCATCCAGACCAGATAATGAGGTTTTTTTTTTCACTGTACAAACAGAAACCTGCTACTATTTTAGCAAGTTTACTAATGGTCAACTGTGAGCTATGACAAATTTTTATTTTAATAACTAAAAATTTCAAATGAGGGCTTGAGGATGTATCTTGGTGATAGAGTACTTGCCTAGCATGCATAGGACTTGGATCAGAGATCCTCTTGAGTGAGAACAAGAGAGCATGAGCAAGAGTGAGAGAAAGAATGAGAGCGAGAAACTGGGCCAAATGAAGTTGAAATAGTTTCTCTTCTTCTTTAGTAAACAATGCAAGGAGTTATCTAAATGTATACTACAATTGGAATGGAATAGCAGATTTATCATGTATTATCTGCTTATCAATTTCATTCCTTAAATATATCCCTTGGGTCTAAAAACATTCCCTTCCCCAAGCTGTAAGAGAAAACAACAATAACAAATAATCCTGAAGTGAGTACTTCTCCCTCTCCACCTATATCCTTAAAATGTTCTAAGTTACCACTTCTCCATAGGCCAGTCATCACAGTGAACGTGTCTACAATTAAACAAGAATACCTGATTATAATTAGGATCCTGAGGTTGTAATGGCCAAGTGGTGACACTTAATGACCAAGGACAAGGTGAACAGTTGTCTGTTAGACACAGAGCCATATAATTAATCGTAATAAGTCTGACACACAGAAATATTTGTTATTGGTTAACTGAGCATATTGTCCCTAAAACTTAAATGGACAAGCAACCTGTTACTGTCTCATTTTACTTCTTTAAGGGGAAAACTCTAGGTTTAGTGGATAAACTCTAGTTCAAGTTTGACCTTAATCACCACAATGGTTATAACTCTGCAATCAGTTTCCACACATGAACTAGTAAATGGTTGCAGACCCCTAAAATTAATGACTATGAATTCCCTTGTGGAAAGATTCTTCTACTTTGCCAAAATTTTATATGGCTAGACTTTCTCTTCTCTTTTCCCGAAAGCTTATAGCCACTGAAAAACTTTACTATCAATTGAAGAGGAAGTAATTAGACTTTTAGGAGATTGCTGATTAGTGAATCTGCATTTATACTAATTCTTAGGAACCAAAACTTTTTTGTGGTCCACCAGTCAGATGAGAGGAATATGGAGGCAAAATGATCAACAGGATTTTGTCTCAAGGCCACCTTTTAGTAGGCTCAGTGGCTATGTGCTTGCATAGGAGCTTAGGCTTATTGCAGATGTCTTGCAACCTTTAGATTAATTCATAAATTGATTGAAGCAATGCACTCAAATAAATATATATATTGCTTCACTGAATTTCCCATTAGAAACTGGGTGTTGATGACGTACTAAACTCTGTTTGTGTGTCAAAATTATTATGTTATCAACAAATAGAAGCAGTATGTGTGAGCTTGGCTTCAGCAGGACCTGATGCTACAAATAATTGATACAAGGAACTGGCCTGAATGTCCTTTGTGATTATGTGTGTGCCACCATGCCCAGCTGCAATTTATTTTAAATCTTGAAAGAAATATTTAACATGTCCCAGTCTATCAAATCTTTAAAGTTTTCTCTAAAACAGGAAGATCCTTAATTTTCATGGAATTTGTTCCCAAACCTCTGACATACTAGTGCCTTACTAAATGTTTAGAATAGTTGAAACTTCCTGACCATCAGCTCCAGGTAGCAACATAAAGAAAAATTAGGCCATTTGAGTAGTTTGTTTCTTTATTATTTTTTATGTGTGTGAGGGCTTTACATAAGACTAACTACTATCATTTGACTTACAGATACTGGTTTGCTTCTAGACTTTTAAAGAGACTGAATGCTTGGCCACAGCTCAAAAATTATTGTGCACCCTGAACTTCCCTTTAGATATTAGGTGTTGTTGATCTAAATTTGTGTGTGGAAAGCAACATGCCATCAACAAATAGAAGTAGTATGTGTGAGCTCAGCTTCAGCAGGATCTGACACTATAAATAATTCCTACAAGAAAGTGGTCTGGATAGCCTTTGTTCTTATTCCAGTTAATATAATTTATACTGTCTTATTCAACTTACACCTATGACTTTGTTGGAAGTGTCTATGACCAGTAGACTAAAAAGTTTTAACACTGTAGTCTCACTTTGGAGTCTCCCTGATGAACACATCAAGAAAGACAAATCCACTTAGTCAACAGAACCATGAGAAATGTACCTTGGTTGGCTGTTTCTTTGTTGTAGAGAGAAATATATGGAGGTATTATCTCTACCAATACATGAACTCTACCTAATGGCTTAACTGCATGCTCAGGGACTTGGGCACACGTGGAAAGTTGGTGACCAATAGATTTGTGGAGGAGATATCTGGGTAAACATTTCTAAACTGACAGAAAGTTAAAGATATTTATATCCCATGTGAAGTTCACAAAAGTATGATCTCAACAGGGAAGGATTTTATTACTAAGTTGGATAAAATGACTCATTGTATTACCCTTCTCATTATTCAAGAGGCTCATGAAAAAAGTGACTGCAGAAGCAGGAATAAAGGTTATTCACGAGCCTTAAAATATGTATTTCCACCTAGGAAGGTTAAGCCAGAGCTGACTCTCCAATTTACCAACATCAGAGATAAACACTCAGCTTCCAGTATGGTATAATTCAATAGGAGGGAGGAAAAACAGAAGTCTCATGGCAGGTTGATTATGTTAGGAAATGGTTATAATAAAAGGGTTCCTACTTTATTCTAACAGGAATAAACACTTTCTCTGGGTATAGATTTCTTTTTCCTGCCCCAAACACTTCTGCTAGATCCCGCATCTTTGTCTTTACAGGAAGCCTTATCCTCAATATGGTGGATGTTGTCATGGTATTCCATTCAATTTAACTTATGGAAAAGGACATATTTCATTTTATGAATAACTTTATTTTAATATTTCTTGTTAAGCTGGGCATGGTGGTGCACACTTGTAGTCCCAGCATTCGGGAGGCTGAGACTGGAGGATCGCGGTTCACAGACAACCTCAGCCACTTAGCAAGGCCCTTTACAAATCAGTGAGACCCTGTTTCAAAAATAAAAAAAATTAAATAATAGGGCTGGGGGTGTAGCTCGGAGGTATAATACCCCTGGTTCTATCCCCTGTACTGCAAAAAAAAAAAACAAGTTCTTGTTATATTCTATTGGTGCATTGTAATCATATATTATAATGAAGTTCAGAGTAATAGAGACATATATGCACACAACACTTGTGAGATTCCCCCGGGGCTCACCCCACTCCCTCCCTTTTCCTGTACATTGTATTGATATTGTCACTGATAATTTCATGTAGATACATATTACCAGTTGAAGTGTTTCCTTCATAAAATCTTACTCTCACATACCTCCCTCCTCTAAATCCCCTCCATCACTCCAATTGGGTGTCTTTTCCTTTATCTGGTATCTCTCATGTATCCCAATTTATACCTAGTTTAGGTTTTACATATAAGAGTTAACACATGACCCTTCACTTTATGTGATTGGCTAATCTCAGCATAATATTCTGTTGTTCCATCCATTTTCATGCTCATGACATAATTTAGTTTTTCTTTATGGCTAGTAACTTATTTCCAATAATTTGATAGTTAAGATCAAATGGACAAGTACCTTAAAAGTCACAAATTACTAAAGCTCACTCAAGGAGAAGTAGATGGCTTTCATAGTTCTGAACTGACTGAATAAATTGAATTAGTGGTTTAAGACTTTGCAGAATGAAATGTCTAGGTTCAGAAAGCTTTGCTGGCAAATTCTATCAAAATTTTAATCAAGAAATAATACCAAATTCAACTCAATCCCTTGTGGGTGTCTTCTGTAATTGCTATGTACTAAATATCATATTGAAGAAAATATATTTGTACAACTTGAAACACAAGAAATAAAAATGTCTTTGTTCACATAAATTGTCTCTAAAAATAATAAGAAATGTTGAAAAAGCTACTTGAATAATATGTGAAGATAATGAGTACAACACATTTCTAGCATTGAAGATAAAATATAATTTTATTGCTGAATGCTAGAAATGAAGAATGGTAATTAAAATAGTAGATAATTGCACCACTTGCAGTATTACTAAAAACTAAACTTAGGAGAAAATAAAGTAAAAAATATCTGAAAAATTCATTTTCTGCACATCTGGAATACTATAAAACTTGGTTGAGAGAAAACAGAAGTGAATATATATCATATTAATATGTATACCACAACAAATATATATATATATATATATATATATATATATATACCATTCTTATGTTATATATGCTATATTAATGATGTATATACAGAGTACATATATACCATGATTATGGTATGTATATTATATGGTATATAATCATACATATCAATGGATTGGAAGGCTCAAAAATAACTGAGAGGAACTGTTAAAATTAACTGAGAAGATAAGCCAGAGACTAGGAGAAAATGATATAACTATATCTAAAATATTAAAAAATTGTTGCAGCTCAATTAAAGAAAACAAAAATCAGGAAAAATCAAGCAGTTTTTTTGCCAAAGTATAGTTATGGATGGCAAATAAACACATCATTAGTCATTACGGCAATCTAAATATAACCAGAAGAAAATGTCACTAACCAACCACTAGAAAGTAAAAATCAGTGTCTGGCATGGTGGTGCATGCCTTTAATCCCAGTAATTGGGAGGATGATCCAGGAGGATCTCAGGTTTGAAGCATCAGGATTCAGTTAGGTTCACAATAATTTATCAAAACCCTGTTTTAAAATACAAAATGAAATAGGTGTGGGGGCATATCTTTGAGGTAGAATGCCTCTGGGTTCAATCCTCAACATCATACACACACACACACACACACACACACACACACACACACAGTAAAAATCAAACATACAAACTGATAGATGACACTATATGCTGACAAGGATGTATAGTGATTGCAACTCTCATACATTTTTCTGGGTGAGCAAAATAGTAATAACTCTTTGGAAAACATTTTGGCAGTTCCTATATATAAAATGTACACTTACCTATAAGGCAATAATAACATTTCTAGAATTTTTTTTCAAGATAGATGTTCACACATAGACCTACATGCAAAACTTATGGCAGCTTTATGTGCTATACCAAGAATTAGAAACTATCCCTATATCCATCATCTGGCAAATGCACAACTGAATTGTGGCAATGATATATTACTCAGCATTGAAAAGAAACAAACCATTGATACATGTAAAGAGTTATTTGACCCTAAAAGCCATTCTACTAAATAAAAAATGTTAAATCCTAAATATTGTATCCATAACTACATTTTGTATGGTAGTCCTGTAAAGGCAAAGCTCTAGCCACAGGTATCAGCTTAGAGTGGTTCCTGGGGATGGGAGTGATAAGAGGGAATAACTTCGAAGATAGAAGAGAGCACTTTACCAGAGTGATGTAACAGTGACTCATATGAACATTTCTAACTTTTTCTATAATATTCTAAACTAAATTTTAGTGATGTTTTTATGATTATGCAATTTTAAAACTCAAAGAATTGTAATTATTAGGAGAATAAATTTTATTGTTTGTAATTTAATGCCTCAGTAACCTGAGTTTAAAAAAGAAGCAACTGTGAAAAATTTTAGACACAAGTTTCTCAACAGTTATATTTTCTTATTTACTGTTATGATCAATGAAAAAAAATCAGGTAGGTCTGATTCTACCCAAGAGATAAACAGGATGTTCAATCATGTTTATGCTGTACAGGTTAGAGGTATCTGGTGGATTTATTGATGTATTTATGGCCTTCTATCTTCTACTCTCAGTTCTAAATCTTCTGTTTTAGATGAGGGTTTTTAAATCAAAGTTTAACATAGCAGTAATTCACCAAAAATGACTAACTAAATATATAAAATAGCATGATTTTTAATACCTTTTGCCCAAATTAGAATCTGCACATCTGTCTGACGAAGGATATTTTTTATAGTTTCATAATAATCTAGTTAATTAGATACAAAAAACTTGCTTATTGCCAACAGAATTTTTATCTATAAAGTTGATTGAAAAACTTTACTCAGCCATAAAGAAAAACACAATTGTGCTAGGTGAGATTAGTCAGTCACAAAAAAAGAAGAAATTGAATGCTTTCCCTAATATCTAAAAGCTAGGGAGAAATGGGTAACAGGAGGAACTCCAGATGAAGAAGGAAATCCTATGAAGGAGCAAATAAGGCATTCTAACTGAGGGGATGGGAGGGGGAAGAGGGAAACTCTCTAATTCACATGATGTACTTAAATCAAAGTCAATCACTAAGCCAAGCATGGGAAGGCGGGATGGGAAGGCAATGGGGTGGGGATAGGGTAAGGGCTAATTGGATGATGTGTGCTTGTATGCCTCCACAAGTCTTTTATCCCATTGTAGTAATAAAAAAATTAAAAAAAACTAATCAGACTTTCTAATTTTGTTTTCTGCACTCTTCTTTATTTGTAGATCCTCTGATATTATAACATAGTATATGATTTAAATATTAATTATATTTAAACTTGGTTTCTTAAACTGGACTTCAGGAGGTCTGAGAATTTATTTTTTATTTTTATGTACACCAAATGGCTAGAAATGTACATATAAAGTTCTCAATAATATTTGTGTATAAATAATTACTTATGTTCACATAGAACTTCAAAATTAACAATGTTTTATAACATCTTACTTTACTTGACTTACAGGGAACATAAAATAAAAGCCAAAAGAAAGCAACCCAATAAACAACAAAAACAGCTGGCAGCATAGCTCTTGGCTTGCTGGTGTTTGGCAAGCTTTCCCCTACCCTGTCTTTTACCTGAGCCACTTATCTCTGTAGTAGCCATGGTGTCTCCTTGGTTACGCTCTTTTTGTATGATCCAATATGCACAGCCAGAATTTTTCCCATTCAGTTTAGACTTTCAATTATCATGATTATAGAGTTTTTCAGCAGTACATATTGTGCCCTTGTTGGCCTAGCATGATTAGAATATTGGAAAATCCTCAGCAGAAACTGAAGCAAGCTGTAGAGATATTTGTTCAGTCACTTAAGTTGAATCAGGTAATGCCTTCTCCTGTTGCATTCAGTGACAAATTTTCTTAATTTTTTAAAATGGAAGCTGAAGAGGGTGTTGTGTTGTCTTCCTCTCCACCTTTTTAATATTCAAATGATGATTTTGTATAATGAAACGTAAACAGTTTCCAACAACACTGGAGTGTTTATCAGATAGTACAGTAGGCTCAGGGACAATACTAATTAATAACCTCAGAATGTTATGCAAATGGTATGATTGCTTATAAATAGATTCAGACATGCAGTGTATGAATCTAAGAACAGTATGTATTACAAAGTACAATGCTATGGTAGCAGGTCAGTCCAAAACGTGAAGAAGATACAATGGTGTCCCTGCAAAGAACAGTCTAATGGCTGGGCATGAACAGACAGATGTATGGAAATCAGTCATGATAACAGGATTTTATAAATTTTGCAATAAACGTATGAGATATTATGGAAACGTAGAATGTACAAAGGTTAAAACTATATTTTTGGAATGGAATGGCAAATGTTGATTGAATGAGAGACCATCTAATGGAAGTGATTTTCATTAGAACACCTCTGTTCACATGCATTATGTGTTCAACAGCCAAAACAACTGCAAAAGAGTGTATTCTGCAGTTTGTATATTTTGAAATCATATTTAATAGCTTCTTCTCTAATTGGGAAGTTGCATTGAATTTTTTCAGAGATCAGGAGCTGGACCTTTGTATTCTTTTATCCCTTCTGTTTCCTAGGCACAGAATGACTAAAGTAGGAAGAGTCCTGAGTCTGCAGGTTGTATCCAGAAATGCCATGGAGCTAAGGTTCTATTTAGACTTCCACAACCAGTCCCATAACTATTGCTAAGAAGTTACTGACTTAGTTATAAAGAACCATATAATAATACAGGTGGTTCCTAGATAGCTGTTCTAGATTTCCCTCAACATTTTATCCTTTGCTTCAGCTTCATCTCTAAAATGCTTAGCTATTATTAATTCCTTTCTTTATAAATTTTTAAAAACCACCCTTGAGACTGGCATGGTGGTATATGCTAATGTCCCAGTACCTGGGAACCTAGTACTAACTAGGTTCATGCATTCAGGGAAGTTGTATATTCAGTACCAGTAGTGAGCTGAGAACCAGACACACACATCTTTGTGATGAGCTACAAATGACACAATAGAAATTATCTGTATGAAGTTAGAGCACTTAGATTCTGATTTAAACCTGAACAACTACTAACTGTGTGGCTCAATTAAATATTTAACCTCTTTATATATTTTTTCTCATATAAAGATAATAGTAATATTCCTTAGTAACACTGTAATAAGAAAGAGATACTCATGATACTGAAGCTGTTTATTTAGAGATTACTCTAGCTAGGAAGTCAGTCACTCTCATTTACGTTCAGTAGATACTCTAAGGCATTCAGGAGAATGGGAAACTACAGTGAATAAAGAAAAGGCTTCAGATAGGCTCTAAGAGGGAGTTGTGTACACTGTATGCTAAAGGCAGCCTCGCTAGAAGTGAGGTGGGTGTCATAGTAATTAGTTTGTGGAACAGATTGGCTTTCTCTGGTTGATCCTTGAGTTGGAGGTTATCATGAGAGGGGGACAAGATAGAGAAGTTGGGTGGCTTTGACTAAGTCAGTGACTTGGAGATCTCTGCATGAATGTGGCTTGACTTCCTGGACTGATGGCTGCAGAGGTTGCTATTGGCTTCCCAAGCTGGTTGCTACAGACTGTGGGTCAGAGTTCTATTTTGGAGGGTTATAGATTGTCTAGCCATTGTTTAGTTGTATGTATAGCACACACATTTATTTTACTTCTACATAGGTTGTCAAATTAAACTATGTAAAAATGCAGTGTATAATATTTATATGACATAAAGAAATGAATATAAAAAGATATGGGTTTCTCATCATGTTTAAATAAAATAATTAATTTTATGAGAAATGGGGAAAAGCATCTCATTCTGACCAATTTAATATTTCCCACTGATTTACAATCAGAGAAATAGTTACCATTTGAAAGGTAAAATCTATACTACTAAAAGTTCCTTAAAACCATGTTCTCTGAAGATATCAGTCCTCATAGGAATATAAACAGAGTGTGAGCATCCCACCACCTGGGGCTGGGATGAAGTGTTTCTCCTCAGGGGTATAGAATTGCATGTCCAACCAATTGCATTGTGGGTGGCTCTGCCCTTTTTTGGAAGCATCTGGTAAAGGCCACTTCCCAGACAGGATATTGAACAAGAGTTCTGTTCTGGTATGATAATAACCATGGGCAGGTCCTGCAAATATTCACTTAGTGATAGTGTCTGTGCTTAACTCACTGCAACCTTGTTGTCACTTGTCAGGTAAATCAAAGGCACATAGTGTGTATTGAATGCCTGGTGTTATCTGAGTATATCCATCATGCCTGAGTAACCCCAAAGGCTTAATTTAAGGAAAGAATGAGAAAACCTGCATTGTGTAAGAACTGGGGGTCTAAGACATGTTGTAGAAACAGGAAATCATAAAATGATATACATAATTATTTCTCTATTTATAATTTTATTATGTTATTTTATTGAGAATATGAATCAAACAAAATTTATTTAAATTTGGTCTCTGATCACTCGGGTTTGTTTAAGAATATGGTTTTCAAACTTATGATAGTTACATTTTAGAAACTCATAATATTTATTTTAATCTTTTCTAATGTTTGAAAATGAGATAGATATTTAATTTACAAAAGCTTGTTATTTCCCTGGCCTATACTCAAATTTTATCATTACTGTTATTATTGTTTTTTTTTCTCCTAGAGCTACAAATGATTTTCTAGAACAAAGGAACATTTTCATGAATGTTGGTATAACATTTTTGACATCTTTCTATACTACTCTCTTTCCACTAAACTCTTGCTCCCCCAAAATTATTAAGTCTAGAAATTATTTTAAAAATTGTTCTAATATGAAAAAGGCTAAGCAGATTACAAGGCAAGGAGTGGACAAGTAAAGTAATAAAGTCGGAATAGATTTGGATATTGATATTCTACTATGTAATCTATAAAATTATTAAAACTAAAATAGTTGGGTATCAGATTTACAGTGAAGAAAATTTTGCATTTACTTAAAAATATTCCTATAAGAAATAGAGAAAGTAAGAAAAAAATGAGATAAAATTATGACATCACTTCAACCTCAATGGGCTGACACCTGGCATAATTGTGTATTTATTGTAAAACACAAACACACACAGACCCACACATACACAGACGTTTCTTAGGAATGAGCTATAACTGATCAAAGTATTAGATTTTTCAAAGTATTGCATCTACCGTATTGTTTATATAACCCACTTCCTTGAACACAGAACTTTGGTTTATGGAAAAAGTTTTTAAAAGATCAAAATTATTCAGTAGGGCTAAAAACCTCTCATATGTCTTGATGCCGATAGTTATATCAAATCTGTGTGTGTGTGTGTGTGTGTGTGTGTGTGTGTGTGTGTGTGTGTAAACCCATATTTTAAAAAAGATTCAACTTCAGAAACACACATTAGAAGGAGGAGTTTCTTTTCACTGCATCCTGAGTATCTCAGTTTAGACTTTGGTTTCATCTAAAAATGGAGACTTGTTTATCTGCAAAAAAAAGTGTTAATGAATAAAACAATGTTTTAGAAAGGGCAGAAAGTTGCTGAGTTGTTTGCAAAGTAGAGTTAGGGCTCTAAAACTTAAAGGATAAAATGGTATAATGTTAGTCATCCCCTGGGTTCTGAAACTTGATTAAAAGCTATTAAAACTCATGGGCAGGCCAGGCGTGGTAGTGCACGCTTGTAATCCCCGCGCTTGGAAGGTGGAGACAGGAGTATCACAGGTTCAAAGCCAGCCGCGCTGGCTTAAGAGACCCTGTTTCCAAGAAAAATATAAAATAGTTCTGGGAGTGCAGCCCGGAGAAGGGTTTCCAGGCACTCCAGTACCACCAAACAAACAAAAACTCATGGGGAATAGATTTAAAACTTACATATTCTACTCTTTATTTCCTTCTCCTTCACCCTGTCTTAAAAAGGCATAAATTAATGAGTGGGTTGTTGTTAGTGGTAGGTAAATAGTGGTGTGGACACACGAAGAGAAGCTGAAATCATTTCCAGCTAGACTATTGCATAAGGAGTGATAAGCATTGCAGAAAGCAATTACTGGGAAGAAATTTTGTGTTCATCCTGATTTGTTTCAGTTAGTGATTCAGCAAAAATGTAGATTATATACTCAAAATAAGATAATTAGAGCATGGTTATATAAAGAGGCAATTTACAAATGTCGGGGCAAGATACAGACAAAACAGTGAATAAAGCAG
The DNA here is from genome assembly GCF_963383645.1 of Muscardinus avellanarius. Classification (NCBI taxonomy): domain Eukaryota; kingdom Metazoa; phylum Chordata; class Mammalia; order Rodentia; family Gliridae; genus Muscardinus; species Muscardinus avellanarius. Next base: position 36,240,988 of record NC_137795.1, on the reverse strand, counting down.
TAACATAGATCTAGTAATAACTAAACTATTATTTTGCTTAGGATCAAAAGATAAAAATGAAGATGGGTATGAGTGATTTCTGGAACCACGGGAGTTGTGTTGAGAGGACTGCCGCAAGAATTGAGACCTCGATTTAAGAAAATGCAGCAGCCCAAGCAGTGCCCCAGAGGATACTTTAGATAAGTAAAAATTCAGATTTTACTTTCTTTTTACTCTCTTCTGCTAGGCTTCCAATTTACTGAATCTTATCAGAAGCTAGAGAATAAGAACACCTGAGTTAAAGAGGCATTCAGACGCATGGAAAATTGATCTCAAAACTAACACAACTGGGTGTAGTGGTGCACATCTATAATCTCAGTAGTTGGGAGGCTGAGACAAAAGGATTGTAGGTTTAAGGCCAGCCTCAGCAATTTGGTGAGATCCTGTTTCAAAATATAAAATAAAAAGTGCTAAGGCTCTACCTCAGAGGCAGAACACCCCTGAGTTCAATTCCCACTAAACCTCATCTAAAAATAAATAAAACAGAAATTGTATGAAACATTGGAGTTTTAAAATTGTAAGACAGCGCATACAAATGACACATAGGCAAAAGAGGTAGTTTTTGGTCTAAGGAAAATTTAAAAAAACATTAATTTTATTTAGAAACACATAAATTCACTCGCTTGTTAGTATTTAATTTAAATATGTTTGTATTTCAGGCACTAAACTGGAATTTATTTCTTAAGGGATGCATAGTGTGGGAAGAAAAATACCCAGCAAACAATGTCCTCTAATGATACGTGCTACAAGTACAATAGCATAAGAATGATCTGACATGACGTGTAGTTCCAGGCCTCCTTTTAAAAGATGCCCCCAAGGTTAGGCCGGTGCTGGGGCCAGTGAGGCCGGCATCGGAGCCTGCCTTGAGGCAAGGCCGGTACTGGGGCCTCCGAGGCCAGGATAAGAGCCTGTCGAGGGGTTAGGCCGGTGCTGGGGCCAGCGAGGCCGGCATCGGAGCCTGCCATGAGGCATGACTAGTGTTGGGGCCTTCGAGGCCGGGATCGGAGCCTGCCGAGGGGTTAGGCCGGTGCTGGGGCCAGCGAGGCCGGCATCGGAGCCTGCCTTGAGGCATGACCAGTGCTGGGGCCTCTGAGGCTGGGATCGGAGCCTGCCGAGGGGTTAGGCTGGTGCTGGGGCCAACGAGGCCGGCATCGGAGCCTGCCATGAGGCTAGGCCGGTGCTGGGGCCTCCGAGGCCGGGATTGGAATCCTGCCAAGGGGTTAGACCGGTGCAGGGGCCAATGGCCAGCATCAGAGCCTGGCGTGAGGCAAGTTCACTCCTGCGGCCTCCAAGGTCGGGACCAAAGCCAGCTTAGGGGTTAGACCGGTTCAGGGGCCAGCGAGACCAGAACTGGGGCCTCCCATGAGGCAAGGCCGCTGCTTGAGCCAGCGAGGTCTGGATCAGTCCACTGAGTAGCCAGGCCACTACTGGGACCATCAAGAGTGGGATCGGTACTTGCAACGCAGCATGCACAGAGAAATATCGCAGAAAATATAAATCAGACGCTTCTCTTAATCAGCAATAACTAGGAGGAAAAGGGCAACAGGAAGAGGTTGAGCTATAGAAAGGGCCCTATAGTGAAGCAACTAATGTGACCAATCAGAGGGTATGTAATACTGGAGGACGGAGCCTCTTTAAAACGCAGGAGGTACATAAACAAATGTATCAAAGTAAATCACCAAAGAAGCGTGGGATGGAGGGAGGGGAAGGGAATGGGATGGGGGCCGGATGAGGGCTAATTGGATGATGTGTGCTTGTATATCCTCTCAAGTCTTGTACTCCAATGTGATTGATATATGACTACAATGCACCAATTTAAAAAATAAATTAATTAAAAAAATAAATAAATTGTTTTGGGAGGACAAAAAAAATGCCCCCAAGATAATAAAATTGAGTCCTAAAAAATGAGGCAGTGAAAATATTCTAGCCCCAACATGCAGTACCTTCAAATTATCCTGAGATCCTAAAGTATATGCTTTTATTTATTTAATATTTTCACAGCCTATAGACAGCCTTTATCAGGTTCACATGACTCAGAAGCAACCAATCTTGAAGAGTAACTCATGCCGCCTCTTCAGAACTAGACACCTAATATTTCTTATTATTTAATAAGTAGTTGATTCTTAATACGTGACACAGGCAACGAAGTATGGAATGCACAGTAATACTTTAAAAAATCTATTTTAATGAGAGAACAGAGACAATAAATGCTTCACTAATAGGTTGGCTGGAAAAGGAACAGCCAGTAAATGAGGCTAAAAGGGGCAGCCTGGGAGGTAAGAGTGTGATGTAATAGAATTAAAATCAGAAAGTTTCCAAAGGGCAATTGCGGTTTATCACAAAATTGCTGCCAGCTAAGACCTGCAAAGTGGATTTGACAACAGGGAGGAAACTGGTGACATTAATAAAAGCAATCTCATGGAAGTGGTTGTGACCAGAGATCAAATGGGTAAGTTAAAAATAGAATATGAGAAAAGGCAGAGGAGATAGTGTCTGTACTCATCCAGTAAAGAGGAAAAGTAATGAAATAGAGAAAGAGCACTGAAGATGTGAAGTCAAGGGAAGTTTTTCCTTATTTACTTTTGTTTTGCAACAGAAAGTGATTAGAGCTTGTCTTTTAATATGAATGATCCTATTCCAAGACATATTAACAAGAAAAACAGTTCCAGACACAAAGTCTTTGGGAAGGAAAGGGAGTATCCAGGTATGATGGTTAAACTCAGGTAGAAGCTTTGCACCATTAAAAAGACTGATATGGAAAGTTATATTTAGTGAGAAACTTAGTAATACTATGTAGCTTATTCCTGTTCAACTCCAGTGATTGAGAGAAAGTAACTATAGAGCATATTGAGGAGGTTTAAGGAGGAAAGAATAAAGGTGTAATAATCTTTTAGTGGGGTGGGAAAGAACATGCTTAGGAAATGATTGGCAAGCAGAACCAAAATCCTATTTAGAACATGTTAGTTCTCATTTCAGAATGTACCTTGGCTGTTTCTATTGTGTGAGTTTCTGCAGCTGTATTCAGCCACCCAGATGAAAGCAAAAAGAAAGTGGATAATTGGTTTCAACAAGGGTACTGGTGGCAAGAGAGGAAGAGAATGGATGGCACTGCAGTTGGTTTTAGTGGTATGCTTATCAAGGCCAGAGAATCTAAGGAAGCAGGAATGAGAGAGGACCAGGACAGAGGTCATGACAACTGGAGTTTTTGTGCTTGGAGAAATGCTGTAGGAAATTCAGAACCAGCAGGCTGTGGGATGAAGGCAGCAACTCCAAATGAGAATACTTCAAATGGAGATTTTTTTGTTGGTGGTGTACTTACTGCTGATATCACGTCCTGATCCAGAGCCTGACCATAAAAGTGATTATTTATGGTAAAAGAAAGCACAATTTTATTAGGCTTTAGTGCAAGATATAAACCTAATTGCTTTGTGTGTTTGTATATCATACATATGATTCTAAGTAATATGCTTATTCTTCTATTTCTTTTTTTATTTGTGATACTAAAGACTAAACCTAGAGGCAATCTACCCCTTAGCCACACCCATGGCTTAATTTTATTTCTTATTTTGAAACAGGTTCTCACTTGGTTGTGGAGAGTCTTGCTAAGTTGCTGAGGCTGGCTTCAGGCCTGTGATATGCCATCAAGCTCTGCTTTCCTCGATTTCTTAATGTATTAACTTTATAAGAGTATATTAACTTCCCATAGAAAAGACAGACTTTTATTACAATTTTATCCTGTTATCTTCCTTCAAATTTATATTACTTATTATTTTTTAATTTGTTTCATTACTTTCTACTTTATCTTTAAAAATATCTAAAAATTTGACAAGTAAAGAAATAAATATAGATAGATAGATGATAGATGAATGTTTGGTTTGTATCAGGTGCTTCTTATAGTATCAAAACTTACTAACACATATCAAATCAAATGGAAGTTTGTGTTTATATGTGTGTGCATGTGAGTGTGTTTGTGTGTGTGTGTGTGTGTGTGTGTGTGTGTGTGTATGAATGTGTGTTTGTATATGTATACACTTGCCTAGTTTTTTTTCCATACCAATCTGGTAGCTAAAGAGAATTTTTAGTGTGACTATGAAGACTCAGTATGAAAATAGAACCCAGAAAGTGATCACAACTCCACAGAATTTTTGACCTGCCCTCTGTTCTAGGCCTCTGTTCTTCCCTAGATTTGAATATTACCTCTCAACATCCAGAAACTATTTTCTTACTGATGGAAACAACTGCAATAGTAAATGAAATAGCCATATATTTTCTTTTATAATATTGTCTTGGATTATTAGAAATGGATTAACCTAGATAATGACCGTAAAGCATTTAAAAAGAGAAAAGCAGTGTATTTAAATAAAATCTAATATTGCTTTTTAAAAGGCCCTATATCGTTATAGATTTGCTTTTTGATAGTAGTGAGTCAAATAATAAAGAACTTTATCCTGTCTATTTTCATTTCTTCAGTGTTTGCCTCCATAACTCTATATTCTTATACTTATTCTTCTATTTCTTAACATATTAACTATAGGCAATATATAATAGGTTTTTCATTTGAAAGATGAGGACTTTTCTGGCTTTTTTCTTTGCTTCTTTCTGTTATCTTTCTTTGAAGTCATTACATGCATTATTTTAAACGACTATTTCTTTAGTTTGTATTTTTAAATCACATAGTTAAGCAACTGACTCTTTCACCTCTGAATTTAATAACATATCTTGATGTTTCACATTTTAAAATACAAATAAAAATTCTTGACCCTCTTGTACCTTTTCTCTTTGCTTTTTAACACCCAAATCTGTCAGTTGCATCATCCTGTTGACACAAAGTATTTACCTCGCATCCTACACTAGAGTTATGTCATTAGTGTTTCATCATTGGTTGACTATAAAATTGTTAATAAGAGGGGATCATTTACATAGTCATCGCCAAGATTCAATTTTGTGAGAGTGTGCTGTGACTTTCTGCATTCCTTTTTTGGGGAACAAGAATCAGATTCTGGACCACAGAAAATGAAAGTTCCCTGCAAGAAGGGCAAATAATGTATTGTCTTTGAGTTCATAAATTGCTGTATTTTATTATGCTGTCCTTTTTTTTTTTTACTTCATGTAAGAGCAGTGAATTTCTAGTCATAATATTTTTGTTGTTGTTGTGTATAGGATTTACTAATTGTGTTATATTCTTTCACTATTTATCTTTTAGTCAAGCTTTTCCCCTCCAGAATCTCTTCTATGGTAGTTTCTAGATCCTCCACACAGATGTCACACTGTGGCTTCCTTCTGAAATTCTAGTCAGAGCCTCTTTTTTCTGGGTTCCATGACTTTCTCTTTCTTGGTTCATTAAATTACATCCTCATAAAGTGTTAATAAAAAATAACCCATGGAATATAAGGCTTCTTTGGCTTTGCATGGCCAAGAATGATTTATTTATTTACATTCCACATTTGGTTGTTATTATTTTTTTGTACACATGCTACCCAGAAATTTTAAAGTTATGCATACTTGAGAAATTATCTTTATGTATTTTACTAAAAAACCTATGGATCTTTTTTATCTGAAATTCAAGTTCTTCAGTCCTAAATATTTAAATTCTTATTTGTTTTTCTGTTTTCTTAATTCTCTATTTTTATTAAGTTAGTAACTATTTAATTCTATACTATCTACTGTACAAAATTTTGAAGAAGAGAAATCATTGCTTAGAGATTTGGGAATGTCTTGAAGTAATAGGATTGATACATATCTTGAAACTGGTGGCCAGGGTATGATATAGTAGTGTTTGAGGCAGACATGTAAAATGTACATCTGAGGAAAACCGAAGAGAATAGATTTATTTTTTGATGAAAAAAGTTTTAAAGTAGGAAATTAGTAGGAATGATGGTTCATAAGAACTATTATTGTCATCTTGGCAGGGTCTTCAAAACCCCAGAATAAATGTTACCATGTAGGAGAGGAAATCACTCTCTATTTTAAATCTGGAGAGCAAAGGGATTCAAAGTGTTTTTAAAAAACCAATATCCATCTTGAATTGACTCTTGTGCAGGGTGAGAAAGTGGGATTAATTTCCAAGGAAATTAGACCAGAGAGCTGAAGGCTCCTCGAAGAGGGCATAGGTCCAACACTGCAACACATAGGCACAAATAAAAACTTTCTCAACAAGACCCCAAAGGCACAACAAACTAAAAGGAGAATCAATGCATGGGATTGCATGAAATTGAAGAGCTTCTGTTCAGCAAATGAAAATGTCAAGAACCTCAATCAAAAGCCAACAGAATGGGAGAAGATTTTTGCCACTACCCCTCTGATAGAGGACTAATATCTAGAATATATAGAGAACTCAAGAAACTCAACACTAAAAAATCAACTCATCCAATCAAAAAATGGGAAAGTGAACTAAATAGACACTTCACGAAAGAAATTCAAATGGCCAATAAATGCATGGAAAAATGCTCAACATCATTGGCAATCAGAGAGATGCAAATCAAAACTACCCTGAGATTTCACCTACCTCCACCTAGAATGGTAATCATCCAAAACACAAACAATAACAAATGTTAGCGAGGATGTGGAGAAGTGGGAACTCTAAAACATTGTTAGTGGGATTGCAAATTAGTGCAACCACTTTGGAAAACAGTATGGAGAATCCTCAGAAGAATGGGAACAAATCTACCATTCGATCCAGCAATATCACTTCTGGGTATCTACCCGAAAGAAAGGAAACCAAATGACCAAACTAATGCATGTGTATCTATGTTCATAGCTGCACAGTTCACCATAGCCAAACTGGAACCAGCCAAGATGTCCATCAACAGATGAATGAATTACAAAACTGTGGGATATGTACACAATGGAATTTTACTCAGCCATTAAAAAAATACAATTGTGCCGGGCGTGGTGGCGCACGCTTGTAATCTCCGCGCTTGGGAGGCGGAGACAGGAGGATCGCGCAGGTTCGAAGCCAGCCGCGCGTGCTGGCTTAGGAGACCCTGTTTCCAAAAATGAAAATGTAAAAATAGGTCTGGGAGTGTAGCCCGGAGGTAGAAGGGCTTCCAGGAACCCCAGTACCACCAAAAAAAAAAAAAAAAAATACAATTGTGGTATTTTCAGGGAAATGGATGGATCTTGAGGACATTATGCTAAGTGAGATTAGTCAGTCACAAAAATTAAGGGATCGGATGCTTTCCCTAATATTTGAAAGCTAGGGTGAATGGGGCCATAGGAGGAACTCCAGGTGAAAAAGGAGATCCTATAGAAGAGCAAATAAGACAACCTAACTGGCGATGGGAGGTGGGGAGAGGGAAACCCTTTAAAGCTAGTGATGTGCTTATTCATATCGTAGTCAACCACTAAACCAAGCATGGGAAAGAGGGATGGGGAGGGAATGAGGTGGGGACTGGGTGGGGGCTTGCTGGGTGATGTGTGCATTTATGTCTACACAAGTTTTTTTTTACCCCATTATGATGTATAAATACAATGCACCAATAAAAACTTTAAATCTAAAAAACAAAATAAAATAAAATACTCCCCCCGCAAAAAAAATCCAATGTCCAGAAGAGACAGTAGAAAGATGAGTGCAGTGGTGGTGAAACAATATAAGAAAATTTTTAAGCCAAGGAACTACTCTCCTTGTATCTCTGTTTTTAGAGAAATGCAGTGTTCTCTTCACTTCTGGGTCCTCAGCACAATTCTGCCCCTTTGCCTATTTCGGTTTGGCATTCTAAGGTCATGGTCTTTTTTACTCTCCCAATGATTCCTTCCATCCATTTCAACTCCCAGTTGAACTCCCATTATTTCCATTCTTTAGCTCACTAGCTCTCAAACAAATCAGACATGTCTCTTCCACTTGGATAATATTTCCCTTTTAGGCCTATATTTGACACCTTTTATTATGCTTAATTATTATTTTGAATACAACTCTAGAGAGCACTGGAAGCAAACCACTCTGCTTTATTCACTCACATGCTCAGAACATCTTTGCTTGTGAAACTGAAGTTAGATCGCAGTGGCAAGGTACATACTGTATAAGTCTGGTGTCTTTACTTACTCGTGAATGATTTAAATAGAGTGAACATCATGGCATACAATTAGATTTCACTGTACCACATGTGCAAGCTAAATCATAATCATGACACCCCAAATATTGTGTAGACTCCGAGGCAGTGAGCTGATGGATTAGGATACATCAAACTTAGTGGTAAAAAAGAAAATTCCAATTATCTATGTAAGAAATATATCCTATACAAAACACAGAATCATAAATTAACCAGACAGCATTTAAAATAACATGATTGTCTAGGCCATACATCATAACACACGCAAACCAGGAGTCAATTAGGCAGGTAGGAACAGAACAAACCTAAATACCAATATCTCAATAATTAACATTTTTACAAATAATGTACAGGCTGAAATGACAAAATATCAATTAACTTTAATGAAGCTGATCAAATAAAAATTAATCTTGTTGGAGTATGTCAAAATATCCATGAAGCTTCCAATTAATAAAAGAAATGCAAGGCCTGAGTCTATAAATATAATTCTTAAAAACCATAAAATGTCTTTCAAAATTAGTTCTTTAGAATGTCATTAGTACTATATTATACAAAATATGTATATATACACATATATTTCTCATATATAAAAAATTTTAAGAAGCTTAATAAGAAAATAAATATTCTTCTCCCCTAAAGCTAACTATCCAGGTTAAGATCTAGAACTTTTCCAACACCTTTGTTCAATCTATGTCTTCCTATCTCCTGTTCTCCCTACTCCCAATCAAGGGACCACTTTCTTGGGTTTTATAATATCATCCTCTTGCTATATTTTTATTATTTTATAACATACCATATGTAACTCTAGGTAGCATGTACTTTTAATTTTATGAGTTTTCTAAAATGATACTCTAGTGCAGGTTACCTTTGATTTGTTTTATTCATTCTTAATTGTTTCTTTGTTTCATCCACACACCTAGTATTTATAGATATGACCCATTTCTTTTTACTGAGTATAAAACTAATTCTTCTGAAAATAGGATTTGAAATCACTTCCACCTATCAGGCTGCAGGTCCTGGTGATGGTGACCCCAGTCCCCAGGCCCACTCACCCTTGCAGATGCAGAGGCAACAGCCTTGCACAGACTTTTCCCAGCTTGCCTTTACTTTCCCAGTTCTAGTCCCTCAGCGGGACAAGTGTAGCTTCTCAGATTCCTCTGCCACCTTTTACCTTTCCACTTGGGATCCTAGGAGAGCTGGCTGGAATTCTAATATTTTCCAAATCTCTTTTCTACATCTTATTTCTCTGTGTCCCCCACCATTGCTTAAGGTCTAAGTCCTCTAATGAATCCCTTATTCCATACTATTCATGATAATCCTATCTCCCTCAATGAACTTTGACTGAAACCAGATATTGTTTCTACTCAGCCATAAAAGAACAAAATCATATCATTTGCAAGAAGATGGAAAGTCCTGGAGAGCATTATGTTAAGTGAAACCAGCCAAGCACAGAAGGAGAAGGTACATATGTTCCCTCTAATATGCCCAAACTAGGGAATGTAGAGGATACCAGTGGTACTCCAGGTAATGGAGAGGAAATACCAGCAAAGCTTGAATGGAAAGATAGGGAAGGAGGAATACTGAACTTGATTAATGAGGGTCTACATCCAAATATGTGTAAAATTATGAATATGGCATGGTTACCCTGGACAATCATTGGTGGGAGGGGGGAAGGGAAAACAGGGGTGGGGGGGAGAGTGTACCAAGTATAGTTTGAATGTATACCATTTATGTTCAATAAAAATTTTTTTTAAAAAATTAAAAAAATTAGTGAAGAAATTAAACAATAAAAAATATATTTCTCAAGAACATGTTTCCAAAACTTTCTTGAGAATGTACGTTAAAATAAAGATTCCAAAGCGGAGTTTGGTGACATAAACTTGTAATTCCAGTACTTGGGAGGCTGAAACAGGAGGATTGCAGTTTGTTGCTAGCCTCAGCTACTTAGTGAGGCCCTCTGCAACTTAGAGAGACCCTGTTTCAAAATAAAAAAATAAAAGATAGTTTAAAGTCAGGTATTGAGATTTCTCTTGCATGTTTTTTGTTGCTGAGAACTACTTTGGCTATTATGGGTTTTGTGTTGTTCCAAATGAACTTAAGGACTGATTTAAAAAATTAAAAATAAATAAATAAATAATAGGGCTAAAAGTGGAGCTCAGAGATAGAATGTCCCCAGGTTCTATCCCCAGGACTGAAAAAAAATATAGATTCCATGGTTTTTTTTATCTTGAATATTCTGATTTCTAGAAAAGATGGCAAGCTCATTTTCCTGGCTTGCAGGGTTTTTATTTGTCTTTAGTCCATTTCTTTATTCATATAAGTATTAAGCATTCTCTTTTACAACTGTTTTAGTATACAGGCAAAAATAATCCAAGATAGAGTATATGTATTTTTTCCTTAAGATTTTAAAATAAATTAGTGAATTTGCTTGCCTCTCTAAAAGTGCAGTGGACCGTATTCTCCACAGCTAATGGAGATTTTAGCCCTTTTATTAAATTTGGACTGGGGCCTAGGAACATGCATTTTAGGCAGCCACCTTGATTATTTACATTTTTAAGGTGAGAAGCCCTGATAGAGGTCATATGTGCCTGAGTATCTCAGGAAAGCTCCACACTCATACCTGCAAAGAAGAAGCAATGAAAAGCAGTGCTCATAATTGAGGAGAAAATACTTTTTAAGGCATATAATAACAACAGCAGCAGCATAAAATATCAACAATGACAACAAAGCTTAGCATTGAATAATAGCAATAGATGTTCCATCTCATGACTCCCCTCACAACACATTTGATTTTTCCAACTTTGGTTTTTTGCTCTTGCATTGGCTGGACAGTAGAATCAAAACAGCATTCTTACTGTAAGATACAGTTCCATGCGGATCTGTATGTCCCAAAAGAAAAGGAATGAGCAATAAACTAGATCCATCTATAAAGTAGAATGGCAGAGACTGCTGTGCTCGTAAAATCCCAGCATATCATTGATTTCTTTTTATTTGTTTCCTGTGTCTGAATTAAATTTTATTCTCTTCCTGAAGGAAAATAAATTGTATAATAGACCTCAGGACTTAGAACAGTGCTATAACCAATTTATATTCCTTAGGAAATAATAAAAATAACCATTAATATAAGTAAAGTCTATTTGGCCCTAAAAGTAAATACAAAATGGTGAAGAATTACAAGCATTCAGTATTAGATTGCATATTGGTTTTACAGGTATAAGAAGTGAGGGTGGATAGGTTGGAACTATATTGTTTTAACCAACTAATATATGCATATTAAGCCCTTAGTCTTCTTAGAATGTTTTTTTGATTATATTTTCTTTGTATTTGTTTGATTCCTAACAGCACTTTGTATAATATTACCATAACAGTAAAGGGCTTTAATAATGACTTTTAATACAAAATATAAGAAGAAAAACTGGAGATAGTTTTTTTTAATGTATTTCTGGCTAACTGTGGAGGTTGGGAAATAAGGTCAACCTATTTATAATGAAAGAAAAATTTCAGACTCTTGTTCTTTTGTTAAAATAAACTTTTCAAAATATTTGAAGGTTTTATCTCCCCAAAATAAAATCCTTAAGCTTAAGATATGGGCTGTGAAAAAAATTAGACATTATTTGCATTGCTTTCAATTCCTCTGTAGAGATTTCATTTCTTTTTTATTTTTATTTTTGTTTGATTTTGGTTTATTTTGGGTTTTTTTCATTTGTTTGCTTTTTTACTCATTACATGTTCCTAGGGTAAGTGTCCAGGACTTAAAAAACAGACATCATGACCTTTTCTCCAAACTTATCCTCAACTAGAATGCTCACTAAAATAAATAAATAAATAAATAAATAAATAAATAAATCCTATCTTTGTATTTTCTAGAAAAAACACAAGAATCAAACAGAAAGTAAAAACCTTTAAAGAAGTCAGAATAAAATGAATTACAAATGTAATAATGGTTCATGATCAGTCCAAGAGGTTATGGTTTTCATCTGCTCTAATAAGTGGTCGATAGTAATATGCTGAGCAATGGAGCAGGTTGACACTTTCGGAGATTATCCTGTTGTTTCAACTTTACAGTTATCATGTGCCATTATAGTCCCTTGTTTATTTTTAAATTCTCAGAAGAAAGTATTTCCAAACCTAGCATAAATTTGAATTTCTCTATAAAATAGAGTAATATAGTATATATTATTCTATTATATGTTATATAATATATAGCAGTATTGAGAAATATATTCATACTATATAAAAAAGAAAGTTGTAAAGGAAAAGTTAATATATGTCCAAATATTATTTATTTATTCTGGTGTGGTAATGCAGAAAACTTGTTAAATATAAGAGACAACATTCTAGATCATATTTGTCAAAAACAGTCATGTTGTACTATTTCTTGAGGGCGGTTTTTCTCTTAATACATGGCTATAGGTCTTATAAAGGTGACAGATAAATGAAAATACTATTACTTTTAACATTTTCCAATTTTTATGGTTATTAAAGCCCTATTTACTATTTTTTAAATTGCTTTTGTTATTTCTTTATTTTTTCTTTTAACAATTTTTTATTGAACATAAATAGTATACATTTAAACTATATTTGGTGCCCTCTCTCCCCCACCCCCATTTTCCTTTCCCCCCTCCCACCAATGATTGTCCAGGTTAACCATGTCATATTCATAATTTTACATATGTTCAGATGTAGACCCTCATTAATCAAGATCAGCCTTCCTCCTCTCCTATCTTTCCATTCAAACTTTGCTGGTATTTCCCCTCCATTATCCGGAGTCCCACTGGTATCCTCTGTGTTTCCTAGTTTGGGCATATTAGAGGAAACATATGTACCTTGTCCTTCTGTGCTTGGCTGATCTCACTTAACATAATGTTCTCCAGGGCTTTCTATCTTCTTGCAAATGATATAATTTTGTTCTTCTTTATGGCTGAATAGAATTCCATTGTGTGTATTTCCCACAGTTTTGCTATCCATTCATCTGTTGATGGAGATCTGGGTTGGTTCCATATTTTGGCTATTACAAATTGTGCTGCTATGAACATAGGTATGCATATGTTGCTGTATTTCTTTGAATTCAACCCCTTTGGAAAGATACCCAGGAGTGGTATAGCTGGATCATATGGTGAATCTATTCCCACCTTTCTTAGGAATCTCCACACAGATCTCCATAGTGGTTGAACTAACTTGCATTCCCACCAACAGTATAAAAGAGTTCCTCTTTCCTCACATCCTCACCAGCATTTGTTGTTGTTTGATTTCTTTATGCTTGCCACTCTGACTGTGGTTAGATGGAATCTCAGTGTAGTTTTGATTTGCATCTCCCTGATGGCCAGTGATGAAGAACATCTTTTCATGTATCTATTGGCCCTTTCTATCTCTTCTTTGGTGAAGTGTCAATTTAGTTCATTTGCCCATTTCTTGATTGGGTTGTTTGTTTTGCTAGTGTAGAGTCTTTTGAGCTCTTTGTATATTCTGGATATTAGCCCCCTATCAGTATGGTGGCTGGTAAAGATCCTTTCCCATTCTGTAGGCTTCCTCTTTAGGTTATTGATAGTTTCCTTTGATGAGAAGAAACTTTTTAGTTTGATGCTATCCCACTTGTTTATTCTTGATTTAATTTCCTGAGCTTTGGAGGTTTTGTTGAGAAAGTTATTGCCTGCTTACTGTTTTAGATATTTAAACTTGCTTTATTTTGATCTAGCCTACTAGAGTTAGAAAAATTTTAATAAAATCCTGAAATGATAGAAATATTGATAACATGAATATTTTCCTCATTCATAGGGAAAATGACAATAAATCTTTCCTAGTATTTGAATCAGACACAATTTAATCCATCAGCTATAATTCACTGTTATTTACCAAGATGTTTTTTGTGGAGAATACCACTGCCAGAGATAGGCTAACATTGGCCTTGGAAAATCTAAGGGTCATGGAAAGCTATGACCAGTGCTGAACTCACTCAAAGCAGTCTGTTTCTCCAAGGTAAATGTTCCTGTGTTTCTTACTGTCTCACCAACTCCCAAATATTTTGGTTTGTCAAACACTAACTCAAGGGTCTTCTGTACATCTTCAGCAAATTTATTGCTCACTGTTATCTCAAGGACTTTTTGCAGGTGTTCTGCAGTTTACCCAGTTAGACTTTACCCCTAGGTCTCCCTACACATTTACTAGTTAAACATTACCTCCTGAACTCTACACATATCACCAGCATCCAAATCTCAACCTCTCACCTTTAGAATAAACAAAAGCTGCGGACCAGGGTCCAGCTGGGCCTTCACCTAAGCATGAGGTCCCCTGACTGGCCCCTCTCAATCTGTTCTGTGTATCATTTCCTCTCAGGTATACTGCAGTGATGTTTCCAACAGTTTGTGAAATGGAAAATCAAAACATTAATTAAGTCAGTGAAGCAAAGTAAAAAATATGACAAAAGTTAATAATTACATGGCAAGGGCAATTTAAATGTTTTATAACTTATGAAGTTCAAGAAAGTTATTTCTTCCCCTCAAAGATTTAAAATTTGAAAGTGGTAAAACCAATTAGATTGAACCTTTACTTTTCTTAAAAAAAGATATTGCTTTAATTGCCTGTGGATGGCAATTTTTAATGTATTTACTAACTTTACAATAAATATTTTTGTAAGGTCTATGTCTCCCATCTCAAACATCCCATGAAGAATCTTGCAAGGAAAGACTCCCTGGAAAGTTATATGTGTATATATGACTGCATCACCGGTGCCATGGTTGATTGGGCCAGGCATGAACATTTGATGCAAGCTGCATAATTTCCCAGGCAAATTTCTCTTCAGCAAAAAAGAAGTAGACCAGCATTTATTTTGTATGTCTGGCAGGTCTGTATGTTTTGTCTGGTGTATGTCTCTGTTTGTGGTTAATACTAAAGTGATAGAAATTCAATTGTTGAGAAACTTGAATGCAGAGAAACTAGAAAAGGTTAATAAGATAAAGAACAGTAAGAATATATAAAAGAGTGGTTGTAATCAGATATAATTATTCAAAGGAAAATAAGATATCAAACAAAGATTCCTTGGATTTTCAAGGTCTTTCAGTCCCATAATGGATCATGAGTGTAATTTTTAGTTCTTTTTTTTTCTTTATTTTTTCTTTCTTTTTGGTACTTGGGATTGAACCCTGAAGCATTTTATTTCTGAGCTACACCCAGTCCTATTTATTTATTTATCACTTGATTAATTTATTTGTTTGAGTTGTTTTTATGATACGTAGTATTGAATTCAGAGGTATTCTACTTCCAAGCTATTCTACCATACTCCCAGCCTTTTCTTTTGTTTGTTTTGAAATAGAATATTTCTAGGTTTCTTCTATATACATGAAGGATTATTTATATTATTCATTTACTCAATAATTTTGTTTTAACAATATACTGGCACTATTCTATGTGTTCAGATATTTGGGAAGAAAACAGACAAAAATTCCAGACCTTGTGTAATTCGTTTAGGTGATTACAGATATCAAATAATAAACAAAATAAAAACCTATTATATAAATTCTAGAAATATGATAAGAACAATAGATGAAGTAGAGTCAAATCAGAAGGGTCAGCCATGCAATAGCAGAAGAGGAGAGCAAGTTGCTCTGCCCAGGGAAATCAGCAGGGGATGGTGGCCCAAGAACTGAAGTGAGTGAATAGTTAGGTGTACCAGTACATGCTGTGTTCTCCATAAAGCAAAGTTGCTGGTGGGGCTGAGGAATAAGACTTGGGAAGAGAGAAGGTCAGAAAGAGATGAGGGGCCAAACATTCATAGCCCTTTGGCTGCTATAAGAACTTCAGCTTTAATTCTTAGTGAAATGGGGTGCTGTTTTAAAGTTTTGAACAAAATAGTAACATGATCAACTTATATTTAATTACAAAATATTTTTTGTGCTATTGAGGATGGAACCCAGGGATATTCTATCTCCAAGCTACACACCCTGCCCTATTTTTTATTCTTAATTTTGAAACAGGTTCTCACTAAGTTGCAGAGGGCCTCACTAAGTAGCTGAGATTGTTCATGAACCTGCGATCTTCTTGTCCCAGCCTCCCAAGTACTGGAATTAGAAACATTTTTATAGTACTGGGGATTGAAGATAGGGACATTCTACCACTAAGCTACACCCTCTAAGCACTTCTTTATTTTTTATATCGAAACAGAGCCTTGCTATGTTGCTGAAGCTGGCCTCAAACCTGAAATTCTAAGTTTCTTAAGAACTGGGATATCATGTCTGGCATCCAACTTAAAATATATATAATATGTATCACTCAGCTTCTATATATTAAGAGTGCAAAGAAAAAAATGAAATTATAAAACTGGTTAAAAGGGTACTGCAGTCATCTGGTACGGAGAGGACTATGGCTGGGTCAGAGTATGAATAATGAATTTGAGAAGTGGTCACATTGCTAATATATTTGGAAGATAGCACCATTAAGACTTTCTGGTGATTGAGTGTAAGGTGTGAAAAAAAAAAGTCAAAGAATATTCAAGCTTCGGGCATCAACACAAAGTTTGGAATTTCTGACTACTGATATATCTATCTATCTATCTATCTATCTATAAATATATATATATATATATAGATAGATATAGATATATATATAGATATAGATAGATAGATACACACATAGATATATATATAGATATAGATAGATAGATACACACACACACACACACATATATATATATATATATATATATATATATATATATATATATATATGTCTTTGAGTTGAGTAAGACTGCAGGAAATTGGGAGCTCAATTTGGGAGTCATCAAGTGAGATGACTCCAAGCCATTCAAGTAGAAGGTCTAGTAGAGAATTATGGAGAAAAGAATGAAAGAAAATCTTTTTTTTTTGTCATTGGGAGATTTTTGATAATTTTAGTTGATATTCTATTTTTGTCTATCAAATTTTAGTAAATAATCTTAATTTGATATATACCTATAGATGACTCTAAATATCATATAAAATCATAAAAATTTATAACAACCAGCATTTTCTAGAGAATCATGTCCGTCAAAATTTAAAAGATATTTTGTTGAAATAGATGAAGCATATGTGGAGAGTTTGAAAATACTATTTAGAAATAATAATAGATAAGTTTGGGTTATATATAGTCAAGTAAAAAAATGGACCAAAGATCTAAGAATTATATAAAAAAAGCCCTAAAATTTTAGAGGAAAATATTGGGTCAACTCTCCAGCATGTAGGCTTAAGCATCAACTTCTTCAATAAGACTTCTAAAGCTTAGGAAATAAGGACAAAAATTAATAAGTGAAATGGGATCATATTAAATGCTTATTCATAGCAAAGAAAAATTAATAGCATAAAGAGAGCCTGTAGAATGGCAGAAAATTATTGACAGCTATTCTTCTGACAAAGGATTAATACCCAGAATATATAAAGAACACAAAAAACTTAACACACATAAATACACACATACACCTAGCAATAAATGAACAATATGAAGTAAGTAGGTAATTTCTTAAAATAAGAAATATAAACGGTCACAAATATATTTTAAATTTTAAAGTCATTAGTTATCAGAGAAATGCAAATAAAAACTATACCAAGATTTCATCTCATTCTAATTAGAATGGAAAGCATTAAGAATACAAAAAATAATGATGCTGGAAAAATGTGGGGAAAAGCAATACTCTTGGTGGATTGTAAATTAATATAATCACTATGCAGATCATTATGAAAGTTCCTCAAAGACAGGGAATGATCTAACCATGTTATACTACCCTGTGGTATCTTTCTAAAAGAATTAAAGTCAGTAGACTATACAAAAACATGCATTACCATATTTGTAGCAACATGATTCATAATAGCCAAGTTAAAGGAACTAACCAATGAATTCATAATAGCCAAGTCAACAGAGGAATGGATAAAGCAAGTGTGGCATATATTCACAATGGCATTTTACTCTGCTCTAAAGAAGAATTAAATTATGTCATTAGCATGAAAGTGGTTGGACCTGTAAAGCATCATCCTATGTTAGATACTCCAGCCTCAGAAAATCAAGGGTCATTTGTTTTCTCTCATATGTGGAAGCTGGATATAAAAACAGAAAAGAAAAGAACTTCATGAATATAGAAGAGGGACCAATAGAGTAGAAAAGAGGGATGAGGGAAGGTTAAAAAATATGGGAGAGACAGGGAATAAGAACAATTTTGCTACGTGTTTGTATAAATATATCACAATAAATATCACTATTATTTACAATTTTAATGTGCTAATACAATTTTTAAAATAAATTTTAAAAACTGATAAAAAGAATTATCCAGGATGAGGTTTTCATCTGACTATATTAAGTAGGCATATAACAGGTACCATTTTGTAAGAGAAGATAGACTCCAACAAAAGAAATTAGGAAATTGCATTATACTATTCACTCATGTAAATAGCAAATAGTATAATGTGAATAGTATATTTCATTCATGTGAATAGTATCCTATTAAAGAATAGAATCAAGAAGACAACATGCTTTAAATTCTGCATCTTACTTTGAATTCTGCAGTTACTAACTCTAAACACTAAAAGGGAAAAGAAAAACAGAATGTTAGAAACGTTATAATAAATTTCAGCCTGTCAACTGGTTCACAGATTAGACTTAAAATCAGAATTCACATTTACCTAAGGTTCTTTGGACAAGATCTCTATTCTGAAAGTTGTTCAACTACTTTAGGAGCTTCTCTTCAAACAAGAAAATTGAAACTACCCTTCATCGCTAGTGTTTGACATCACCAGCCTGTGTGTATTTTCATTAAAGGACAGGAAACTTTCAAAATTCTAAATCCTGTTCTTTTGGAAGATAGTCCAGAGACTAAAATAGTATCAAATTTTAAATGCTTTATCCTGGGGTAGCAGTTATAAACTCTAATAAATATGGATTGCATATCATTCATTTGTGATAGCACTTAGAAATGATATCCATAGCTAATGGGCTATCTTAATAGAAAACTAGTCCTCAGTTAATATGAGGTCAGAGAAGGCCCAGCAATGGTGTAGGAATGAAAATATCTCATTGAGTACACAGATAGTTTGGCTCTGAGCAAACTGTTGGTCATGTAGACTTTCACTGTAGATTCTGATTGTGCAGAGCTAGGCCAGCTGCACTGGTCTTGGTAAACATATAAGTCATTTAGGCAGCACAGGCAGCCTTAGGGCACATATTCTGTTTGATTTTGGCTCCAGACTACATCTAACTTTTCTCCTGTGGGGAGAAGAAATTGTCAGCTTATTCTGGCAGGTCTCCATCTGGCCCTAGTGTGCCCAAGCCATGGAAGAAAGATTCAGGACAAGCAATGGAAAAAGAAAGGCAGGTTTTGTAAGCCTTTTATGAAATAACCGTGTTATAGTTTGTGTCTGGAATGCCCCCCAAAATTGTGTTGAAAGGCTGGTTCCCAATATTTTAAGGTTTAGTGGTAGGGTCATGGATAGAGGAGGTGTGTTACTGGGATGTGTCCTTGAGGACAGGGCCTGTCCCTGTCCTCTCCTTTGTTCTTACCTTTCAGTTGCAATGATTTGAGCAGCTTTTCCTCCTCCCTGTGCTGCCATGATGCTTTTGCTTTGGAGCCAGCTGACCATGGCCTGATCTCTGAAACTGTGATCACAAATAAAGTGTTGGGATTTTGGTCACCGGGATAAAAAAGTGAACTGAAACATATAGATCAGTCTTTCCCATTTTTACACTTCAAAGTATAAGTGAAGTCTTACACTCATTTTTTTTAGGTTACCACCTGGTTAAACAATATGTACTACACAAAATGTGAGTATGCATAAAGCCACAAAGGGGATTGCAAAATTCTTGTACAGAAAGTTGTGAAGTATAATTGCATCAAAGAAATTAACTCTGGATTCAAGAATTTTCCATAAGGTTGAATAACATTTTCATCACATGGCATTAACTTCTCTCTGCCCTAGTTAATCAAGAGGCAGTAGAAACAGTTTCTAAGACATAGGAAGAACCTATAATAGTACAAATGTCCTGTCACTAGATGGAGCCCACACCCAATTCAGTTTGGGTGTGTCAGAAACATTGGACTCAAAAGCAACACAATTAAGATGCTTTAATTAATGCTATATGTGAAAGAAAAATATTTAAAATAAATTTGACAATTGGGGATGATTTCACTGCAAGTGTCTGAACTTTGAAAGAGGGCACCTCTTTCTTTAATACCACTCACACACAAAAAAAATATTCACATAGGCTTTATGGAAGTTGAACATAGTTGAAAATAATTTGGAATGAAAAATGGAACAGGAGATAACTTCCAGCTTTGGAGTTGGACTAATTATTATAATGTTTTGACCTAGTTCAGAGCCTTTGGACAGAGTTGTTTTAGTGGCAAATTCTATCCAAGACGATAGCTAGACAAGAGGTGGTTGATATGGGGGGAGAAGGAAGGGAGTCCTCAAGAAGGTAGACATATGGCTAGAAAAACTTCTGATCTCCCCCACTAAGGGAGGTAGCAAAATCCCTGATTGACTCTAGGTCAGGGGTCAGCAAATGGTTCCCATAAAACACAAACCAGTAAATATTTTTGGCTTTGCAAGCCAGATGGTCTTTATCACAATTACTCAACTCTGCCAAACATGTAGTATAAGAGCAGCCATAGACAAAATGTAAACAAATGAATGTGGCTGTGGCCAAGGAAACTTTATTTATGAACACCCAAATTTGAATTCCATGTTATTTTCACATGTCACAAAATATTACTCTTTTCAATTCTTTTCAAGCTTTTAAAGTGCTGAAGTTGATTCTTATCTCTCAGACTATATAAAAAGAAGCAGCAAACTCAATGGCCCGTGAGCTGCTGTCTTTTGCTAACATCTCTACTAAGTAAAAAGGAAAGGCCAATATCTTAAGGTTTTTTTTTTTTTTCTTTTGCCCATAGGAAATGCTTCCTTTTGAGATGGCAGTTATCTATCAAAATTATGCTTCGAACCTCCTTTTCTACCCTTATCTCTTTATTGATGTGAATTCATCAGATTAGTTAAATATACCATTAGTTTGCATTTCTCAGTTGGACAGAATTGTGATACCGAAGGTCTTAATTCCAAGTAGTTTGTGGGCAATTGGTGTCTATTCTTTCTAATTCACTTACACAGGAGTCAATGAAAAGGCCAGCATATCCCATCTGCAGACTTACAAGTGGTCTATGACAAACATTATATAAATTCCTTCTAGGAAGACTATGCATCAAAGAAATTAAGCACATTTATAGTTCCAAGTGGATTCTGATTAGGCCCAAACCACTCATCCCAATTCCACTAACTGGCTGGCTCAGGAAACATAGCTTAAGTTGGGAAGAAATTGTAGTTCATGATGGCAGTTTTTGCTAATTCGACATGGGCACAGTGACCTTAATTAACTTAAATATTTTCCCGAGGTTGAAAAAGATGTTTTCCCACTCTTTCACTGGATAGGAAACAAGAAAGCATGTCATCAGGTAATTAGTACTGGCATTTATCTTGTGACCATGAGGATCAAGCCTGAGGACAAAGTTGGCATGCTGAGGACACAGAGCTTAAAGAGAGAATGAACTGCTTCCGGAGGTCTGACTCATACGAGAGGAAAATCTACCTTGCCTCTGAATTCCATGTTTTAGGAGAAATTTTTTCTTATTGTGTAAGATTTTTGTAGCTTGAAGTTAAAATGAGTTATAGAAAAAGAAATAGAATGTGATTTTACATTTGTTTAATATTTTTCATTATTTATGCAACAAAAAATTAATATAAAAATGTAAGTATGCAAAAGGAAAAAACCCACCCTCAAGAAGCAATCAAGGTTAGCATGTTATATCATTCTAGATGTCTCACTGTTCATATGAATATATGCATACATATCTATTTTATAATAACAAAGGCATGCCATACATACTATTTATTTTTTAATATTTTAAATTTTAACTAGCTTTAGTTTTACATAAAAGTGGTGAAGTACACTTGCATAATATGTGCCCATATACCCCATGTTAAGTTTGTTATATTAGTATGATACAACAATCACAATTATTGAATCAATATTAAAATGTGATTATGACTTATGTTTCTACTATATTTATATTTTTTAGTTTTTAATCCAATATCATTTTATGTTCCAAAAATCGATCAGTGTTGGGAATCCAGCCTGACAGCTGACGGGGCTTGGCGAGATGATGAGTACTGACAACTCGAACACAAACCCACGAGCCGGGAGTCAAGTCAAGCGAGATCTCATTTATTTCTCTCCAAGCCATCCTTTATATAGTACCAAGCCACGAGGGGAATTTCCATGAGAAATAGCCTAGCCTATCCAGGATAAAGTTCACTAGCACGTAGTTTACAGCCTATCCCAGGCCAGTACATGAGCCATTCATGTGTGCGGAAAGCTCCTTTAAAGGTAGAAAGGGAAAAACTGCTCAGTCTCCCCACCCATAATGAATGGGGAAACCACGCCTTCCTAGCTTCCTCCAGGCACCATCTTGACCCTTTTTTGCTGAATCACTTTACTTAAAGTTTTGCCTTAGGCCGTAGGCCGCTCAGGCCGAATCTCCTTAGGTGCTGTATAGACACACCCCATCAGATCAGGACATGTTTCAGTCAACACTTTTAATACTATAATCCAAAACACTGACCATATAACTTAGAGAAAGGAAGAATTATTTGCTCATTTTTTCTTTTTTTTTTTTTGAGATCTTGGAGTTTCAGTCCATCTCAGGCCCAGTTACATCTGGGGAGCTCAGAGCATGGAAGCCAAAAGTGGAAATGAGAGAGCCGATGAGCAAGGGGATTCAGAGGCAAAAGCATAGCCCCTAAGGTCATACCCCCAGGAACTCACCCTTTCCAGGCACGCCCACTGGCCTAGGTTACCACAGTGGTTATCTACTAATGAGATTATAAGCCTCAGGACTTAATCACATCAATTCTAAACATTAATACATGAGCTCTTTAGGGAACATTGTATATCTAACTATAATGTCTCCTTAGGATCTTCTAGGATATGATAGGTTCTGAGAATTTCATGTTTTTTCAGATCTTAAGAGTTTTAAATGAGAACTGATTAACAATTTTTCCGCATGTTGCCATATTTGGGTTTGAATGTTTTGTTTTGTTTTGTTTTTTGTAGCTAGACTGAAGTTGTGGTTTATAGAAGGAAGAACCAGGGGTAAAGTTCTATTTTCACATCATATTCAAGAATACATAATATCAAATTACTAGAAGAAAACATAGGACCAACTCTCCCAACATAGACAATGGTTGAGACTTCCTCAATAAGACCTCTAACACTCAGGGAATAAAATTGAGAATCAATAAATGGGATGGCATAAAACTGAAAAACTTTGTATATCAAAGAAAATAATAAAAAATCTGAAGAGAGAGCCTATAAAATGGGAGAAAATATTGCCAGCAATTCCTCTGATAGAGGATTAATATCTACAATATAAAGAAACTCATAAATCTCAACACTAAAAGATAAGTAATTCAGAGGGGTGAGAGGGCATGAAGCACAACCTAAATGTACACCATTTTCAATATGTTCCATATAAATAAGATAAAATATGAAAAAAGATAAGTAATTCAATAAAAAATGGGCAATTGAACTTAATAGAAACTTCTCAAAAAAAGAAATAGAAGGTGAGCATAGTGGTTCACACCTATAATCCTAACTTAGAGAGACCTTGGCAACATAGGAAGACCCTATTTTAAAATAAAAATTATAAGAGAGCGATGGGGGTATAGCTTAGTTCTGGAATTCCCCTAGGTCCCATCCCTAGTTCCAAAAAGAAAAAAAATAATAAAAATTACTAAAAATTAAATAAAAAATGTTCAACATCATT